>NW_027286763.1:82443965-82843965 GCF_022747635.1 Hetaerina americana
GGGACCCCGAAGACGTCGGCGGCCGTTCGGAACAAAATGGACGTGGGGGTAACCCCCCCCCCCCTTCCTTCTCCTCCTCCTCCTCCCCTCCCTCCCCCCAGGGTTTTCCCCTTCAACTCTTTTTCCCCCACCCATCTCCTCACACCCGGTTCGGTAGTCCCCCAGTCGTTTTGTCCCGTGGTGGGAGGGTAGGGAGGAGTCCCCGAATGCTCCGCCGCAGGAAATCGTGTGCTATTCTGCTGCCGGAGGGAGTGCACGGCAGTTGTCCCCCCCCCGACCACCCCCTCCACCCCTTCGCCGATTGGAACCCCTCCGGGTGGCAGATGCGTTCCATGAAATGCTCTGGTTGCTCTTACGAAATCGCATGTAGGCGCCCTTTAGCGCAGCTCCTCCCGACTGAAGCTTTATCCTCATTATCTTGTGCACAAAAGCGGCATTAATTGACGGGATGAGTCTAATGAATGGAGTAAATGTGGGGCTAGTTAGAGTAAAGGAGACTTTAGTGGTAGCGCGTTAGAAAAAAAGATGTTGAGCTGATGTTTAAACGTGAATTTCCGACAGCATTAGACTAAATCCTCGTGAATTTTATTTTTTTAAATTCTTTATTTCCTTCAATACTCAACGTCAGTCTTCATGAAGTCAATTACGAGTTGCTCTTTATTTTTAACTAGTTAGATTTTAACCGCCGTTATTTCCGTTTCGTGTATTTTTTTGGCTATTCAGACCGGACGGCATATCCGCTTATGCCGAAACAGGGAAATGTGAATGTATTAGAATTAGGTACTCTTTTTTTTAGACACACGATTTTTTCATTTAATCGAATAAAATGTATTCCTTTTTCTGCATAATTCTTAACATTGATTGCATCAATTCCACTGAAAAAGCAGTAGATGTGGTATATTTATCTAAATAAATTTTATGGAAATTCAAATCTTAACTGCAGTGATTTTCAATTCATAGCACAAATCAAATGTGAGGAATATCTCCAACCTAACTTCTCTAATACAACACATCTTTAAACGACTCGGAAACGTGGACTTTAAAATGATGAGGAAGACGGAAGCACTTAAGGGCTCTCGTAGATATGAGTATGGAGAGGGAAGGAGAAAATGACTTTATAAAATAGAAAGGTAGGTGGTGCTAGGCAAATTAGTTTGTAATTGAAGAGAAAAATTCCGTGAAATGAAATAGGGATTGGTGGCAGGAATCGATTGATAATGAAAGTTGTGGACCCCCGAGGTAATAGTTGTTCGATTCGGTGCTTCGAATCAGAGAGGATTGGTGAGGAAAAGATTTAAATACGAGGGTTATTGAAATGCAAAAATTTCAGAGTGTAAAAATCATTCGAACCTCCCGGGATTCGGACGGCATCTCCCGCAGTTTCTTTGAAATTTGTCAAGGCATAAACAGCCTAAGTGTTTAAAAGTTGGCTTTAACCTCGTGGACTGTGGCGCGTCGCGCACGACTACGAATGCCTGTAACATTGTTATGTACGGTATTTCGTCACAACATCTTGTTCCTTTAAAAAGCCCCCAAAAATTTCATAGTTTAAGAGGACGCCTTGATAGCTTAATTGCCAAAAGCACTCGACCGGGTATCGAGGGACCCGGGATCGAATCCCGGTCAAGGTGAATGATTTTTACACTCTGAAATTGCTGCATTGAAATGCACATTAGCGGGTGACTCCGTTAAAAGTTACTGTTGCGGCATCTCCTGTAGTTTATTTGAACGAGGGTATTTTTTTAATTAAGGTCCTTTTGGTCATAAAAGAAAATATTTGCGAGAAAAAGTTTAATGACGGTTTCAGTTTACTACAAATTTACTATATTTTTCTACATAATCGCCCTTCACTTCTAGGCCATATTTCGTAACGTTGCACCAGCTTCGTTACTCCCTCAGAATAGACGCTTGCCGCCTGGGAAACGGACGAGTTGGCAACGGCGGTCTTGGGTCCCTCTTCGTCTTCACTCTTTTATCCACCAAGCCACTGTTTCAAGTGCAAGGAGAGGAAATAGTTGCCAGGGGTATAAGGTCGAGACTAGGGATAGCGGTCCGAAAACGCTCGTCCACTCAACATTCTTCGCTCTTCGCGTTGGTCGGTAAGCATTTTCTATACCCATATGGTACAAAATTTGTGATATCCGAGCCTACCCGTAAGAATCGTGTAAATAATGGTGCGTCCGACGAGAGGAAATGTTTCAGCCAGATAAAATCCTTGATCTGATCGCAGTTCTTGGTCCACTTGTTGAACGATTTCATCAGTCTAGTTTCTGGGCTTCCTCTCCGCTCTTCCATCATGCACAATTGTGCGACCATTTTTCAAGTCTCGTCACCATTTTCTAACCTAACCTTCACTAATTACTGTAGATCCATAAACAAGGCACAGCCCCCGATGAATTTGGGCAGCTGATGATCCTTTTGCACAAAAGAATCGAATCACAGCACGCACTTCTCAACCGGCGGGGAGCAACGACTTTCGCGGACATCGTTATCTCATTCACCGACAGGCTACCTCCTACCGAATCAAAGCAATACCTTCAATTGCTTCGAAAACAATCCGTTGGTGTCACTGCATGCGCACAACTTTGCTTTGACCCACCAATATTTTAAATAGAAGCGAACGTCTCTTATTTTTCGAACATGCCTCGTATTTCAGATAAGAGAGAACATGATGGATGGAGATGAAATGTGTTACGACTCCTCAGCATACTCTTCTCTTTTTGGGGAATAAGATTTGAACCCCCCAGATGTAGCAAACTCAGCACTCATGGCTCAGTCATAGTTCACGACGAACCTGTGGAGGCAGCTGTGGTTGAGAAACGGGCGGAGAAGGATTTTTCATATGCGGGGAGGGGAGAGTGGTGCGGCCACGTGACGATGCTCGGGTGCATCTCGAATATGTGTACATTCGCTCCCATTCCATGAGGCGACAGCTCCGAATCATACGCGCTCAACATCTGCCGCACTGCATTTAAACGGTCTGCGCGGAAATAATCGCGAAAATCCTTCCATACACCCACTCCAATCCCTCCCCCAGCCCACCATCCTGTTCCTCCAATATGTCCATTCAGTCGGCCATGAATTCCCCGAGTCGAGAGACGCTCGTTCTCCTCTCGAATGGCCGGCAGAGAGAGTCTGGTCATTAGACCTTACTTTGAATGATTGAACTCCAAAAAACGCGAACGCGAACAGACTTCGCTTTGCTTTCTTTTTTTCGCCTCCCACTGGAGCTTACCGACGGTCATTTTTTGGCATTTGAACCACGATGCAAGTACGTTACCTGCCAAGACCAAGGTGACCGTGTTGGCCTTAACATCAGTCGAAATATCTTTGATCGTAGAAATTATTGTTTTGGTCACAGTTATTCCTACACATCGGGTTTTAGATTTACAAAAACTTTTGCCTTTCTACCATAGTGAAATAGGTACATTGAAATTGAACATTTATACTCTTCACTGAAAGAAGTTGGAATTTTTTGGTGAAATAAAATATATCTTGATGATATTATATGCGTATTCGGTGCTCTGAAAAAATATTTTGGCGTCTCAACAAATGCTTTACATTTTTTATACGTGTATTTACATGTGAGATGTGGTCTGAAGATGTCGTCTGATAGCATATTCCTAATTTGAAATCATCTCTTTTCTTATTTCGCCAATTTCGTTGAACATTTGGAATCGTCTCAAATTGGAATAATGGCTGGATAATGCTTTTTCAGTTAAGTGGCTGCAATTATATTTAGTTTGCATAAAGTGCCTTGCCACTTCACATACTGGAAGAGCTCCTTTAATATTCACGAATGAAAAGCTTTAACTTGAGTCGTGCGCAATTTTTTCACCATAGCATTGCGATTTTTTTCAATTCTTTTCATCCGAAAAAAAGACATGACTACGCACAGAAGGCATAAATGTCCTTTAGAAGAAAATTAGGTTGGGGAGGTATTGCTGGAGAAACAAAATGGTAAGTCCTGGTTGGGAAAACAACTGTTTTTGTATTTAATTTGCCCTCGTTTCTGTTTCTTTGGACAGCCTCGACTTCCTATTAGTTCGGTCCTCGTTCCGCGGTCACAATCTTCCTCTTCATATTTCATCCCTTTCATCTCTGCATCCGTAATTCCCTCATCAAATTTGTTTTGCCTCATTAAGTTTCAAAGGCTGGAAAGCATTTATGAACGCTTAAAGATTATTTTTTTTCGCTTTGTAGCGGTTTCAAGATGTTGGTGTTTCATTTTGCATATGCTATTTTCGGGGAAAATGTTGTTGATTATTGACTGTAGTTTCATTTTTGTGTCTGGTTATTACATTTAGTATTTACTTTGTAAAATGGCATGTTTGTACATTCATCAGGCCCGTTGTGAAAAATTGTTTAATGTATAAATTTCGAAGCGCTTTAGTATTAGAAGAATATACTTGCTATGACAGTATCGGGACAAAGTTTTTCCTCATGACAGAACTCGAGAGGATGAAAAAGTCTAGTGCCGATTAGATATTATATCCTTCGTGGATTTCACTAATCAACTGAAGAGAAACAATAGGCATGAATGTCGTTGATTTAGAGGCATACTAACGCAAAGAATATTTATCCTTATAGTTTGAAACAACTCACTATTTACTTACTCCGGCGTAAAGCACATTAGGAAAAACACTTCCAGGTCACACCCCAATCCGGTATATCACTACACTCTGTCGCAAGAGTACTTTCAATAACTTTACCACTAAAATTTATTTGTTGAGGATATTATTAAATATGCAGTGTATTTTTATGCTGATAAAGAAGTTCAAGCAAAATTTACTTCTCGGTAAAAAAAATCCTAAATTTTCGGCATTCCTAAAAGACTAGATAAGTGGAATATTTCATCACCGTTTCCGCAATCACCTCAAGTACTTGAGATGAAAAACACATATTTAGAGCAATTATCCTTTTATTTGGGATTCATTCAATGACGCGCCTCATTCGGCGAGTGAGTCGTGACTAATACAGAATCACGAAATTCATAGAGTTAAGTAAACCGCCAATATTCATGCCAACTTGGCTGAGCGTCGGGAATTGTAATTGATGAAATGAATCCTTAGAAGGAAATATACTTTTGAAATCGAAGTTCTATTCATTCGTCGAAAGAAAAAAAAGGCTCTGATTGACTAAGATTTCAAGAAGCTGCTTTGAGCTATAGTATGTTCAATAACCTTAAGAGTTTATTCTTTCGACCGGGGACGAGTTTCACCGCCAGTGGATAAGCTACCTGGTCGGGCTGAAGTGCTTTGCCCGCCCCAGATAGGCAATAGCTGCGGTGGTGACTTTAATGCTTTGCCCCATAAGCGTGTTATGAGCATTTCGGCAACAAATCCGTCGTCGCCTGCCTCCTGAAATTCGTCAACTGTGAACGCGTCCTCTTTTTAGAAAGGAGCTTTTTTTTTGATATGCCCTACACAAAGCTGTGGCAACCTTGAGGGAGAAAAACATTTCCTTGGCTTTGAGATCACGCACGTTACCCTTTTTATGGGATCTTTCTGTCGGGTGTCTCGTAAAACCGTCCGGACCTTCGCTGTAGACGGACCCGACGTTGGTGTTTTGTACACCAATCAACTCATAAGGTTCTTTTCATGTTTCAATGATGGACTTCATCCTTGTTAATCATGCCGCATGTTGCATTTTGTACGCAACATACATGAGTCCATAATACATATTAAGGTTTGGAACGGAATTGAACGTTGACGCCACGAATATGAATTGAACATCGCTGTGTCCTAGGCGAAAGGGCCCGCTAGAGACTGCGCACGAATATTCTTCCCTTTGGTAAAAGCGTATATGAGTACGTCTAGTGCTCGTATCCGTCGCATAATTCTAGTGCTCGTATCCGTCGCATAAGTCTAGTGCTGGTATTCGTTTTATGCTTTCAACCGTTCGCTTCCATATTCCACACACCGCTTGCACGCAAAATATGTTGTTAGAATATGGAGGACAATGAAGGTAGATTATTTAGGTATTGATAGTTTATGACGGGGATGCTAAGGAAAAATCAGCCCTTATTATCATTTCCTTTTTGAATCGAAACTGTAGCAAGATGTAAAAACTATAAAGCATATATTGAACACCTGTTTTTCTATACCCATTCAAGCACCGCGAAATATTAGGTAGTTCTTATTCATTATATATGTGTGTGTGTATATATATATATATATATATATATATATATATATATATATGCATTCATGTATATGTGTCCCCACTGCATATGTATACATGTCCCATAAGGATAAAGACCATGAAAATGTTTAATCTAACTATACTCAATCGTATAGCCACCAAACTAGTTAAACGTGTAAAAACGAGAAATCCAAATTCTGTGATAGAATTATTCTTTTTATATCTGCACTACTGTATAAGGCAAAATGCTTATTGCGCTTTTGAGGAGACATTTTTTGAACCTTACTTCAGAGATGAGTCAAATTTCGATGCCTGACATCTTAATAGAAACCCCCCCCCCCCCCGGCCAGGTTTTTTTATTAAAGTCGTGATGGTGGATTGCACATGAATGAACATTTATGCATAAATGTTGAAGGGGATGAAGAGATTGCTCTTGGAGCCAAATTTTGCGGGCGGTCACATTAGCATATGATTTCAGTGATTTATCTGCAGTTATTCCGCTAAATTTCATTTGGTCCGGAAAATCCGATGGCTTTTCTCCTTAGATAATTCGCTTCCTTGGGGTGTGAGCATCACGCTCGAGAACGGGCGGAGGTGTCGTAAAAACTCTTCCACCACGAAAATCCGGATAAAGTGACGATTCCCCGCAAGGTAGTGTATGTGTATATATATATATATATATATATATATATATATATATATATATATATACACACACTACCTTGCGGTATTGTATAAATAGTCTAAAATACTTATTAATAAGAATATTTATCCCACTTAGGTAGTGTCACAATCATACAAGTACAAAATAGACGTAAGCTTAATTTAAGGTGAATGCAAAACTACCCTTTTCGGCTTGGAAGTATAGGCATGGGAATACAGGTGTCATTGAACAAAATTAGGGAATATTAAAATGAGAAATGGATGTACAATATAAGATAATATAATTAGGATAGGATAGGTAGTTTTTTTTTTTAAAAGGGGGAAATAAAATATGGGTTCTTTTTTCTGCTAATTCTCTAATTTGTGCGTTAAAATAGGAACGCACGCATAAAAGAAAAATGACTTAATTTCAAAATGTTTGGGTGGTCCCAGCCACTGTCATCAGTGTGAAAGGAGCTATTGATACCCTGTAAATGATCAATAACTGCAGGAAAGTGTCGCAAAACACCCAAATATTTTTATATGTATGTCTACGTGCATATAAAAATATTAGGGTGGTTTCTGGCTGTATATTTGGATGGTTACATGTATGTTTGCTTACATATATCAAATTCACCTCCTAATATAACACTCCCTTTGATTAATGTTATAGTATCTCAATTCTAGCATCCCTCCTACCCTCCACTCAAAACAATGGAACATGCATACATCTGGCTCCTCGATCCCTGAAATGAGCCAGAGTTCAATATCAGGCACTAATTACCCCAATCTCCAGATATTTTCATCCACCCTCCGCTCCCAAAACCTTCCATATAAATCCCGCACTACCAAACCTCCCTCTCCCAACTCTTCCCCACCAAACATTTCCACTGCCTTCCCCTTCCCTCCAGCCTCCTCGTCCTCCTTTAATTTCCTCTTGAAACCTTCTCCTCAGTTACTTCTTTCCCAAGAGGAAGGTGGTTTGGCCACCGAAAATTTAGAATACGAATAAGTGTCATTTGTATATGTTTCTGTGTGTTTTTGTTGACTAGCGATATAGTCTCGCTCCGTCGTTTATATTTTATATATCTTGGGTCGGATCGGGGGTCAGTTCCTTTCCCTGTACCTGTTATGGCTTCCCAGGAAGATCTGGTACCCGAAAAATCACAGAGCTTGGATGGAGCTGAGGGTGCCCGGAGAGGCTTACCTGGGAATCGAACCAGGGCCCTCCAATCACCCTGCTGCAATTATATATACATGACATATATATATGTCATGTTATAGTATACATATATGTATATATATATATATATATATATATACATATTTATTTATAATATGTATAAATATATAATTGTGGTAGGATATCAAAGGTATGATAAACATACATTGTTTGTCACGCCTGTGCCACCTCACTGTCCTTGTATATATGTAAACAACTCGCACACACACATGTACGTATGTAGCTGTGTAAGCCAGGGCAAAAACCCGCCCTTCTACAGCATCCTTTGGAAGTGGAGAGCAGACGAGGCGATTCCCTGGCGTCCTCCCAGCTGTCTGATCGACCCACATCCTACCCACAATGCTGCGCACCCTAACAGAATTCCCCACGATCCTTCCTACCCCTCCGTCCAAATCCCTTGCCCCCGCTCCCTTCTTCCGCCACTCCCTCACACCTCCCCCTCCTCCCACGGAAAGCCATGGCTCCCCACCCCTTTCCCAGGTGCCTATCGGCTGTTCGGTGAGCGTGCCACCCGTAGTACGTAGTATCTCACGTGCGCGAAAAACATCCACACACACGCTCGCTCGCGCGCGCACCCTCCACAACAAGTCGTCCTTCCTCCTCCACCCCTTCTCCCCACCCCCTCCATCCTCCCTCACCACTTCCTCCGTCGCTCGCTCATCCTCGTTGGATTTGGTGGAACGTGTCACCATCCCTGGAAGCACTCCCCACGATGGCTTCGCTCGGCGTGCGAAGAAAACCCATTGCGGTCTCGCCTCCATGAATGCGCGATACCTTAAAAAGGCTTTCACAAGGTATCACTAGAAGTTATCAAACAACTTTTCCCATCGATCGAGTTCGATATAACACTAATGAATAACCAGTTATCATGAAAAATCACAATTTTGTGATGGAGTTTCCTTCTTATAAATTGTTACTCTCAATACGGAGTATTTGTTTGAGGAGTGAAACTTGAGCAAGTGGAATCATCCATCTACCTGAGCAGCAGTATAATTACTGGGGGATGGAAGAAGTTTACCCGATACAAAGCGGAGAACGGCTCAAGCTAAGAAGGCGTTCATGAAGAATGTTAACTAAATAATAATAAATATATATTAACTATGTCCAGATAACCTGAGGTTGCTAACGACAAAGCAGCTCGTCAAAAATTTCGTGTGGCAAGCAATCAGGGTAATCTACAGGCAATGGCAATCTGCAGATCAGAGACATTGAACATTGGGTGAGCGAAGAATGGAAGCCTTTGAAACATGGTGCGTGAGGATAATTCTGAAGATTAAATCGACAGAAAAAGTGAGGATTGAGCAAGTAGGTGCGTCTCAAGAAGAGCAGAAGAGGAAATGTCCTTATTGAGAACTCCACGCCAATGAAGCGCTAGATAGATTGGACGCACATTGAGGCACAATGCATGAGTTACAAATATAATTGAAGGAAAAATGAAAGGTCAAATCCCGGAAGGAAGACCAGACACAGATATATAGGACAAGTCAAGAAATACGTAAAGCAGAGAAGATATCAGGGAACAGTGAATGGTGACGAATGGAGGGCTGCGGTAAACCAATGTTAGGATTGAAGTACTGAAAATAACTAAGTGCTGCCTTGCCTAAAAATGTGAATAGTTGTCATTTCTGGCAATCAATCACAGTTTTGTACCGTTAGTTTGCCGGGAGAGGTCAGCCTGTAAGGTAAAGCGCTCGCCCGTCATTTTTCTATATGGGTTGAAATATGGCGGGTTTTGCTTAAAATCCCATTGATTCGAGCCCGCAATCGAGAAATCAAGTGACAATGAAGGGTTATGTGTTTGTCGGGAGAAAACCGTAAAAGCAATTGGGATCGATATTAATGTTGAAAGGAAACCAATCAATTAGTTCTAATAATGTTTCCCATCACTTTCATTTATTTCGCAGCCATGTGGTCAGTTTTGATCACGAATAGCGACGTTCTCATTTTCACACATTTACCAGTAGTGTGAGGTACCTGGTAAGAAGCCATATCCCACCAAACTCGATTCAACACGCATAGGAGGGTAGCCAAGGTTCAACATTAGAGTAGCTCGTAAAAAAAGGCTCAATATATCAGGTCAGATACATTTTTTTGGCTTATAATTTTTTTTTCAAATTAAAACACTTCAAGTGAACAATCTTTCCCTAAGTGCGTATGTGACCACCTAAGTCTACATATTTCAGGAAGACGAAGAAAATTTCTAGAATAAATTATTCAGGTTATACCGAATATTTTGTCGTTTTAATTTACTAGGAATATTTATACAAAGTAGTATAACGCATAATGTTAATAAAATTTATCTCTTTGGACCCTTGGAGTCCAAATTTATTATGTGTACCAACGGACGCGCCTCGAACAGGCAATTTTTTGTTTATTGCGAAGCTCTTGGTAAAAAGCTATTCTATTGTGTTGGTACGCAGTGTTTACGTGGTGTGGAACCACGTCTTAAAAAGAATTCAGTGGTGGTTGACAGAGTGCGGTTTAACTGTATTGTAGATGATTCTTGAACTACTTGTTTGAGTGGTTAGTGTTACGATGGCTGAGAAGAGCGAATTTTTGTTTCTATTCCAGCATTTGGAGTTTTCATGGCGTGAATGAAACTTAGTGCCGGTTGCAGTGCTGGCTAGTTACTTTATTTATGTAACGACGTCAGTGGGAATACACACATTTGGGAAACTATATAGTCCCTTCTTCCACCCAACCCCTAAGCATTACATTGAAGAAAATTATAAACACCCAAGCCCTAGGTGGAGGAAAACTTACTTAGGCGGGAATTAAACCCGCAACCTTTGGGTTGGTAGGCGAGGGCGTTACCCCACCGCCACCGGAGCCGGGTTATTGACAAATAAAATTCAACCTTGCCAAATCTTCACGCTGATAAGTCCCACTCCACGAAATTTTCACCGAAATAATTGAAATCTTGACCGAAAGAGCGAGGATAATCCTTAACGATTTGGGAGTGTTACGAACGTGGACGATGAAAAATCTCTGTTGGGGTGCCCACCGCGGAGAGAGCTCCGGGGATCGCTTTTACACTCCCCGCGTCGATCGCTCCCCCTCTCTCTTTCCCTCTCCGGTCGGTCGACCCCTCGGCCCGCATCCCGGCCTTTCCTTCAACCCTTTCCCATCCCCCTCCTGAGCCTCCCCTCTCCTCCAACCCCCTTATCCACCCGTCTCCTTCTACCAAATGGTCCCCCGTCCCTCATCCCGCACACATTCTCTCCCTCCCTCCATCAACTCCGTGCGTGACCTTCCCCACACACGTTAGTAACCCGCACGCGCGTACCCGGCGCCGCCGGCAAACAACCACGCGTTGCACCCTCCGCCGTCGAGCCCCCGTCTTCTCCCCTGATCCTTCTCCAGCTCCCCGCTCCCCCCTCTCCCAAGAGGCGCCTCCTCGAGAAGACTCCACCCTCTAGATTTTTCTCCAACCCCTACGGACGGCTTCACTTGGGCGCGGCGGCGGCGAATGCCGGGGCCACCTTTCCCTCACCCACCCTCCGCCCCCCTTCTCCGTCTCCCCCCTCTCTATCCCCCCGTCTCACTCCCTTCGTCTCCCCCCCGCATTACCCCCATAGCTCCCTCCAGGGAAGAGAGGTGCTCTCCCGACTGCGGCGGTCGAGTCCTTGGCGTTGGTGTCGGAAGGTTCGTCGGGTTTCCCTCTCTCGTCCCACTCAAGCTTAGCCTGCCTACGAGAGGTTACGTTCAAAGTGGTCGACATTGATGATGGAAATAATGTCGATCAAATGTGAAACCAGTCGCGATTAGGATCAAAGAAGAGTGCAAATTCTAAGAACTGCCGTTAATGTCGGAACAGTTAATTCTAACGGAGTCATCCGCTGATTTGAACCGAAAGGTGGAAATTTCGCGGTGTAAAAATCTTTCAGAATTGTGAAAAAAAATCATGAAAATGGATTCGGGCCCGGATCTCTCCGCGGAAATTTCGTGTGGAAATAAAACATCTCGGTCACTGAACCGGCTAAAAAGAACTGGACCGAATATCGACGGTTCCGGGTTCGAATCTCGATTGCAGCTAATACTTATTAAAAACTCTAAACTTTTCTCATTTATAACCAGATCAGTAATACTTTCGAAGGCTGGTTTCAATAGGTGTTAAGTTCAATATTTTAAAATATTTAAGTGCCAACAAAATAATTGGTGTTGTTTTGATGGAGGAAAATTAATCCATATAGGTAATTATTGAAAGTAATCGTGTATTAAAAATAAAGGTTAAGAATTTTTCCAGAAATAGGAAAGATTCGTTAAAAATGAGATATGATGAAAATGCGAATGTGGTTTTTGCTCGGCGCGGAAACACAGTCGTTGGAGTAAGATGGTAGGCGTAGATTGGAGCGGCTTTTGAGATGTGAGTGTGAAGGATGGAAATCATAAAATGAAAATAAACGAGGAAGAAAAAAAATAAAAAGAAATGAAAACAAACGAGGAAGTGCTGGGCATGGTGGAGGAGGAGAGAGGATTTTGGGGAAAGGTCTAAAGGTGGCGGGAAAGATGGATACTGGGTATTTTAAACAACGATGGAATGTTGTAGACTGCGATAGAAGGGGAAGGACGTTGGGGCGGTGAGGAATAGTTAGGATGACAATAGAAATTTTGAACAGAATGAAGTGAGAAAGAATGTAATCGGAATTGAAGAGGGGATTATTTAAATATCAGATTTCAGGTTGTTTTTTGCTATTAGAGCAAGGAAATGTGCCGTTGTACCGTTTGTATAGGCTATTTCCATTCAAAACCCCCCTTAAACTGTAGAATCCCAATAATAAAAATAGTTTTAATTAATCAATATGGAAAACATTATATTTGGCTCCTCGTACCGGAAAAAAACTTTCCCACTAATTATTTTGAATTTTAAATATTTCCTTGTTTCCCCCGGCTGTAATAAATTACAATAGTACAGGTGAATACAGGTACAGTGCAATAGTACCTGTATATCGTTAATACCAATAAAATGCAATAATCAAACTGAATGTGGAATTGGTTGGTGAGGTGGAGTTATCCTATAATTAAGCCCATCAGAGCCCAGTGTTGCTTCATATTCACGCATATGAATTTGATAAGAGGTCCAGTTCCTTTCCCTGTGCTGCTTGTGGCTACCGAGGAAGATTTGGCTCGAGAAAGATAATAAAGCTTGGGATTCAGGTGGAAAGTTTTTAGAGGTATCTCATAGATTTTAACCTTGGCCCTCTAGTTGGTAGCCGATCTGTATATCGACCAGTGTGATACGCTACCTTAACTACCACTTTGATGCAGTTAACTTAGGTTTATATGAAGACCGAGAAGGATACCGAGGTCGATAAAATTAAAATTAAGCAGTTATACTACGTTTCCAGTTAATAGGGTCTGACTAAATAATTCTAGATACCTATGATTAGACTCCTCGGTATCCCTGGGTCTGGAAACCAGTGCTTAACCGTGATTGTTAGATTAATGTTGGGTTTTCATGCCATGCCTAGTCCTTCAGTATAATTGATTGTTTACATTTTTTTGAGGGACGTTTTACAGTTAGTCTTCAACAAATCGATGATTCCCTTCTCATATTTAACAGACTCAATGTGTTTATCATACTTACTCATCGTACGTATTCGGACAATGTCGAGTTGGATACCCGGATTAAGATGCCGCTTTCTTAGTCATCTGTTGAACGGAGCTTACCTGTTATTTCCACCAAACCTTTTCGAATTTTCTCGAGCAGAATTTCATGATCTTAGTGTAAACAGATTTAGTTTAGGTCTTAAACTACGCAGTGTCATAATCTGAATTCATCGTTCTCGTTCTCACAAACGTTCTCATGTAAATGTTCTAAAATACAATTTTTCTCTTCCCCGATCAGAAAACTTGGGAATTTAAATTTGGAATACTGGCAGTTTTTTAATTAAAAGCCAACAGAAAATGTTCTATACCACGCTTAGGGGTTTTATATTCACCGCGGAGGAAGGGAAATAGAATTTCCAATAAGAATGTATTGGAAATGACACGAAGAATCTACAAAATTCCAGGTAGCCCATCAATGGTTTTGAATATTAACAAACCAAACTATTTGGCTTAGTGTCGCAAAAAAAATCGCTTGTTTTACCCACAAGAGAATGTTGGTTCGTGAATTTTATGTTCGAAATTTTCTTCTTACGTTCAAGTATCCATTCCTTTCAGGACAGCATGTAAAAGCTTACCCAGCAATGAGCCAAAGGAAAGTATTTATTCAGTACTCATATTATTAATCTTAAATTCTTTCTTTCCTTTAAAAGTTCTTTGGCGATGTAGAATTGAAAATCAAATAGTGAAGAATTTTAGTATTTGCACGTTAACGAAAAATTTATAAAATTTTTATAAATAAAACCAAGTTGTGAGAGCAATTTTTTCTCATTAAACTGTTTATGATTGAACAGATGTGTAAAAAAACAAAGTGATGTAAATTAAGATCTAAATGAGAATACGAAACCTATTTGAATTCGTTCATCTTAAGCGCGTAATAAAAGGATTTTTTCAGTGATGTATCTTCAGATGAGTAAATTTCTCCGGGAATATACTGTCTACCCCTAAGTTCCATCCATGTTGGGAAGAGGCTTGTTGATTAAAATACACAACTATAAAATGCACATATCATGTAATTTTCCATGCCAGTAGTCTCTTACGAAGTAACTATTATTGGTAGTCGGAAATAATAATTATCTTTTTTAGTTTTCGTTTGAGGAAAATATGGAAGAATCGAACACTTTCCTTCACAAGAAACTCGGTTGATTCAAACTCTGAACAATGACTCCCGTTGCTTAGCAACGAAAGAGATTAGTAGGGTAAAAAATTGTTGAACTTAAATAAAATGAAGACTTTCTGGATATTATTTTTATTTATTTGTCCGCTAGAAGGTATAACCCCCATTTTGGGCCCTGAGTGTGCATCGTAAAACTTTTGTACCCTGTGCGTATTGTCTCCCTCTCTCTCTTTCTCTCCTGTGGCGGGCAAAAACGGCTGCTCAAAAGGCCACTCACTTGCCGAGAGCTTTCTATTGGCTGGGTAGCAGGGATTCATGACAGCTCAAATGCCTTCCGGATTCGAGCTTTCTTCAAGAGGTGTCATGGTGGCATAAAGTGGTTAACAGACCCTCGCGGAAAGAGAAAAATCTATGATTTTGAGTCCCGCGTCCCTTTGGAAAGTTCTTTCTCCTACGAATCGATTTGAATACTTCTTCTACTCATTAGCATGCCTTCTCCTCCTGTGCCTTTCCCATCCCTATTGTGTGAATCCTCACCCGCGTTTGAATGTTTCGGCATGTGTCGTGTTTTCGAGGTCAAATCTTCGCATGCGTGAAAGCTTGTCTCTTCTTCTTTGAAATTTACTTCGAAATTGAACGAACTTATTTGTGACTGAACAGCCTAACTAACCTTTCTTTTATTTTAAGTCTCTCCTACCCGTTGTGCGCTCTATACTAATTTAAGGAGAAATTTCGGTTAACCCAATACGATTTGGACAGGAAAAATATTAAATCTCAATGAAAGTCTCTCAAATTATTAAATTGAGCTAAATTTATTTCAGTCCCTGTAAAACTAGTAAATTGTCATGCACACAATCGCCCAATAATTAATTTCCTCGATAGGCTGCAAATGTGAAAAGAAAATTCTTCCCTAGTCCCTCATTCCCATCGCCCAACTCAGATTGAAGAATTCTCCATTTTGTTTTTTTGATTGACATTAATTGATATTTGACATTAATTGATCTCTTAGACACTCCAAAATTGAGGGCATTTCATTCCTTTGACGTAATTGAGAAATACACCAAATCATTACGCAACATCCATGTTTCATGCATTACGAATCTAATTGGTGCAGGATATCAATTGACAGCATACCACCTCTTATCTTGCCGATTCACCGTATTTTATCTCGAAAGAGTCTATAACCCATATTTAAAACCTATAAGTTATCTAAATTGCAAAAAGATTGCATTGGAGTTTTCATGAAATGTTCATATGAATTAAACCTTCAAACTCTTTGGTCTACGACTAAACCCACGTAACGACGCAAAAATCCAAGGATTGAACGACCTGCTAGCTCTCTGACACAATCATGGCATACATGATGATAAAATACTTTCCATGAAGGTGTTTCTTTACGCTGGCAAACCGAAAATATTTCAAATTTTAATGATACTAACGCGGTAGTGAAGTCAAATCAATGAAACTGGTGCCACTATACATTACGCATTAAGCTATTATCATAGGATAATTTCAAATTAATATTTGGTACTTTGAATTATGCGAATAAAAATACATGATCACCCTTTAATGGAACAGTCCTCGTACTCCAGTGAAATTAAACGCTTACATGTCCATCTGCATCACGCAATAATCGGTGCATCGGAGTAATGCTTTAAATCAGGCTTTTATATTACAAGTGCAGTTGTAGTTACGTTTGATTGAGTCATAATTATGTGTCGTCCGCGGTCAAGAACTCATACTGGACTCTCTCAGTGGTAATAACCAACAATGCATCCTTTCTTATATCTTCGTGGCCCAATCTCCCGAAGTAACGCAAGGTCCAAAATGATTCCCTCGGTGTCATATGGGAAATCGGCTGGTCTCTTCATTTCTAAAAGTCTTAGCCTCGATCGGTTCCTTCGTGATTCACGAGGATTCCATCTTAATTTCTCCAGCGTATTCGTCACATTTACTTTGTAACTTTAATCAACTTTTTAATTTTATAATTAGTATTTTTAGTGGCGTAAAAATTTTGAACAAATCTAGTGGTTTCTCTCACTGAACTTTTTTCGAATCCTAAATGAACATTTTCATCCGTGTAGCTCAATTACATGGCGCACATTCTGAAAGCTGCCTAAATAAATTTGAGTGACCTCTCTTTTACTCTTCATTGCATTTCCCTGCGACCCACACAATTTACATTTAGTTTCTTTGATTTAGACTCTCATTCTGCTAACGCGTGTGCCCCATGAAAGGTTTGATATTTGTGTAAAAAGGTTTGTGGATTACTCACATTCTTCTACGTTCTGCATTTCTGATGGTTCATGTCTAATGAATTTGAATTTCCACGTAGATTTTCTTTAATTTTTGCCAACAAATATTTTTTTAGCTCATCTGTCGCCTGTTTTGCCTTTAGTAATGCACTTAATCTTATAAAATTGTTGCCTCTCCCACTCTACTGTTTTTTCAAATTTCATTCCTGCTATAACTACCTTATTATTACAGTGAGGTCATTTTTAACTGTGGGTAAGGTCTATCTGTTCTCTTGTTAAGTAAAATAATTAAAAAATTAATAATAAATACTTCACGACCTCAAATTTGGGAGTCTGAAGCATTCCCGAAATCAATAATAACGAAGTCTCCGGAAGGATAAGGAACCACCCTCCCTCAATATCCTTTGTTCCAATGAGACCTTATGGAACGATAATAGAGATATATTAATTACTATATGCCTGCAATTAATTGCACCAGGTGGTGGCGTGTTCATGTTTTCGTCGATGGTAGCGACATTATGGCGGAGGAAATATAATGGGTGTGGCTGCTAGTAAAAGAAAGAATAATGAAAATTTATTAATCTGGAACCTCCTTTTTTTCTCTTTAGTGCTACAATTTACCTTCCTGGGTATTTTATAGCCCATGGTTTGCGGAAAACTCAACTTAACGATAGGGCCGGTTGGATATTTTTATTAAGAGGTTTTCTCCGAAAAAGGTTTTCTAAGAGTCAATTTACCACCAATAAAGGGAATTACTATTTTAAATTTTCTCCTTCGTATAATTCGAGAGAATTTAATCATATTCTCCATGCTCTTCTTGCAGAAACAATCTACAAGCTTTGTGTGGTAATAAAAAAAATTGAAAAGCCTAGTTGAAACTCGTTACCTCACTCAAGTATTTTAACAAATTAAATTGCATTCATCGAACTAAAAAGAGTGGTGGGAATGTGTTCTATATTATCCGCTACATATGGGTTGGCTCCAAAAAAATGATCTTTCCCAATGTGTCGGCGAAGACATTACCAAGGACGACGGTTAGGTATTTGCCTTCTCACTCAAGGATGTGTTGCTTGCATTCCCTCGGAAGGTGGCGAGTAGCCAAGTGGGAGACACAGAGAGATGGGGACGGAGAGGTAGGAACTTTCTCTCTTGTGAAATGATACTAAAGCGTGAGGGATAGGTGCCCTACCCTCACGCACGTGATTTACGACTTTCTCCCGCCTTCTGCTCCTACCTAAGATTTAACTTGTTCAAATTAATCACGTGCCTTACTTATCGATACAAAATTGTATAACAAATAATTGGATTTAAATGCCCAAGTGCAACATTGACAATCAACGGAAGGTTCACACTGGAAACGAAAGAGCGAACTGATGGAATAATTACATTAAAAGCTGTCATAAGGTATGACGCAAAAGTAAGGATAACTAAGAAATAGGTAACATATGGCTTTGACGCTGAATGCTTATTCAGAATCACCCCCTGTCACACACCCTAGTGGTTGCTTGCAGGGTGTAATGTACACATGGTCAGAAAACAGAATGTAACAACAAAGACAAAACTGGGATGACAACCGCAGTGATGAACAAATTAAGAAAAAACAGAGGGAAACACAGGTATAAGGAAAAAGGAATGACTGAATGTATAATACAGGAATGTAATAACGAAGCATTTAGGGAGTGGTATTAAATAGAAAAAGGGAATGGACTTGTAGACAAGATTGACAGCTACATAAAAATAGAGATACACAGAGAGCGTCACAAGTAAAGGACGACATAAGAACATGCCGAAATCCGAAAGAAGAATATAATATATTTGGTACCTAACATAATTTGAGAAAAAACTGATTTCTAATGTGACATATGTGGTATTGAATCATCATCTACCCCAAACCATAGAGGTTGTTTTCCAGGTACCATGCGGATTATTCGAGTCAGCGTGGTAGAGTAGCGGGTAGAAATTTTCGCCATTATTTTGTTTTCTTCTTCTCAGTCTTCTCATCGTCAAATAATGCGGGAGCGTTTGTGCGAGTTAAACAAAATGCGTTCATTTTAAAAGTATTTGATACTAGATTACTACATCTACGTAACACACCGCAAGCCGTCTTAAGTCTGCCTATGAGGACTTGTGGCGAGGAGTATTTTCACACTAGCAATGTGTTCGGAAATATTATTTCATAATTATATTTGTATATGTATTAGCTAATAAACGAAAACACTCGAGCTCATACACACGTGCATGTAAACATACATCATACAATAATTTGTGTGTTTGACTAAATAATTAAATTTTAAGTTAATATATTCGAGCCCTTGGGTTCGAGTTTGTTACGATTGCATATCTCGCGAGAGATGAATGAGTACTTGAATCTTTCGGTGACGGTGAGAGTGTCTATATCTCTTATTTTATCCCGGTGGGTGAATCTACCAATGTAATTTAGGGCCATAATTATTCCCTCGGTGTCGAAAGAAGTCTCAGGTGTCCTATGTCTCTCTCTTAGAGTTTAATTGTAAGTCTTACCCGCACACTTCGCGAATCAAGAAGATGAACCTGAGTACTGAAGGTAATAAAACAACTTGAGTGCTGGAGAGGTCCTCGTGTCTTCAAGGTGACCCTATGCGGCGAAAAACTCGGAAGAGGAATGCGGTGGTATTATGCAATGTTTCGACATCACCTAAAAAGGTTGCGGGCGCGAATCCCACCCATGGGAAATGGGAAGTCGAGCGGTGTGTACCGGGAAGGCAACCACTCACGGTGAGTCGTGACCTCGTAGGGTTAGGACCTCTTCGGTATCATCCAAATACTAACAAGCTCGTAGAGAGAAAGAGATAGGGAGAGACGATGCGGAGTTGCTCACCTGCGCGCCGCCCCTCCCCGTGAGTACTCCTCCCTTGACCCCTGCACACACCCCTTCTGAGGAGTCCCCGGAGCTCCGTTGCGGGGAGGTGCGGTGGGTAGGAAGGGAGTAGGAATGGAGCTCTTCTTACGAGGATGGAAGTCCCACCCCCGACCGAATACGTACGTCCACGCCGGTAGCGTAGTTCCCCCACTCTCCCCCCGCCCCTGCCCACACACACACCCCGAACCAATCGACCCACTTTCCATCCCCTCGGTAGGGGGCATCCTCTCCTTCCCATTATCCACCGCTGCCCTCACCCCTTTTCTCCAAAATCCCTATTCCCCCACGCCCAGGCCGTAACCCCTAAAACCCTACGCAACCCCACCACCCCCTCCTTCCCTCTGCATCTTCCTCGGTCTCCCGCGGCCTTCTCTTCTTCCCCCGTCGCTTCCCTTCCATGACCCTACGCACCGGCGGAAGAACAAATCCCGCCCAAGATTATCCGCCGTTCATCGCATACGCAGCCCCGCATTCTTGAGCACGCCCGCCCGACCGCCCTTGCCCCCCTTCCCCTCCGCTCTGAAACACGCCCGCGGATCCCTTCTCCTCCCCACACCCTCCCATTTCCCTCTTCCCCGTGTTTCCCTTAATGCACTCGGGCAATCCTCTCTCGCATTCCGCCGCGCGAGGGAGACGTGATTTGTGGTGAGCATTTCCACCGATTCACAAGCCGTCGAATCGTTTGCTTTGAAACTCAACAAATCCGCCTCGAATAGCAATTTGAAATCCGCTTCTATCGAGGAAGCGCACATTCGCTGTAAAGGCGTTCCTTACATTCAGTGTGTTTAGCTTTTCCCCGGGAGAGGATTAAAAGGAATCACTTGTGTTGACCGTGAGACGGCACGCAGTCAAAATAATCCAAAATACTGCTCATGTAAATACTTTTTCGAAAGGAATAATTTTCTTCTATGTTTACGCGGCATGCCGCGTAAACATAGAAGATCGGCTTTTCCTTTGGCATGCTAACTCGGAAATATTTTGGTATTTTAGGAGAACACTGTCATAGCTGTGTGAAATGGAATTTTTTCCGCCACATTCTTTCAGTAATTTTCGAAGGCCTTTTTGATACTTTCGAAGGCAATGAATGTGCCTTTTCCCCTTATGAAAGATTTGAATATGCAACCTTATTCCCTTGTTGTCATTATAATATTTCCTACTTGGTACCCTGCTGCCCACCGCTAGGATGTGTGACGGGGTGATTCAACATCAAAATTTAAGTTCTGCTTACCTATGAATATGATTAATATTCAGATTATGAAGATAATGTAAATTACAGGAAATACGATATCTGAGAGTTAAATACTTCTGTACGCATGGGAGACGAGCTGCTTATAACAAGAGCAATAAAATTAGCGTCTTATGAAATGATAATAACATAACTAGGCTCTTTATAATTAAAAAAAATACTTTACCCTTGTCTTAAACGTTTACAGGTGGCCTGATTTCTTATTGTCATGACCGGCAGTGCGATGGGGTTAATAATGCATTTTCAACATTTTTGCTGAGGAGACCTTATTCCAATTTATATCATAGATTGAACTGTCAACGTAACTTTCATTAGGTGAGTAACTTCAAACCTAGTCTAGTTCCTCTAATAATCTACATTTGCTGCTTTAGTTCATCAGACGTAACTAAAATTTAAAAATCTAGCTCCTGAACACTGCCATCGACTTAATAAAGAGTCCATATACTACGAGGGTCATCCGGAAAGTAGTACCCGTTTGTGAAATAAAGACACAAAAGTAAATATTAACAAACATAAAAAATTTTATTTGAAAGAGGATACTTTAAACTACTTCTCAACATAATCTCCAAGCAAATTAAGGCATTTGTCATAACGTGTGACAAGTTTCTGTATTCCTGCTGCATAGTCCTTCGCCGCCAGCTCATTGAGATACGCGAGGGACCCATCTTGCACAAATTTTTGCATAATGCAGATGGTGTTTAACAATTTCATGAACAATTGTTCGAGAAACATTGGGAAAATGCTCACAGATGTCATCAATTGTGACGCGCCGATCGTTCCTCACGAATTCGTGAACTGAGCTCACCAGTTGGTCTGTAATGACAGACGGTCTCCCCGAACGCTCATCGTCGTGTGTGTTCCCCCTCCCCATGTTGAAGTTGCGACACCACCGCCGAACAGACGACTCGTCCATTACATTGTCTCCATACACCTCCTTTAATTGGCGATGAATATCACATGGGCGAACGTTTCTTGCATTGAGGAATTTAATCACTGCCCTCACTTCACAACTGGCGGCGTTCTCAATTTTTTTAAACATTGTAAACAATCACAGAAACAACACAGGCAATGCTAGCGTCACGCAACTTGGCTCAGAGGAGGCAGACAAGCCACTGAAGCTATCTGACCTCGTCCAGCGGCTACTCGCGTCGTCAGCACTTCATGCGGCACGAACGGGTACTACTTTCCGGATGACCCTCGTATATGTGTGTGTATATATATATGCATATATATATATATATATATATATATATATATATATATATATATATATATATATATATATATATATATATATATATATATATATATGTATATATGTATATGTATATATATATATGGTGTTTCCTCACCAGTTATTAATATAACATGTAATTATTATTTGTTAATAATTTATTTTCGACCAGTTTATACTGTTTTAGGTGAAGATGTGTTCTATTGTGCAACATTATGTATGCCAATCAATTTCCCTCATCTTCCGTCTGCGGTCTCTTCTACCAGTGAAATGCGGGTCGAGGATTATTTTACGTGTTAGCGCCATGTTCAAACTATTTCCAATTTCCTCGTAGCTTTAGTCTTGCGTATTTCTAATGGATCCCGAACCCAGCATTTCCTGTATGAATGTGCCGTTTTTCTACCGTTGATAAAGATATTTTATGAAATAGTTAGCTTGTCTCTGTGTTTGGTTTAATTCATAAATCAGTTCCTCCGTTGCCGGATTCCAAATGCCCAAGTTGAAGCCTCACCAGTTTGTTAACACCGCGATAAAAAAATGAATCGATGCTTTTTAACCAGATATATAAAGCGTATGGCTGTCACTTTATAGGAATGGATATAAAAAAGGTATTCACGAGTAATTCCTCTATTTTGACAAAGGGAATAATTACGTGTCTGTCGTAGAACTTGCCTCGGTGGCGATTTCGATACAGGAACGGCTCGCAAAAAATTGTTCTCTTTACTGCCGTGTTTCAGTAATTCTTTTAGTTTGAAGTTTTTGGTACGTGCGGTCAATCAAAATCTGATGCATATAACTCTTGAGTGGAGGAGTCCTTTCTTGGAGTAATATGCTTAGGAGAACAGGGAAAAATATCCATCGTCGCTGAGCACGGTGCAAAAACACTTTGCCCCGCTACACGCTCATGGCAGAGGTCCAACTGCAAACTGATCGCTGTGCACCTTACCCGTTTGCCACTCCATTAATACCTACCACTTAATACCCCACTTTTACAGCTCCTTTTTCAGTTTTTACATCATCTCGTGACGTTGAAAAGATGGAAAGACACTGATTTCCATACAAAGCGCTTAAAATGATATATCGGATTAACATAGCTTTTTACCTTTTCCAGTTGGTATTTGATATTGAAATCCTAGTTACTATGTCAAATAATTTTTTTATTCACCTCGGGGCCGATCAAAAACGATTCATGTTTAAATCGGCAAAAGCTGATTTCTTTGGCAAATGTGAATTACCAGGCACATGTCAGCGCGTGTTACTAGTAAGAATGTGTAAAGAAACATCTGTTTCGTATGTTTTTCCCTTGAAGATAACAAATAAGGCTGACAAATTGGAATGGGAATATGGTTTTTGCAACTAGGTTAGGACTCAAGTCAGTGATGATGCAGGTCAAATGATTTTCAATGGTAAATCTCCAAATAATTCTACGTCTGCATCGACTTTTTACCCTGCCAGTCACCGCTAGGGTATGTGATTTGACACATTTAACGCATAAAACAGCCAAATTAATTTTTCTCAATTTTTTAGTGAATATATATGTGTAAAATTATTCAAATTATAAAGATAATAATAACTACAGGCACATGATCTACGGTATATAAGTGTGATATACTACTCTACGAATAAGAGACGCGCTGTTAATAAGAAAACGGAAATTGATTCAAGTTAGATGGAAAGATTATTGCATAAAGCTCATGCGTTTCTATGATTGTATATAATTTTATCAACCTAATGTGTTTTTACGATTATTGTGATCCTTGACTTCTCTTTTAATGTTCATGCGCTCTCTCCCATTTGCGTTTTCTGTACTCGGGCGATAAATTCCTGG
Organism: Hetaerina americana; assembly: GCF_022747635.1. Classification (NCBI taxonomy): domain Eukaryota; kingdom Metazoa; phylum Arthropoda; class Insecta; order Odonata; family Calopterygidae; genus Hetaerina; species Hetaerina americana. The sequence continues at coordinate 82,468,181 of NW_027286763.1, forward strand.
CTGTGCATTTTTGTTTCTTTGGCTGAGTAAACTCCCCAAACGGCCTTTGTCGAATTACTCTGGATTTATTCCTCGGGACCCTGGGAGATGCCTCCGAGTGAATTTTTTCCACCGGTCCTTCCCGGCATTTCTTTATCCAACGATCTATTGATCGCCGAACGTTCGTCCGGGGAGGTTTTAAGGACGCATTAATCATGAAATTGGTTTCCCGCTTCACTTCTTTCGCTACCTTCTCTAAATATCATTTTCTACCTATTCCCCGAAATTAAATTTCCAATTATCTTCCTGATACTTTGTCCTTCGGCCAGTTATTTTGGGTTTACCCCTATGCATTTTTCTTCGCTGTAATATTCAGCACAGTGAAGAAAAATTAGAAAAAATCTCAAGAAGTGTTGGTAACCACAAGACCTTGCTGCATATGTTTTGGACGACAGCGCTCACAGGCACCGTTTGACGATGAAAATTTTCGATTCTCCACTGAATCCCACTGGATTACAAATGCATCACTGGAATATAAAAATTTTTAAGTAACATACGCCAAAGAAAAAAGAACTGTTAAATATTTATTGTCAGCAAAGTTTTAATGCAAGACAATTTTTTATAACCCTAGACAAAAAGGTTTAATAAAATGGTTGTCGCTTCGAGAAAATCATGCAAGGTATAGGAGAGGGTTTTAAAAGTTTGATTTCAATGTTTGGGAGACTTTGTTTAACTCTTTACCAGAAGCGAAAGTGTCTTATTAATCAGCTCTAACGGTCCACTAAATTGGCATGAATAAATTTATAATGCTGTCATTTAATGATTAACACCACGATAAAAGCCGATTCCGAGTGTAGAAGTCACATCAGAATCCTGAGCACATTCGTCAAGCGTATTCGTAGCAATGTCAGAATTACATCAAACGATTCGATAAGGTGTAAATCGATTAATCCATCCTTATTACGCCTAATAAATACGAGGCATATTCGAAAATAAAGTTGAACTTTTCTTATATTAAATGTTATTGGGTTAGAACAAAGCTGTACGCCCAAAGCACCATCAATTGATTGTTTTTGAAGCCACTGAAGTTATTGTTTTGATTAAGTGGACGTTATTCCTGTCAGTGAATGCAGATAATAATGCCCGCAAGCTTCGTTCTTCCCTGTCAGTTGCGAAGTTAGTGCTGTAATTTGATTTTTACGTGCAAAATGGTCATCATCTGCCCAAATTCATCGGAAGTTGTGCCTAGTTTATGGATCTACAGTAATCATTGAAGTAAAGGTTAGGCGATGGTGCCGAGACTTCAAAAATAGCCGCACAAATGTACATGATGACGAGCAGATTGGCAGCCCCAGAATCCAGACGGATGACATCGTGCAACAAGTGGACCAAATACTGCGATCTGATTGGCGATTGACGATTAATGCTCTGATTAATAAATTTCCTGTAGTTGGACGCACCACTGTTTACACGGAGGGCAAAGACTGTTGAGTGGACCAGCGTTTTTGGGCCGCTGTCGACAAGACAGAGATGTCTTGGCCTTGCGCCTAGCAACTATTTCCTCTTCTTGCGCTTAAAACAGTGGATTTGTGAACAAGGGTTTGAAGACGGTGATTTAGTTGTCGGCATCTTCACTCCTCAGAAAAACCTCTATGGAGGTGTAATCTTGGGCGGTATGTGAGAATTCTTTAGTAGGCAATATCGTCGTGTCGGAAATCAGCTGAATTCGTTGCATGGAGTTTTACAGGACGAACACAGGAGAGTTGGGAAAGGCGGAATCGAGCGGATCACAAGTGTAAAATTATCTCTTTGACTGGGACTTGAACCATGGATCTTTCGACTTGCCGGGCCGATGCTTTAACCACTTAAGCTTTCGAGGAAACGTAATTTGCACTGAAATTTGCGGGGGGTTTATGCAACCGAGTGCCCCGATTCTTTTGCCAAGAGATGGCGTTAGGGAGCTGTTTCACCCACCAAAGGAGAAAGTCCCGGTCTAGGAAATATTTTTACGCTAGTGATCTGCTTAATTCCCTCTTCCCCACCTCTACTGTGTTCATCTTTTATGTGTGTTCCTATCCCTTTTCCTTGTATCTGTTTCCATGTGAATGAGGTGAATGAGTATTTGTTCGCCGTTTGGCGGGATTACGTGTTTGAATGTACATATATATATATATATATATATTTTTTAAAGGTAATCTACCGGTTAAGGTAGGTTTTTGGATGGACACAACTACCAAACAATTATTTTATTACTCCTAACAAAACACAAAATCCATCATACTACTCTATATCAGGTCCCTCTTCATCTCTGAGTACTTTCTTCCTCCCTTCATCCCATCCAACATCCCTATCCTGTTCCTTCCCTTTCCTCTTTTGCCCAACATTCTACCCTCTATCACAGTCTTCAACATCCCACTGCCGGTCAACACCCCCTTCATCCACTTTTCCTGCCTCCATAGGATTGCTCCAAACAAACCCCTCTCTTCGCCCACCATACCAAGTACTTCCTCATTTGTTTTCTTCTCTGTCCATTTCACCTTCTCCATTCTTCTCCACACCCACATTTCAAAAGCCTCCAATCTACGTCTATCCTCCTGCTTCAATGACCACGTTTCCGCACCGTACATAGCTACGCTCCATATCAAAGTTTTTACGAGTCTTTTCTTAACATCCTTACTCAAAGTCCCTGTCATCAACTCCCTCCTCCTTGTGAAAGCCTCTTTGCCTAGCGCAATTCTTCTCCTTACGTCCCTACTACTTTGACCGTGTTGGTCCAAAACACTACCGAGATACGTAAACTGTTCTACCTGCTCTAGTTTTTGCCCTCCTATTTTAATGTTAAGCTTGGCCTTTTTCTTTCTAGAAAATCGCATAACCTTTGTTTTATTAATATTGATTCTCATCCCATACCTGTCGCACTGAATTTCCAATTCACTAAGCAATGCTTGCAGCCCCTTGGCTGACTGACAAACTAAAGCTTGGTCATCAGCAAACCTAACTGATTTTACAAATTCCCCGCCCACTTTCATTCCTACCTTGAGTTCTTCCCATGCCTCTTTGATCATTTCCTCTGCATACAGGTTGAACAGCAACGGTGATAGTGGGCAACCCTGCCTTACACCCCTTCCTAGCACTGCCCATCCTGACTCCCCGTTTCCCACCCGCACCTGAGCAGTCTGAGACATGTACAGGTTGCGGATTAGCCTCCTTTCCCTCCAATCTATTCCTATTTTCTGCAATATACTCATTAGTTTTTCCCAATTCACTCTATCAAACGCTTTTTCGAAATCTACGAAACAGGCAAACACCTCCTGGTTGTGTTCTATATTCCTCTCGATTAATAATCTCATTACTGCAATGGCATCACGCGTACCTCTCCCCTTCCTAAACCCAAACTGATCATCCCCTAAGTAATCATTTGCCCTACTCTCTATCCTTTTGTTTATGATCCTGATAACAACTTTAGCTGCGTGAGATATCAAACTAATTGTCCTATAGTCCTCACATGACGTGGCCTTTACCTTTTTCGGAATAGGAACTAAAACTGATCTCACAAAGTCTTCCGGCCAGATTCCCTCCTCATAAATACTACGGATCAGCCCATATAGCCTCCTCTTCCCACACTTCCCTAAGCATTTTAAAAGTTCCACGGAAATGTTATCTACCCCCACGGCCTTATTTAGTTTCATCTCCCTTAATGCCCTTTCTATCTCATTGTCTAGTATGCCTGGACCTAAGCCATCTTCCTCTACGTCATTTTCTTTTTCAATGTCTAAATTTGTTGGTCTGAGTTCTTTACTATACAGTTCTTCTATATACTCCTTCCATCTCTCTTGGATCTTTCCTGCGTCAACTATTACCTTACCCGCCTTATCTCTAACTGTTAGCATAGCTCTTCCTTTCTTACTTCCCGATAACGACTTAACTTTGCTGTACAGCGCACCGATTTCACCCTTCCTCTGCAGACTTTCCATATCCTCGCACTGCATCTTCCACCATGCTTCTTTTGCTTTATTTGTTGCCCGCCTCAATTTATTGTTCAATTCTTTGTACTTCATTTTGCCTAATTCTGTATTTATATTCTTCCGTTTTCGCCGCTCATCCATCTTTGTAATCATCTCATCCGTGATCCATGGTTTCCTAGTCCTTTTAGCGTTAACGGTTCCAATAGTGTCCTTTGCGGCTTTAGACAACCCTTTCTTGATCATTTTTTCCATTTTTCTTCGATAGTACTAAGCTCTTTGCCAGCCTCCATGATTTTCTCTACCGCCTGTTTGTATTCCTTCCTTTTCAAACCATTTAATGCTTCTACATTCCATTTTATAACTCGCCGCCCCTGCCTTATCTTTTTGAAACGTACGCTACATTTCATAACAACTAAATTGTAGTCAGAGTCCGCATCCGCTCCCGGGAAGCGGTGCGAATTTTTCACACTGTTCCTAAACCTGTGTCTAACCAGGATATAATCTAGCTGATACCTTTCTGAGTCAGCTGGCATTTTCCATGTATACCTGCGTCTTTTGTGGTGTCTAAACCAAGTTTTGGTGATGACTAACCCCTGCCTTCTGCAGAACTCAACTGCTTTCTCCCCGCGGTCATTCCTCGTGCCTAAACCGTAGTCCCCCACCTCATCACCATCTCTTCCTTCGCCTAACGTCGCATTCCAATCCCCCATCACTATCAAATGTTTCCCTGCAGGAACACACGCGATCATGTCCTCTAACTGATCGTATATCCTATCGACCTCTTCTTCCTTATGGTTGCTCGGTGGCATGTATACCTGAATAATAACCAAGTTCGTCGGTTCTGCTCTTATCTCCACTAGTAGTATTCTCTCCGTTACCTGCTCTATGTTGACTACGCTTCTTCCTACCTCTTCATTTAATACTATGGCAACCCCTCGTTGGCTCTCGTCCCCACCGCTGTATATTATTCTATATTTATCACTCCAGTAATCCCCGCTATCTTTCCATCTCACCTCGCATAGACCTAAAATATCTATATTTCCCCTTTCCATCTCTCGCTTAACATTCTCCTGTTTCCCTGTCCTCATCATTGTCCTAACATTCCACGTTCCTATTCTAACCAATTTGGTCTTCTTCTCCTGCGTCTTCTGTCCTGCGTCTGCTGGTTTTCCCTTGCAAGGGTTTCGTGGGATGACGACCGCGGAAGCCTTGCCTCCCCCGCTGCCGGGCACGACACACGGCCGATTGGGCCGAGGCCGAGGCCGAGGCCGGTTGCCAGGACTCAAAATATCTCTATTGTCCATCATATTTTTCTTGGGAATGATAATTGAGGTGGTTTCCCGTTGCCTTCCTCAATAGTGTTTTTAACGTGACGCCATCACTTACTGGCCGCCCCACTGGGGTCAGACGCCATTGCAGCCGCCTCACTGAGGAACAGACGCTGCGTGGACTACCTTTCGTCTGGCTCCTAACCTTCGACCTATCTGGCATGGGTGACCCTACCAGGAGCAATTTTTATTACTCCCGCCAGCACAGCTCTAGGGGTCATCGGAACGCACAAGCCCTTCCACCACGTCAAGGTTGTAGTCCGGGGAGGGATATATATATATATATATATATATATATATATATATATATATATATATATATATATATATATATATACATATATATATATGGGTCGCGGTAGTATGTGTATATATTTATGTATATACACACACATTATATGAATACGTATATATATATATATATATACATACAATATCTAAGCCTCTAAGCCACCTTCATCAGGTTGTGAGCAGTGTGTGTTATATTATATATATATATGTGTATATATATATATATATATATATACATATATATATATACCACACACTCCTCACAACATGATGAAGGTGGCTGAGAACCCCGAGATATTAGGACTTGTTAGTAGGTGTGTTTTTTTTCATTCCTCATCATACTATATTCTAATGCTGGGAGAATGTGGCAAATATTAAATTCGTTAATGAGACGTTAAAAGTTACGGGGATTATGCTTTCTGATTCTGAGCTCAACTGTATTCGGCGAAGTTTTCCCCATGCCCAATCCACGGTGAAGTCAGTAGAAATGATTGAAAATACCCAATCAAACTAGCAATGGCCTGTTGAACGATTGTCTAAAAGGCTTTCATTAGTTGATGACATCGTCATTATTTTCCGTATCAACTGGCATCACCCGAAAGAGCAGATACGCATGCACAGCGATGCTGATTGTTCTTGAGTGTGTGTATGAATCCGGGTATCTTTACATTTCACCGTACATACCTGTAGACGAACGCTGCTGAGCACCAGGAACTTAGGATCGTATTCGCCTCAGGACCTCCATGAATTCACATCAATGACATTTCTGAATAAATTCCGGGAAATTTTTGATCAAGGTAGTATATTTTATCCCTTGTGTGTTTCTATATTTGCATTTGCATTATTGTCTTGCAAAGAGGGTCGTCGCAAAGGCGTGTACCGGGGATTATTGTGGCACCAGCCATCCATCTAGGAATAAATGTATTTCTTTCCCCTCTTTTTAATCCTCCTCTTTCTTTCCTCTTTGAATCCTTAGTATTGTATAAACCTGGAGCATAAAAGTGTTTAAAGAGATGAACACTAGTGTGAGGAATTCCAAGGAGGCAATGAAGAAGGAACGCAGCCCCCTTCCTACGGAAGTCAGACTGTCGCGTGCCTCGCCTCTTGCGCCCCGGTGTGTCACAGGAAGCTGCTTTCCCTCCCCTGCCCTTGCATTCAAAAAAAGAGAAAGCCCTTCTGTATTTTTTTAAATTGCTACGAGAATAGAGTATGCATTGGGTATTTTGGAGAAATTGGGTCGAGAGACAATTGATTCACAAAGATAGTAGGCAATAGTTTCAAGTAGACATTTAGAAAGGTACACAACATCTGAGTTTTCTAACACTGCTAGACAATGAGAATGGTGTCCCCCAAATGTATTGGCATATTGCGTCCATTATTTATCGACCAGAAGGATAGATAAACTGAGAGAGATGGACTCCGTCGCCTAAAAATCTCAGTACTATTTCTTCCTTCGATACGCAACTGTACAAAAAATCGAGCACGAATGCCCTCATTTATTTGTATGGATTTAGTCGAACAAGCCAGTTTTCACGCGACGAATATAGGTGTGTGCTTGTGGTTTCGGGTGTTACTCTATTTGAGCAAATATACATTCATATGCCCGCATAAACCCATGTTTGTGCATGTATGGTTGGTACCCCCAACACCCCCCGCCACACCTCCCCCTGGCGGCGGCGGCATTATGTAGATTTTAGGGTCCTCTTTACACACACGTCCCCTTGCCGTTACGACGGCCTCTTTCCGCGGAACCAGAAAACCCCCTTCCCCCACCCCCCGCGCGTTGCCACAGCGATCCCCCCCCCTACACCCTCCCTCCGCTCTCTCCCACACAAGCGGAAATCTACGTCAACACGTCGCGCCAGGATCCGGGTTTCCAGGGAGACCACTATTCTGAATTCCATTGTTCGTCCCGCTTGGCGTGTTTCGAGTGTTCTTTCTTCTTATCCTCCTCGCCTATCCCCTTCCCCACTTCCCCCAAAAACGTCCCTCCATCCTCCCCGTCAACCTCGTCGCCCCGTAACTCCCGCTGTCCCGTAGGGGGGGGGGGGGTATTGTCAAGTCAGCGAGTAGAGCTCAAACCCCTAGGCCAGGGTAATCGAAATATATCCGCTTTTAATGGAAACTCCCTGCTCCCACTCACTCTGGGAAGGGGGGTTTAGGAGAGCAGGCAGCAGGGGTACAGTACTTCGAGTGAGAGGAGGGGCCGTGTGATGGTTGTTTCCCGTCGAATTTTATTGCCGTTTGTTTTGCTTTGTCTTTCTTCCGTTTATCCTCTGCCTTCTCAGTCCCTCTCAGCCGTTGAATCCGCAATAGAACGATGAAAATGTCATGGTGGATATCCAATTGTGATCTCCCACGTGTTTATGTGGTGTGTGTGTGTGTGTGTATATATATATATATATATATATATATATATATACACACATACAAATGTATATATGTGTGTGTGTGTGTGTGTGTGCGTACGCGTGTGTGATAACATAAAACAATCCAAGGGCGACGCAGAAGTCAGTTGAAGTGTATCACGGGACGGGAAAAAACGCGAGATTTTTACGGGACTGTTAGCAAATAAAAATATGGACTGATTTCTAAAAAAATAAAATAAATAGAGAAAATAAATTCTCACATTACTTTGCAGGTGTTTTTTCTTTGCTCACTGTTTTCCTGTGTCATGCCTTTCTTGCTTTGGTCAAACAGACTCAGGTATTGGTATAGGTGGGAAAAAATGTGAACATTGCTTCCATGGAGGGCAAAGTGAAAATCGAATATTTTCTAAAGTGTGCTATGAGTGAATACATAGGAGAGGAGAATAATACTCTTGGCATACGAAATTTCACTTTTTTCTCACTACATGGGCATATTAATTTTTACATTATTATTTTTAATCGTGTTAATTGGAATTCTGATTTTACCAACTAATTCATTTTTTATTCCTTTCATCTCTATCTCCAAATATACGCCGCAAGCCATTCGGTTTTGTTTAAGCAGAAGTACGTACAAGTATCAAGGAAAACATTTGGGGAACTGGAATTTTATGAACTCATTGAAGACCTTCGCTCATTAATTTGGATAATTTATCATTCGTCGAAAGGGAATCCATAAATGCAACTGTTGGAGTTTCTTTTTTTTCCTATTGCTATTGTTTTTTGGCTTCAGAATTTTTCTGTGAAATCTCCACAGCAAGCATAAAAAACAAAAAGCACGCATATGCGGAGCACCTTCAGGTACCCTAACCTCCGCTGCGAATGAACTACTACGACTTTTAGGGGTAAGGTGTGGGCCAAATAGGTAATGTGTTACATGCATACTAGGTCTGTACAATAAATACGAGAACTGTGACCATAAAAACTTTATTTTGTAAAATTTAGCCTACATCGATTTTTTCCCCTTCCAAGTACTCTCGAATCGTTGCTACGCACTTATCCCACCTTCTTTTTCACTTTTTAAAGCACCCTTGGAAGTTCTCGGCAGTTAGGCTTTTTAGTTTTTTAGTCATTTCTTGCTTAATGTGTCCACATCTTCCCAGTGATATCCCCTCGTCACATTTTTGCATATTGGGAATAGGAAACAGTCGCAGGGGGCGAGACCTGGCTAATAATGAGGATGATCAAGGATGGAGATTGAATTTTTGCCTCAAACTGGCGAACAAACAATGCTGAAAGTGTAGGTGGATTGTCATGGTGAAGGATCCATCCATCGCCTTGAGTCAAATTTGGTTGCACGCGATCTCTCAAACGCTTCAGAACTGTAAGGTAGAACTCAGCATTTACTGTTTGTCCTTCAGGAAGATATTCATGATGAAAAACACCTTCGACATCAATGAAAACCAGGAGGATGACTTTGATTTTCGATCGGCTTTTCCTTGATTTTTTGGGTCGCTTAATCCACTTGAAAACGGATATTTTCTTCAGAGCATTATCACCGTAAACAGCTGTCAATAATCAGTAACTTTTTGATAACTTTTACCGTACTTCATCAAAAAACTTGCTGTTGATTCGTTGCTCTGTGATGTCGTCAATTTCCATTTTCGACAAACAGTAAAAAAAAACGAACATAACTGGCATCATACGGACAGCTCGACGATCCGCCTAGCACAGATGGATTGGGACTTACGCAACTAGCGCCGCTGATGGGAGGGAGGAGCTATAGTCCGCGTCATGGCCGCCAGGTTGCACCAGTTCGCGTATTTATTGGATGTATATCGTATGTGTGTGCATTTGATGAACTTTGAGAGGTAGGCAGGAGAATGAGTGGGGAGATGGAAGCAGGACAGGGAAAATGGATACGGAATGCTGAAACAGATAGAGTAAATTGAAGTGTAGGATTGAAGGATCTTTGGGTTTGTTCAGTACACGATCCCAGTACGAGGTATGTTCAATAAGCGGTGATCATAAAAATATTTTTTCTCCATGTGGTATATACTGGGATTAGATTTCGACGCCATCATGGAAGAAGGTTGTCAATAGAGTATGTGTGCATGCACATCCTGGCTTAAGCATCATGAATACATTTGCATAACTGTGCTCCGATTGTAAAATATAAGCTGTGCGAAGAAATTGTTTACCTTCAGGAGAGAATCCAGCCGATCTTAATACTGTCTCCAAACAAATGGGACCATGAAACAATATGTATCAAACAGCTGTTGTTTTGGTCTGAAGTCATCCGAGCGACATATCTCCAAAGTGGAACGCTCCCCGTCTACGTAGCACAACTAAGTGAAACTATCCTAATTATTTTTTTCTCCACCGAAAACCGACTTGCCTTCGAGGTGAGAGTTTCTTCGAGCGGGCGTATCTCGACCAAAGTCAGTGGAACGAATCTAATTCGACAAAAGTTTCGTCACTCGGGTGCGTAGCAAACACTGCGTCCGTGAAAAGATATGATTACGGGAGGGAAAGAGAGGCTGTGTGGATAAACTTGGGGCAAAGATTTAAGTGAAGAGCCGATGAGAGCTGATGAAAGAGGAAATTTTGGGAGAGAGCACGTCAAACAACTCCGAATACTCCCAAGAGATGACGATCCATTCCCCAAGTAAAGCGGCTACGCAGAGGTGTAAACGGAAATTGTCTCTCGCTCGGCTCCTTTAAGAGGCGTGGCTGAAAATGCTCAATGGGCCTGGCAGCAACAAGCGCATACTCTGAATACGAGTTCTCGAAAAATATTGATGCCTACATAATACATTTTAAGTAGATACAGGAGGTATAAGTATTATGTGGACTGTTTAAAAGCCGTAATTCACCGAAGAAAGATGTCAGGAAGCCAACAATTCCAATGTGTAGTAATTCCTGCGTTCTACTTCAACAAATCAACCGCTTGCAGAAAGGAATGAAAAACATTTTTATGGACCTGATGGGAGTTTTCTTTTGCGCATGTTGCAGCGAAAACTGAGAAAAATGCATTGATGCCACAGTCTATATGGAATATACCTCACTCTAGTTACCTACAATGCGTACAATTTACAACTGTAACATACTTTTTAAACATAGCATTGACCCATTATGAGGGCTAGTGAAATTATTTTTTGCAATCGTGCTATTTCTGTTGACAGATCTCATGATATTCATTTCCTAATTGGATGTGACATAGTGGAAGTTTTGATATCCATTGAAGTAACTGCAATGGTAATGCTTCTTCAGAAATATTCTTGTTTCTCGTATAAAGTCTAACGATCCCTATTAGGATCAAGGAACATCGCAGACACTATAGGCTCTGCCAACCGGCAAAATTCGCGGTGAACGAGCACTCCATCCAACGAGACCATTCCCTCCTATTTGACAAGGTAAAACTCTTGTGCAGAGAGAAAAATTTTTGGGAACGATTAAACAAGGAATCAATTGAGATCCGGCTTGAAGAAAAAAGTTTCAACCGAAACACGGGTTTCTCCGTCAGTAACATGTGGAAACCCGCACTGAGGAAGATCAAGGCCATTAGAAAAAGGCGAGAATCCACAGGCCAATCAGAGGGCACCTGAGGGTAAGCCCACGGAAATAAAAAAACCTTGAAACTGAAAAAAAAACAGTCTCGACATCATCAGCCCTGAGGATGGAAAATTGCTCGTTTTCCGAAACGTAGGCATTGTCGATGGAGGAACTGACCCGGTGGAAGACCCGAATAGCCTTTTCCACAGCAATTCGCCGGGAAAGCACAATATCATACTTGTAGCGTATTAGTCGAAAATATTTCGATTGTGTTATTACCTCTTGTCGGTCATCAGAGATCCGGGTTCGAATTCCGGTGAAGATGAATCATTTTTGCACTCTGAAATTGTTGCATTGTAATGGACACTTAGTGGATGACTCCATTAAAACTTACTGTCGCGGCATCTCCCGCAGTTTCTCGAATCTCTCGAATTTCACTATTTGTTCTAACGGGAATTTGGCAATTATGTTCTGAATTGTTTTAGACGATTCGCGAATTTTTTCACGTTTTTCTACCCAAAAATGTTCCAATTAAATTTTTCACAGATTTAGTCTTTAAATGAAATGAATCGTTCAATCCCCCAGCATGATACATACGCTCTGAACTACCACTTTAAAATATAGCGGTGAGCCGTTTGAATTTTATTTAAGTTATGCTTATCGGGGAGATCCAAATTTATTTTGGGAGAAATCAAAAGGAATCAGGGAAGATGGATAGAGAGCATTATATTTGGCAATGGGATGATAAAGACCCTGGCAGAGGGGAGGACGTTAGTCCAAAGATGTCGGTATAGGAAGAGGGAAAATCATGTTAGACGGAATGAAGGGAGAAAGTAAGGATACGGCATTGAAGAACAGTTCAATTTATTAAGGGGTGTCAGGTTTTGTCTTGTTAGACGAAGCTAAGAAATATAGCGATTTTAAGTCTTTGTCCAACCATAACATGCCGCGAATGGTAGGCAACTTAATGAAAATAATCATCTGAATAACTTTCTCTCCATATTTGTGTCGCCAACGAAGAAATAGTTTTGATAAGTTATATTATGAATAATACATTGGCCTGAGTTGGAAAATCATGGTACAACATATCATTAGGAGCTTTTGAGTTGAAATTGTGATCGATTTCATTGATATTTAAAACATTGGTTGAGAAAAGTATTTGAAATTACTGTTAGGTGTTGAATACATATATGGTTCATCTTTTCCTGCTACTCAGCACCGACTTTTCTACTAAGTTTACTCATTAATAAAGGCATGATTGTAATTGGTTGACATTGTCATTACGAAGAGAAGGAAACTTATTTGTACGTTTGTAATTAAAAACACGTGATGACTTGGTTTATGATAGCAGGTAAAGGTGTTAGTCTGGACAAGAAAACCTTGTACCAATCTTCCCTTATATGTGAAGTATTTTTACAATGTTCTGTTCACTCCCTACAAAATAAAATGCGTTGTGGGTTTTTTCCTACTCCCCCACATCATCTGCGGTATTGCACACGTTCGATAATTGATTGAGTGTTGATCGTGCCTGTTCCGTTTAGACCACCGGAAGACAGATTGATAGGATCGACAGTCATAACCACAAGATAGATATACATTTTAAATTGATTGATTAGTCTCTCCAGTAACGATGGGATTCACAGGCTCTCTGATGACTTTAGTCCTCAAAATTAAAAAAATAAGAACTTTGTATCGCTTGACACCAACACATTCCCTGCTGAGCTTAATCATCGTAAAATGCTTTAAGGTTCCACACCGTTCCTCCCGTAATATTTATTTTACCTTTCTGACGCCTCTGAGGTATTTCGCTTAGTTGATGTTACGGATGTACATTGTAGTACTTCGTCAGAAACACTTTTTGTTATTTTCCCAGTAAATTAGTTTGTTCTTTCAATGCATCATAAAATGATCGATATTCTTAACAAATAATAATGCTCTGATCCACTTTTAATAAAATACATTTCGACCTAGGTTTCGACGTTACTTCTTTACCTTCAGGTCACCTCCCCGAAGTTGTCGAAATAACGTCGAAACCTAGGTCAAATATATTTTATTTACAGTAGAATAGTGCATTATTATTTACTACAAATCGATCATATTCGCCATCCATAACACCACGCTTGAAAAAAATAAAATAACCTTTCAAAACCTCATTTCAGTTATTTATTCTCGAAATACAATGATTTGAGGATTTAGATATTTAGCAATTTTCTTTCCTATTCGATTCGGTTCCTCTCTGATTGTCAAATGGTTTCCAAGATATGATGCATGGATTTTCATGGAAAGTATTAACAAAATGATATATATTTTGTAAGAAATCGAAAAATTCTTCAAAAAAGATAACTTTAAACTCATACGTTTATCTAAAATGATGAATAATATACGAGTAGTACGTTAGATATAACTAAATCGTTGTCTGACATAAATTTTAAAAACTTTCAATTTGCTGTGACTCTAAGATAAGTGTATATCTTAAATAAAACCTTTTCTTAGTCAGAGTCAAAACTATAGCACTCGCTCCCCTTTTGTATTTATCATTTCTGCGTTCCAATGCATCTCAATTTCTCCCAATCAGTCAGTCATCTTTTCCTGCGATCTCCGTATTTCACTGCGTAAGCGCGTCCTCGCATCATCCCCCTCCCCATCCCGCGATATCTGAATTCCCTTCGTTTGTTTTCCATATCTCTCGGCTCACTTTCTGTTACCCACTTCAGTCTCACGTATCGGACGCACCCAATCTAACTAGACTCCCTCCTATCCTTCTTTCGAGACTCTCCGTTTCGTGCTGTAGCATCGCATTCGAGCCTCGCTCCTTATCTCTGCTTTAAATCATTCTCCTTACCGAATTTCTTTCTCGACGCTGAAAAATTGGATCTTAACATTTTTCCTCGAGCAATTGGATGTCTTCTTGTCGTAACTCTCACCCCGACGTCCTTATTGGGTCATTCGTTTGTGCATGCCTCCAAGGAAAATTCGTTTGTCCGGTTTAAGTACAGAAAATATTTAACGACCGGAACCTTAATTTAAGTTTTGGCTAAATGCGTGTACAATATCTTTTTTCTTCCTCTAAATTTGTCTATTGTTTTATTATTATTGGTAATATACCGGTTCAGGTAGGTTTTGGATGAGCAGAAACTAGACAATGGTACAGCGACAATAGCCTTGCATCTCCTAGCGAAGCACAACATGATATCCAACACTACAATAACTCCCCAATAAAGCCCCTCATCAATTTCGCATACTTTCTTCCTCCCTTCATTCCGGCCAACATGCTCATCCTATTCCGATCCATTCCTCCTTTGCCTAAAGTTCTCCCCGCTATCACAGTCTTCAATATCCCATTGAAAATCAGAATGCTCTGTGTACGTCTTTCCTGCCTCCTTTGGTTTTCCCGCAACAATTTCCTCTCCTCCCCATCATGCCGAGCGCTTCCCTTTTTGCTTTCCTTTCTGTCCACTTCACCATTTCCGTCTTTCTTCCGACTTACATTTCAAAAGTCTCCAATCTGCGCCTATCGTTATACTTCAATGACCATGTCTTACGCCACCACTCTCCATATCAAAGTTTTGACGAACCTTTTCTTAGCATCCTTATTCAACGTCCCCGTCATCTATTTCCACCACCTCGTGAAAGATTTTTCTGTATAACTCTTCTCAAAAGTCCATGTCAGTTATCATTATTAATAACAAATTATTTCCATTAATATTGAAATAAGTTTTAAAGGCAAAATAAGCATAGATAATCAGTTTGAGTATATGGGGATAAAAGATTATTATTATGAAAAGAACATACTACAATATCGATGATTTTATCCAATTTAACTCCATACATGTTATATGTATGTGTATATATATATATGTAACTTATGTGAAAGTCTTGCGGATGGAAATAATAATGTATACGAGGAGTTCTCAAGGAGATCCTTGAGAGAAGTGGCTTGACCACCGAAAATTCGGAAACGTGTGAATTCCTCTATTAGTTGTGTGTTTCTTTGTTTTTTTCTTCGCTAGTGCTAACTTTATATACAGGATTATATATATATATATATATATATATATATATACAAGTGCACATACTATACTTGTGTATATTTAATTTGTATGCCATCAGCGCTTGAAGGAGCTAATTATATGTATATATGTATGTGTGTATATATATATATATTTATGTATGTATATATATATACAAATGCACACATAAATTTCCATAAATCCACTCACATAAGTCCTTTATTTTTCAGGTATCACCGGCCGGGATGTCCTTCCCTCCTGATCCACCCCCTAGGCAGTATCCCCCTCCAGGGTAAGTAATCTTACAAACTTTTGCAAATGCTTAATTTAGTATCATGAAATATTTCTATGTTTAAGTCTTTCATGGTTAAAGTAGTTTGACTTTTCTTTTCTCGAAAACGTTCTTCTCGATGAACTGGTATGATATTCTCCGTGACTGGGCCTTCACTTGTCCATTAGCCTTCCAACCAAATGTCGGTTGACTTCCGCTCTCTAAACTCACCAACCTAATATTCTTCCCTCTTTCATGTCAGGGAATCTCTTACTTCGTCAACCCCTCTTTATTCTATCACCGATTTCGTCTCTTGGTCTTCTCCGCAGAAATCTGACCTTATTATATTTTATTCATGTAAGTTTCCTAACAAAATCTCTCAAAAGGTCTCAAGGGGGTCCCCGATGCATATGGTTGCATTTTTCGCTATAGTTGTCTAGATTTTCCTCCTGCACTTCCCTCATGCCAGGGGTTAGGTGGTAGAAGATACTCCATAGTCTGCATCTCGCCCCAAAATAAAAACGAATATCTATCAATTAAATGAACGCTTCAAATTTTATCCATTTATTCCAAGCACCCACAGTCGGCTCCATAGTTTGAGCTGAGCGTCGCGATGTGATGGGCGACATGCGACCGTGGCACAGAGATTGTGCAAGAGCCCAAGAGCTTCTCTATGTAAGGGAGATCGATTGGGAGAGATAGGGAGTAAGGAAAGGGCGCCGGCTGGCTCTTTATACAGCGTGAACTTTATTATAATTTGCTATAGCGTGTACGCGTTGCGATTCTGTCTGTCACGTCCCAGGTTTATATCAGGGCAATGTTCTTTCGCCCAATCTAAAATGTTCGTTTTTTTTGGGAAAACACCAGGCTGTGCATAAGAAAGGAACCTGCTTAAGGCATGTGTGATTTTAGTACGACTTAGTTAAGATCTACGTAGCCTACTATATCACTTATTGGGCTTCTGACAATGATTTTTTAGTTATGATTAGGATAGAATCACCAAGATATACAGGGATCGGGATGGTGCGGTGGCTAATTGTACCCAGAAGCCCCGGGTTCGAGTCCTGGTGGCGGCAGATTTTTGCTCCTGTGGTATCCAAATGCCTGATTGGGGTGCTCTATGGAGAGCACTTTAAGTGAGTTCACCGTCCGTCGGATGGAGTAGTTAAACTGCGGATCTCGGCGCCATTCGTTAAGAGTAAGCTAGCTAATGGCGACGCCTGGTTTCTCTCCACCATTCTTCCATTCCCATCGACCTCTAAAGGCGAAAATAATATCAGCTGTCGGTCGCCTCCCCTAATAACTACTATTACGTACCAAGGAGTACTCTGGGCGTGCGTTTCTGCACCAAGCCCCACGCTGGCATCATATTTCATTGTTTTCACACATGCCTAAACCTAGTGATAAGAGAGTTCAGATCCCGACCGTCGGGGTCGGGTTTAAATAGTACCTACACTGGATATCCTTAGCTGTACTCAAGATGTTTGATTCCCGGGTACCAAAACTTCTTGTGAAACCGCAGGCGGCTCGGTGAAAGGAGATGTGTCTCGCTAACCTCATCTGTGAATTTCACACGCCGCGCCACAGGGATGAGGCGGGTTCAACGCTCAGCTAATAAGCAAACTCTCGGTTTGGCTACTGTGGTCTCGAAAGTTTATTACCCCTCACTTCCATCGTTTAAATACTTCAATTTTTCTTCAATTCCCTACACTATCATTATTTGGCATTATTATTAGATCAGCCTCGACAGAAAATATAGTAGTTTTACAAATGTAAGTGGAACTCTTATCTGAGGGCTTTAGTTTTAGTCTATTCCAATTTATAATGAAAAACTATAACTTTGTAATGACATAGTATTTTATTCAGATACAACTCGGGTTTAGATGTTCAACGTCATCGTCAGGTCGGATATCATCGAAACCCGGGTCGTGCATAAATCAAATGCTGTAGAATTACAAAGTTCGATTCCATAAATTCACGCTTCAAACAACCAATTATATTGCAATTTACTACACCTACAGTAAGCATTATGTATATATTCCTTCAGAAATATGTACGCTTTAATTTCTTGCTTATGCAGGTTAACAATGTGTTCAGCATGGAAATATACAACATAATAGAAAACTAAACATATCGTTTTAGGAGTCAATTATTATTAGATTTGGATGGTGATTTTAATTTTTTTATACTGGCCGTACTTTATCAATTAACAAGCTGTGCGAGAAGAACTCTACTCACACCTACTTGTATCAATTAAATCGCGAAATGACCTTCGTTTTCAAAATGCACTCAAGGCTAAATACCTACAAATTCTTTCCACACTACTGTTTCATAACTAAGGAGGTTTTTAGTTTAATTTGCTGGCTTTCTTGGCTTTCTTTTTGAATGAAATAGTCTAAGTTATATATGTATTTTGGAAACACTATGAATAGTCGAGGATGGGAGAGGATTTTTGGGATAAATTGAAAGTGGTAGAAAATGTGGATGCAGAGCATTTTGATTGGCAATGGGGTGCAGAAGACTGTAACCGAGGGAAGAATATTATGCAAGCGAGGAAGGAGTCGGAATTGGATAGGGATGTCGCGTTGAATGAAGAAAGGAAAAAAGTACGCAAAATTATGAATAGATTTCTTGTAGGTCTGCGTCTCATTAGGCGAGGATAAGATATGTATGGATATTAGTTTGTGTCCATGCCAAACATAAAATTAACATCAGACTTTCAAGTGAGAATATGATAGGTTATGTGTTCATCTCTTTCATTCAAGGCACCTATTCATTCCTCGTTTGGAGATGAGTCACACGTAGCCTAACTCATTTCACCCTTTTTATTGCCCGTAGGAAGACGTCGACATGCGCTCCGCGGAGGGTCCCGTCGTTGGGAGACGCACCCCCGCCGCCGGCGCCCCCTCGGACGAGGGACGCCGTCCTCGTAGACGTGTCGGTGGCGGGCGGGGTCGGCGCCGGTGGGAGACCGAGCCGGATCAACGTCGGGGGCGTCGCCGAGCGCCGCGGGAGCTCCACCAAGACTCCCCCTCCGCCCCCACTCCGGATGCCGCCACCTCCTCCGCCGCGGCCGCGCAACCGCGCCCCGGCCGGGTCGGGGTCCAACGCCGCGGGTGCCGGCCCGCCCCAGGAGGGTCCGGTGGGGGTCATTCGCGGAGGGGCGATGGGGTTGGGTGCAGCGGGAGGCGGCGGGACCGCCTCCCCGGCTGCGGCGCCGGAATCGAACGGCCCCCGGCCATCCAACCCCATCCAGACGTCCTCCGTCCCACCCCCCACACCCCCGGCGCCGGCCTACCGCCAGGACTCCACCGTGTCCACGGACAGTTGCAGCCAAGGGTCGTCGCCCTCGCCCGGGTACAACACCGTCAAGGCCCCGTTGCTGCCCAACGCCGTAGGGCTGGGTCCGAAGAGGGGGGCGGCGTCAGGCGTGAAGAAGGGTCCGCCGTCCGGAACGGCGGGCCACAACGGGTCATGCGCCGCGGGCTCCGGGAGTAGCGCTCTCATTAAAAGTAATTCGACTCCAGCCAGCCTGCAGACCATAGTGAAATTCCAGGGATCCAACATGTCCCTTCATCACAGGGTGAGAAATTCTTTCCATTGCATGTGTTATCGCCAGCGTAGCATTTTTCTACTTTAATACGCCCTCCTGAAATGGGGATGCGTCTTATACGCCCGTGCGTTTTATTTTACGTCAAATGTGATAATTTATAGAATAATTTCACTTGGTGAAAAATTTTTACCTCTCATCTGATATAAATTGGTTTCACTGTATCCATCCGTAAAGTATTTAGTACGCAATTACTTTGAAATGCTTCCATTCACTCTGACTTCGGGCTTGAAATAAAATTAGCTCATGCCGAAAAGCATCGTTTCAAAAAATGATACGCCCTTGAGGTGTGCATTATGTGTTTACTTTTACGATTGAAATCTTGTACATATTGTGAAACCGTTTCTTAAATTTAGCATCACATTCTCACAGAATTTAATCTACAAAATTTAAATCACGAGAAAAGGTCAAACTCTACCTTTATCGTCCCCGAAGTATCCCCAGTCTGTCCTTATATATTAACCTCTTGTTTTTCAATGTTTAAGCATGCCCCTACAGTTGCGTACCCATTTTTTCCCTTGGGGCGTCCACTTCCCAAGATAGTTTCCTCCAATTTTTTTTACGACAATTGAATCCGAAGAATTAACGAAGTCGAACTAATTTATATTAATATCGATAGCCTCCCGGGTCTAAAAAAATCTAATAAGAAAGATGTTTCAACGGGATTAAAGGACATTTTTTTGATCTTTTACTACGGTGTCTGGTAGCCTCTGTGGATTCATAAAAACTAGGATTATTAAATCGACTATATATTCAGCCGTAAATCTCACAGACAGGTGCTCTTTTAGTCAACGACTTAAGGGATAATGGCTGGGCTTTTATTAATTCTAGGCTTATGCTGATTCATCCCATTCGTTACCGCGCAAAAAATATTATTTTGAATTTTCGGTGGGACGAGAGGAAGTTGTTGCATTTCATCACCTCGGGATAAGTAAATGAGACTGGTAGCTGCACATTGTGCATACGGTCTACTTATTTCCTCGGTATGGTGTTAATATCGCTCTTTCCAAGTCTCCTTGAATAGGCAAAATGCTTCGTTTTCATTAAAAATAATTTTTCTGGCCATATGTCAGTATAATCTGTGGCCTGAACTAATCGTGTAAGCCATCTCCATATGGCTGAATTTAATGTGCGCTTCATCTGTTGTTTATGGATGTCCGTGCTCCAAGTTTGGCCAGGAAAAGGTTCCCACTCTTATGTCCTCATGACCAATATCTTCAAACGAAAACTTGGACTGTAGTGAATTTTATGAGTTAAGATGTAATTTATCCGTCAGCTGTGTTATTTTTCCCTAGTATTCTAGTCAAATATTAGTTCTATTTCCTCTCTACTTTTGGTATGAAATTTGCCTAGTATTCATTTAATTGAAAATTTCATCAAGTCGAAATGCATCAGTAAATTTGCATTTATTAATTCTTCGGTGAAGCATAAGCATAACCGTGGTAAGCTTCCTAAAAGTAATGATCGAGGTATTTATTCTATTTCTTTTGGACTAGTTAGTCTCTTGGCTCAAATCAAATGGAAGTTTACCAACAGTAGTTTTTTCCGAACTAGAGTTTTATTTATATGCCACTCGAGGTATCAATAGGTCACTAACATTCTGAGCGCGATGAATCGAAGTTATCTCCATCCATACGGCCTATTAAAATCCTAAGTTGGCTGTAAGAATTAATAGAAAAATAGATTAATTACCATTTTATTTCCTCCAGTGAAAAGCGTAGGAAGTGCTTTGTAGTTACATTATGAAGCCAGTTTTAGAAAAATCAAATTTTTGCACTTGATATGTAGGGAAAATTGCT
The DNA here is from genome assembly GCF_022747635.1 of Hetaerina americana. NCBI lineage: Eukaryota > Metazoa > Arthropoda > Insecta > Odonata > Calopterygidae > Hetaerina > Hetaerina americana. The sequence goes on from NW_027286763.1 coordinate 82,489,355, forward strand.
TTCGTATAAGGTATTTAAAATTGTCCTTCTGACAATCACAAAAATTCACATCTTACTTTACTTGCAATTAGGTAGAACAGAACGGAAGTGATTATTTAGGCAAAAAACCCATACTAATTCATTTCATATTTTTTCATAAATATTAATTATACCTTTTTTCAGCTGCAGTAGGCATTTCAGGTTTGAAATTTTCATCGTTTTAATATGCGATATGATATTGCCTATGTAATTTTTCCGTCATATTTTTCATATTATTTGAGATTGGAAAATAATTTTAAGAAACAGATAGGGGATTAGATAAGAAAATATTTAAAGAAGGAATTAAACTGATTTCATTTGAATAGTTTAATAATTACAATGGACGATAGGAATAAGTAGGTTAAATAGGAATTCATAAGAAGACAAATAATGGAGATGGTTATAACATCAAAAATAAAGTGAAAGAAAGCTTTAATGCAACTGTTAAAGATTAAATTTATTGATATTCATGACGCCTTTTCTGTGTAAATAAATGGCGTACGCCTCCATCCTAAGATATTTGCTATCTATCGAGTGACGGATTAGAAGATTTTTTTTGTTATTTTGCCAGGAGAACGATCAGTCTTCTTTGTTATGTGAGTGCGTATTGTCATGTACGTATTCTTGCTACCTTATCTGTAATTGTGTATATTCCATAAAAGACAATATTCTCACTCCTACTAGCAGCTTCACGTCAAATTATCTAATGCATGGTTTTAACAGCTAAAATACAACGCGTCCAATATCTTGTTATTTATATAAGTATTTCCTGAAATGAAAATAACTACCGGTTAGATAAGGGGAATATTCTATTGAAATTTGTATATTGTTATTGATACACATTGAGATAAATGGTGCATTACACTATCTTTAAACTGAATAGGTTATTAATGTAAAGCCTTTAATGCATTCCACCAATGTGATATAGTGGTAACTAAAAATTAGGCATTTATATAATTTTTATGATGTTAAGGCTTGAAATTGATAAAAATAATAACTAGCATTGTGATTTATCACTTGGAGACAACACAGTGTGTAAAACAATAAATAATGTTAGTCATTTTTGTGGGAGGTTTTTGAAAGTGCGCTAAATCCTTCATTTCATATGATTTTGCCGTTGTTCATCACTGCCATGCTAAGTGTCATTATTTTTTTCGGTAATCATGCACAGATTCTCATGATGCGTCTTTCTTAATAAAAATTTTGGCCATAGGAAATTTGGGCAATTATCATTTTTCCATTTACATACTTGAGGGAGCTTACAGTTGGAGTATATTACCACATATATATATATATATATATATATATATATACTCATATAATTGGCTGACACAACATAACACAAATAGAAAAGAATAGACACATATAAAAGAACACTTACACGGTAAATTGTTCGAGCTTTCGGCCCTCTCAGGGGCCTGCTTCAAGAGAGTCTCTCTTGAAGCAGGCCCCTGAGAGGGCCGAAAGCTCGAACAATTTACCGTGTAAGTGTTCTTTTATATGTGTCTATTCTTTTCTATTTGTGTTATGTTGTGTCAGCCAATTATTGTGCCGCTCGTATGAGTTTTTCCGTACAATCGTGATATATACTCATATATATATATATATATATATATATATATATATATATATATATATATATATATATATATATATATATATATATATATATACTCATATATACAGAAACAGATATAAGGAAAAGGGATAGGAACACATATAAAGGACGAACACAATAGAGGTGGGGAAGGCGGAATCGAACGGATCACAAGAGTAAAAATATTTCCTCAACCGGGACTCGAACACCGGATCTTTCCACTTGCCGGGCGGATGCTCTTAACCACTTGAGCTATCGAGGATAGTCAATTTACCCTGAGATCCGTGGGTCTAATATGTCTTGTGATCCGTTCGATTCCGCCTTCCCCACCTCTATTGTGTTCGTCCTTTATATGTGTTCCTATCCCTTTTCCTTATATCTGTTTCTGTATATATGAGTATTTATTCGCCGTTTGGCGGGATTTCGTGTTTGAATGTATATATATATATATATATATATATATATATATATATATATATATATATATATATATACACATATATATAATGGGACGGCACAATAGAACACAAATAAAATAGTAACATTTAAAAGGCCTCGGAGAAGGCCGAAAGCTCAAACATTTTACCGTGTGAAATGTTACTATTTTATTTGTGTTCTATTGTGCCGTCCCATTATTATACTGCTCGTGTGAGTGTTTCCGTATAATCGATATATATATATATATATATATATATATATATATATATATATATATATATATATAAACACAGATTTAGATGTTTATACTATAGAGAGACAAAGAAAGGACCCTCACAATATGTTATTTGACGTTTCGGCGGTATAAGGCTGTATAAGGCATATAACGTCAAATTCTCTCCGAATTTATTTTTTTGGACCAATTGAGCCATTTCAGAGTGAATATATGTAGAGTAAGTTAAATTCAATTTTTTTATCGGAGGTTGAATTAATGGCTCAAGAATGCATAAAACAGTGTATTTATTGCAAATGGTTTTCCTCTGAAACCATCCCTTGGAAAAGAGAAAGGTATACGTATTGCATGCAAGTGTTTACATGATGATAATGTGCTGCACATAAGCAATACTATGTAATTATGTATTTTTTTCAAAATTGGAATCAGTTGCTCTTTCTTTTTTATATTTGGGGTAAAAAATTAATTTTAGCATCAAATGTGTTTAGAATTAATTCCACTATTTTAATCAAACAGTCCTTAAAATATGGGGGTTACAGTCTGGGGGGGGGAAATGTTTGCCTGTCCTAAACGAAATTAATGAGTAAAGTAAAGATACAATGAAAGTTTGAAAAAAACTAAACAAATCCGATGCTATTTTTTATTTTATTAACAAACACATTGTGTTTATAACTAATTTTTATTCATAATTCCCACCATTACCTAGACCATATTTATAACCAGGTACTAGCTTACGTAAACCCGTGTGGCACATCATCCTCTGAGTCCAAGATGAATCAAAATATGTTCTTACAAGACCAACAATCCTTTAAGTATATGGCCTTATAGTCCAATTCATACATATCTATCGTCTGCCAGCCTACGTAGATTCAGTACTGCGTATCTTTCATCCCAAAATGGAGGGATATTTGACTAGATTGCTCTTTTTGTTGACAGAGGGAGTGCGTGGAATGCGTCAATGTTCCCTGTCTCAAAATTCCCTTCCTCTCCGAAGGACTCTGTATCTATATTTTCTGAACCACTTTCGTATTTTCCCTCCTTGGAAACTGTTCAAGACTTTCACTGGGAATCCATGGAAATATGTCGACATTTTCCTGGAAACCCATGAGTTTCCATGGAAACTGAGACGACTTCTAAAAGGCTTCCCGCGGAAAGTCTCGGGTATCTCCCTCTATCTCGGGAGGATGATCAAGTGCTGTAAAATTATGTAAACTGCTGTTATAGCCCTGTCTCCTATCCCCGCCCTCCCCCCTCCTCACCTTCCTTCCCAAAACGTGATTCGGGGACATCCCCTAAACCTCTCTCTCCCGTGACCCTTCAAAATTGATCCAACCCCTCCGCTACCCTTTCCGTCCCTCCAGATAATCCGCGACATGCGTCGCCCGTCGCCCTCCCACCGCCTGGCGGCGGGCCGGCACCAGCTGCGACATCTCCGGCTCCTCCGCTTCCGACTCGCCCAGGTGCTCTTCAACGCCGTAGCCCTCCTCGCCATCGCCGCTGGACTTGCCGCATACTTCCGAGGTAACGTCACCTGAAGGGCTGGGATGATATGGGGATACTCGCCTCTCTCCCCGAATGTTGCACCCCCGCTTACCTACCTCCTCATCAACCCTCCCATCCCGCCCTGATATTCACCACATTTTTTTCCGTTTTTATTATATTCCCTCGGCCAAGCGGTCACACGCAGAAATCGATCGATCACACCGTGCCAAACGTTGGCCCATTCCGAGGGGAATATCGACATTTGAATTTTAGAGTTGGTCAGTGCTGTGCCATAATTATTTACCATTCTCGAACGTAGGTTATAGAGGAAATATCGGGGTGGAATTATATACGCATATCGACTTAAATCGAAATGAAAATAATGAACAGTCATATCCACCAGTAAAAATCTTATTCTCCATAACGTCCGCATTATTCATGTCGACTTTATATTTCATGTATATTCTTACGAGTCGTATATCACCTTTATCATGTTCTTCAACAAAATGACATTATCTTCCATACATCGATCGACCGACGATATATTGCTGCTTTAATATTATTCGTATAGGCATGTTTAAAAATTGACGATATTGTTTCATTATAGTCAGATATTAGCATTGCGTCAATGAATGGTGTCAATGTCTTGATTTTGCGATGGGAACAAAATACATCTTATTACATATCGGAAAATGTCACTCTCACGTATATCGCATTTATTTTACGATCGTTGTTATTTATTTGTATTTTACGGTTACAACGATTTTCACTCACCCTGTCACCAGCCTTATTAGACTGCTTCAATAAACATGAATAATAATATTTGATAGAATCGATGCAGAGAGTATGCACAATGTAGTCATTACAGATCTCTTTCCAAATCATCTCGATTTTTTTTAAACAAAGGTCTTCATATTGATTGTAGAATAGCTTAATTTCTGAATTGCATCAAATGTATGTCACAATGCGATACCATATGAACAGAATGCGTCAAATTCGATGTATCCAAATTTCGCAGGGCTCCAAGGTCGACGCGATTTTTGGGGAGAGTGGCTCAAAGCAATTTCCCTCTCTCTCGGGTCGGGTGAAACCTTTCCCGGGTGGGGCGAAGGGTGGTGGAGGTTGGAAAGGATGCATGGAGGACCGCAGAAAGAGGGAGAGAGAGAGGGATAGGAAGACCTGGATAAGTGTTTACCGTGCGGGAGAGAGGGAGTGTTGAACTTTTCGGGGTTGGATCCGGGGTGAGGATTTTGGAGTGCGGGTGCGATCAGTGAGCATCACTCTCCAATAGCCCAGTGAAAAAAATCGTTAAAGAACCGCACGGACTCTTACATTCGTACGAGCAGAATCGACATCCGAATAATGGAAGAAGGTTAGTATTAGTCGACTTTCGTTTTGTCATTGAGAAAAACCTGCGTCTCTACCTTCAAAAAATACGATATTATTCTCTTTAAAAAAAACTTACAATATTGTTACACACGATATTTTTTCGACTTTTGCCTATCCGCGTGATGCTTGATGTTTACAGCTGTATGTTATTTTATCATTTTTTTCATATGATTTATTGGTAAAGACTTAAATCATATGCCCTCAATATTTAACCTCTCAACTTACGAATCTCATTGCCTCGGAGCAGGATGAAAGTAATTAATTGGAATTTTATTGATTATAATTCTTTGAAATTTAATTGCTTAAAATATCGTACTGTGTTCTTATTAAAACTATGGCTTTCAATTTTGACAATGAAGAACTCCTTTCACTGATATTTAACTGTTAGTTTAAGAGTTCGTGTCCAATATTCCTCCTAATTCGCGTCTCATACATTTGGTGGAATGATGAGTCAAATAACATCAGGTAAAAAAGTTGTTAAAATGCTCTTTTGTGCTATGAGAGTGTGGAAATCTTAGACCTCGTTGAGAAATAGCGATTGCACTTGTGAATAATGATTTGTTATTTTCAGAAGAAAGTAAGTTTAAGAGCTTTTCATTGCTCATCTCCCTTGCATGCATTTATGAACAGAAATTCCAGTGGAGTAGTCGAAACTATTTAGGCTAATTTATTACAACGTTCACCTAATACATGTTTACTCTCGATGGAAAATATGTGAGACATTGCTTAGGCTGTGAAAAGATTTTTTTCGCATTCTTTATTTTATGTTCATTTCCTATCGAGCGTAGATTAAAAATAACATGAATGGAATCACGCCTGATAAAAAAGTCACTATTGCCATTTTATCAAAAGTTTACTCGAAAATTCTGTTAAATTGCTATTAAATTACTTGAGTTTTAAGCTTTCTGCATAAAATTACTGAAAAAGTACCGATAAGTAATGAAACATTTTCAAAGATTTTTAAAAACTTCAAACATGTTTCCGTTTTGTTAAGGTGTTAACGTTTTCCTTTTCTTTAGATCAATGATAGCTTATTATAATTATTAAACTGACATGAGGATCTTCACGCATCAGCGTTTTATCCTCAATAATTATCCATGGTGTAAAAATGAAGCGAAGAGCTGTAACTCTATTATGTATTCAACGCCGGTCGACTTTCTTATTGTTAACGGTATGATTGAACTGCCATCTATCCATCCATTTATTTCAAACATTTATATCATTCGAATTTTAAAATTCATTATTTTTTCTTCGCAGCATATCCTTCGACAGTTCGATACGTCAACAAGACAGTCACCACCACGATAACAATTCTTCCGAACCAAACAAATCCTGCACCAGGTAAGATAATGAAATAAAGTTTTCTTGAAGATGCATGCATGAGTCGAAATATTTACTGTGGACATATTTATATTATCTAAATTTCGTCCAAATCATTGATAATAATCCATCGCATTACTTATTCCTCCTTAATTGGAGGTTGTTTCCACTGTGTACCTAAATTTTATATAAATATTTACTGAATAGAAAAGTATGTAAATACAACTACGACAAAAGTGGTGCCTGGATGTGTGTTTTCACTGGATATAGATTAATTTAGGTCTTTACGTGTAAGTAGCTATTACGAGGGTATTCAAGTTCTAAGATCTTGTAAATTTTTCCTCGCGAACTACTTAAAACTTCTGCTACTTCTCAATATACTACCTTGATCAAAAATTTCCCGGAATTTATTCAGAAAATTAAAAATACAAGTTTATTCATCTAAATCTATATTGTCCCCTTCAAAGTAATCCCCATCGACTGCAACACACTTATGCCAGCGCTTGATCCAATCCTCGAAACATTTTTTATATTCGGTTTTCGGTATGTCCATCAGTGCTTCCTGCGATTTTTCCATTACTTCCTCTCGGCTGCTAAAACGCGTTCCCCGTAATGGTTTTTTAACTCGATTGAACAGAAAGAAGTCACAGGGAGCCAAATCAGGTGAATTCGGTGGCTGTTGGATGGTATTTGTTGCATTTTTCGTCACAAAATTACGAATAATGATAGCACTGTGCGACGGTGCGTTATCATGGTGCAAAATCCACGAGTTTTCTGCCCACATTTCTGGTCTCTTTCGGCGAATTGCTTCACGCAAACGTCTCATAACGCCCAAATAATACTCTTTGTTTACTCTCTGGCCTTCTGGCAAAAATTCATGATGCACTACACCGTTGTAATCCATGAAAACCGTCAGAATTGCCTTCTTTTTTGACTGAAAACGACGTGGTTTTTTTGGTCTCGGCTCATTTGGTGAACGTCATTCACTTGCCTGATGTCTGGATTGCGTGTCGTACTCATAAACCCACGTCTCGTCTCCAGTAATGATCCTTTTGATGAATGTGGGATCGGATTCAGCCTCGCAAATCATGTCTTTTGCGACGTCAACACGGTCTCTTTTTTGCATGAAATTGAGGTCTTTTGGCATGCTACACGACGGAAACCCAAATCATTAACCACAATGTCTTGGGCGGATCCATAGGCAATGTTCAAGTCCTCCGCTATTTCTCTGATGGTTAAATTGCGGTTATTGACCAACATTTCTTTTACTTTATCAATTTTTTCACCGACTTTCGATGTCGATGGTCTGCCACTGCGTTCATCATCTTCGATTGACTCACGACCACTTCTGAACCGCTCGTGCCACTGGTAAACGACCGTTTTTTTTAGAGAATCGTTGCCGAAACACTTTTCCAACATTTCCAACGTCCGTGCGCCACTAAATCCGTTTTTTACCGAAAATTTAATACAAGTTCGTTGTTGCAAATTTAAATCCATTTCTGAAATTGTAAAAAATCGCCAACACACACAGAGATAGATGTACTCTTGGCTACGTAACTTTTGCAAATGTCAAGTTATGACACTAAGATTTAAAGAGAATATCAACAACAGATGTACCAATTTAACAAAAAAAACAGAACTCAAATCGGAACGATGGGAGCGCCACACGGTGGTTATTCCGGGAACTTTTTGATCAAGGTTGTAAATCTCCCTGTAGTTGTATTCAACATCGACCGCATGATTAAATGGCTTTCAAGAATGATTGCGCACCTACTTTTCCCCACTGGGAAAACCGGCTGGTCTGTTGCGGAGACTTCTTGGGTTCCTTGTCTCTTCTTTATTGGTCTTCTTTAAAAATTTTCACGCACGGAAGTACTTATTTTACACCTAAAACACTATCACCGTGTGTCTCATTCAATTGACGATGGATTTTGATTGGTGTGTTAAACCACGCAAGTGGAGAAAACTGTGTTTACGCGCTGTGCACTAAACGACGCCATTTTAAGTATTGAAAAACTGTCCCACTCGAGTGAATGCCAGAATAATCATGTGCTATGTGCGGTGCAGGTATCTATATCCAGTATTTACGATACAGACATCTCTGTCTCGAATGTACATCAAATTAAGGGATTCCTTAGGCCATCTTGCCAACATCCATGAGTAATAATCACGAATCGTAGCAAACATCATCGCATCTCCAAAAGATTGTCCCTCACTTTGTAATTTTAAAGGTAGTGCAGTTAAGTCTAAGCAAACACTCGTTAGATGGAACAATATTTGCTAAATTCGTGATTAATACTAATGGTTTGTGAGAAGCATATTACCAAAGGAATTTCTCTAATTGACACACATATACGCACCCTTATAATCCTGATTTATTTATAAATTTAATGACGCTTTATTTTTTACGCTCATTTTAGAATTTAGTAAAAATTTAGCGACTCCCTCACTACTGTTTTGACTCCCCCCTCATTTTTAATGGTAGGGTAAGTGTCTAATTCCAATCGTTTTCGTTTGTTTTCCGATGAATCTGACAGCGATCAGTGAAAAAACCGAGTTTATAGAACTTGTCACCATCCTATTCCTCTCTGAACAATTACCGCGAAAGAAACTCTCATCGATTTTATTTAGGAATTGATCCAACTTTTTCTTTGGATTCAAAACAATAATTTGCTCCTTTGCTCTTTATGGGTTCAATATTGATGACAAGATCATTCCTTTCCTGCCTTGTAGGTCTCTGCTTGCCGGTCATAGTTTCTTTCTGCCACCGCCACAAAATCCCGTATAACTACACCATGTTTCCGAATTACATGGGGCATTTCACGCAGAGGGATGCGCAACAGGTGAGGCCTTGTTCTATGTGAAGGCATGCTAATGCAGTGGACGGAAAGGCACGCAATGCATGAATTTCAAAGCATGATATTTTCGTGACCTTTCGTTTAAAATTTCATCACAGTTTTTGCACGTTTTTTTATAGTGTAGTAATTATTAATCACTTGCACTTTCCTAGGAAAACTTCCTGATCAAAAGTATAGAGTTCCTGCGCGATTAGCGAGGCACTTAATAAACAAAACTTCGCTGGAGAATTTTCGAGGGAGCTAAATTAAAATTTTTATTAGATTAGGCTTCTTTTATGTACTGAATTGTAATTTATTAATTACACTTATTTTTTTGCGATGTAAGGTTAGGTTTTTGTATACATATTAGATCCATTTTTTTGATTCGAATGAATATATATCCGAAGTGGTAAAAGTCTAGATATAATGTAACACGAGCCATTTCAAATGAATTGAATTAAAAATGTAAACGTCCATGAGTCAAGCAAAGAAACAAACCCAACTTAAATTGATGTCGTTATATTCACAAAGATGATAGTTGTTGTTGATATTCTCTGCGAGGGATATGATAATTACTTTTTTAATTTTGGTGCTGATATTTTGTAGTCGACAGGAAAAAAGTTATACTTGCCAATGGACAATTATTGCTGATACGCTCGAAATATTTTCTCATTTTATAGGTTCACGTTTTTCTTAACTTCCCTTATGAAATATATTTTGCCACACAACGCATATTTCCGATTCAACCTTGAGCTTTTCCCATACTGGTAACACTTTATTTCTCATTTTGAAGAGAAAAAATATAAATGCATTAATAGCTTCTTCAGTCAGGATTATTCTCCGTTATCGCCCCATAATTCTTCTAAACTTCTTTGTTAAGGATATTTTAACAGTGTCATGGAAAGGGTTTGAGTTGGGAATGGAGTTGAGCAAGAGCTGATTAATTCTGATTTTTAAACGATCAATCACTAATTATTCAGAGAGTCAATACATTTTGGGATCAAATTGTGGAGTCAGGGGTGAAGTTTGTTCTCAGTGATGAGATCATCAAGAAAAAAATAGGCTAAGTTAAGCTTAAAATTTGGATGGAATATGAAATATCTGGTGAAAGATTCATGTCATATCTCGTATTTTCTCAGTGTTTTGGGGGAGAAAAGGAGCGTAGCAGTAAAGGCACTAAGAGAAGAATGTGGAGGGAGGATTTATAAATAGGTGCAGAAAACATTATTAAATACATAAGTATACCTATATCTTGAATCTCTTCTACTATGAATCCGAAATTTGATCTTTGAAGAAGAAGGATAAGTGCAGACTATACATGTGCTTTTTATTTTTGGCGAAGGAAAGAGGAAATAAGTTGAAAAGATGGGAGGAGAAACGACAATAGAAGGAGAAGATAGGGAGTTGACATGTGAAATTCAAGGGCTTGTAAATAGTGGGTGGAAGACACGCTGAGGTTGGTCAAGTTCTATAGACAGAGAATTAAAGGAAGAATGGTGAGCCAGTGAGGAAAAGGAAGGAAAAATGGGATTTTTGGAAGTATGGAGATTGTTAGAATGTATGAAAAACTAAATAAGCAAATGAGATGAGTTAAGAAAGGGGAAGTTTTCGCGATATGCAATACGCATTAATTGTTAAGGAATATCCAAAAGCCATCTTCAAATAGACTGCCTATAATACTGTTTGTCTTTGGTAAGATGAGCAATGTGATAAGATTTTTTTCACAAGTACTAACCCCCAAAATGAATGTACATTAGCGTTATAATCTCCCTCATATATTTTTCGCAAATTGAGCACTCCGCCAATCTGCGTAGTTGAGGCAACGAATCTGCTGGAGTAGAAAATCTTAGCATTACCAATAGTAGTCTCCCGGTGAACTCACATATGGGACCGTAAAAAATTGGACATTTCTATTACACTGAGTTTTTTAGCCTTTAAGGCAATACTTCGGACTAAGGGTAGAAAAACTCTACATGTGATAGTTTCTTCCAGGTAATTGACGCAGATTCTTCTTAAAATTAAGTTAAAGGAGAACTAATAACAGCAATTGACGACGAGGACGTTGGCTTTATGATGGCACGTAGTGGTCTGAGTCGTGAAGTACCCTTCTGGGGGGAGGAATGGAAGGGTCAGGGGTAGAAGATCACGCTCAGGGACCCCTCCCCCCAATATTGAATCAATCTGGGTTGTATTACGGTTACTGCACTTACGTCAATATTCAATGTTGAGAATATGAAAAGGAAAAAGGAAAGCCTATCTTGAGAGAAGACAAAACACGGCAAGGAGTGGAAGTGGATTGGCACATCTTCACTTCATGAGCAACGTTATTGTTCCTTAATTGTTTCCTCATTCCATTCCACTTTATCGTTAGCTCTTATTGGTGTTCGGATATGATTGTAGTTTTAATTTCTTCATCTGCATATAATTTATTTGCACTTTCTAAGTGGCACTTATCCTTTTTTTGTCAGCACCTTTGTACCTTAATAGCACTTGCAATTTTCTTATCCACAACACGCGTCCCCGCAATGGAATCACTTCAGCTGCACTCATCGCATTAATATATCTTTCGTTAACAATATTATGTCCGTTACCTGGACGGCGTACGGAATCGGCATTAACTGTGATGTTACTGGTCTCAAAAATTTTCAGCAGACCAAAAGTCATATTGATTCCCTGCTTAATTTCCCTCTGGTCGCTAAAGATAATGAAATATTTTAGTTACAGATCCAGTACTAGAATCTTTAGCAAATGAGTAATAGTATAAGCGATTTTTCATTATCGCTTAAATGGTTGCAAGAATTTCCTAAACTTGAGTTTACACTTACATACAGCAGGGATGTGAAATTTTTCTTGGATGAAGTATTTTTTTTTCATATTTCAGTTTTAAACCGATCGAGATTCTGTCCTTATGCTCGAGTATGTTTTTCATTTCTAGCATTAATCCACTTTCAATTAAAAACGATATGATTTTTTAAAAATATTTATTAGAAAAATTCACTGGGAGTTTTTCTTCCAAAATTTAGTTTATCTCGTATAAACCTCAATATCCGACCGTTATTTCATAATTGTCATTGGTTCATTATTATGCAATCACTTGCCAAGAGTTTGCATATTAACGGAAATTTAGTAATCGTATTTCGATAGCTAATTAACAGTCGATTACGTGTTACGATCAGGAAATAATATCTCCCCAAGCCAGATACCTTATCATTTTACTAAATGCGTTTTCATTGAGCGTACCCTCTACTATTGAGCGTATCTACTTACATACGAGCATTATGGCAACGGAGATATTCCCAAGTTTTATTTGTAAATTTGTGGTAACATTTGGAACAGGCCGATCCTTACGAAACGACATGGAGCCTATATCAAATCCCTGTTCGTCACTGTTTAAGTTTAAATACTCTCGGAGAAGGATGTATTTACCACGTTTTGATCTTTGAGTACGATGTTCGTTTTCCTATTTCGGCATTGACAGGCAACAAACAAGCTTCACTGAGCACGTAATAACGGGGGATGAGAAAAATGTAAGCAGGGAAAAGGGATTTCAATCTGGGGTGTTGGCTTGTTAAGTCCTTAACATACATAAATTCAAAAAAGAGAGGAACTCTATGGCCAAAATAATGTTATCCATGAAACATTATGTTACGCAATTCTGAATAAAATTATTAGGTAACGCAGAACATCAAGCATTCACTCAAACTTCACGTAGTAATTTACGTGGAAATGAATCCCATACCAGGGATCAAAACTCACTGTGTGCACAATACTAATGACAAACACAGATGGAACTAATCAGCTTGTTCAATCTATCTAGTCGCAACAGCCATTTAAATTCCTAAGCCCTTCATCATCAATCAATCATTATCAGGTGTCCAAAGTTGTGTGACCTTTTGTCATTCATTTCACGTCGCGTTCTCGTGATGCCGCCTTCATCACACCTAAACAGAGTTGATTTAATCCTGGTGTGTTTGCTGCTTACGCGAGTTGATCCCTAGCGTAGGAATAGATCCTTCTGAAATCACTACGCCATAATTGAGTGAACAATTATATTATACATAACCTCGGCTCTTCCACGAAATAAATAAAATAGTGGTACGCGTTTCGCCATATTAAGATACCATCAGGTACATTTTTAATGGGTTCACATCCAATAATATTTAGAGGAACTTAGGTAAATTATGTGTGTATATATATATATATACACACTATATACTTCTTCAGGTCGGACTGGAATGTCTTGGGAGGAGAGAATGCGAGGTCTGGGGGGGGGGAAGCGTAGGGTATGCTGGGAAGGGAATTAAAGATGGCAGTTAAGAATGGGAATTTCAAACAAAGTGCCGTCCAAATGTTGTATTGCTCTTATGAGTGTTTCTACATCATCGATATACATATATATATATATATATATATATATATATATATATATATATAAATATATATATATATATATATATATATCGATGATGTAGTAACAATCAGGAATATATATACACACACTCACACACACATATGTAGGTATAATTGAGAGTATACCCCAATGCGAACCCCTTTTAAACAGTACAACTTAATCACAGCATAAGACGTAAATTTTTTACCATTCTGTGTTGTGTAAGAAGTACTAATTACGATAGACATGAATATTCAAAGCTTCCAAGAGCTTGAGCCTCAAGCTGTTGATTTAATTCGGATGGATTATTTGCATGTATTGTTTTGACTAGTAATTTTATTCATAATTGGGTAACATTGTCACAGTGAAACGAGTTCACCTTCCTCCATCACATTTGGAATTCAAAAGGAAAGGGCGCACCTAGTTGGGTTACTAGGAGGAAAAAATGTGCCTAGCAGGGGCAAAGAGCAGAACGAAATTGCCATCCTAGTTCTCTTCCCTTGACTTTTTCTCCCCCCCTTCCCGAATCAAGAGAGGGGAGGGAAGGAGGTTCGTCCGTTAACCCGCTGCGTGATGGTCGCACTCTCACCGTGAGGTGGTCCTAATGCTCTTTCCCTCTCTCTAGGCCCTCCGCGCCGTCAATCGCCTTCCGGGTGAACGTCGTCGGTTTCGCAGAAGAGGGGTTTAAAGGCATCCCCGAAACTTGAAGAGGCTCACGTTTACGAGCCGGGGTTTCTTTTACGGCCGCGGCATGTGCGGATTCCCACTCCTGCCTCTCAAACGGCTCTGTCAACACCACTTTTGTCGGGTGGGGGGGTAAATGATCGCGGCTGGGATTGTTCGAGTTTGTGTGGGGTGGGATGCGGGTCAGACCTTTTTTTTGTTTTTTTACGAACCTCCCTCCAAGAGGAAGGTTGGGAGTTTAAAATCACTCTTTGTCTCAGCTCGATGTTCGAACTCCGAGATGAACAGAAGGGAAAATCGCGTGGCGCAAACAGGGATGCGATATGAGTTTTTAGACTCCAAGCTCATCGAGGTGCGGGTTTTTCCCTCTCGTCTTTCATCCCGACCATCTGCATTTTTTGTCAAGCGTTTATAATTTTAGTAACTTATTATATCTCGATTATAGGTCAGTAATTTGTGTTTTAGTTTTTTTCTCTAGTTATTTTATAATTCCTGCTGTTTGCGTGGCATAGAAGGAAGATACCATTATCTTTAGCACAGCAGATCCTGTAATCTTGCTCCAATGGTTTGCGGAATGCCAAGAATCGCCCGCGATTCATTGTATTACAATCAGATTGGCACTGAAGAGGATATTCGGTATCTGCCCAAGCTCCATGGTTACGCACGATCATGCCACGAGTTATTTACGTATTCGCGCAAAGTTTCATGCTGTAAATTTGATGTCAGCGGCGTGTTTTAGATGAAAGATTTACGAGCTTTAGTGTACAAAGATATTTTATATCCTCCAACCAAAATATCCCGGCAGATTAAATTCAACCCATCCTCTTTTGAAAAACTAAATATCCTTCTTTATATCGGTTATATATCGCTGCACAAAAGTATGTAACATCTCGTTATAATTTCATCAATATGCAAAGTCGGCGTGACAGGTCAACTGATAAGAATTTTTTTTAATATTACCAACGTCTAATGTGATTCATCATTCGGAGACACTTTGGCGACGCAAAATGCTAAATTTCTCGGAATCATCCTCACACGTGCAGCACAGCTATCGTTGTTGCCAACCGTACGCACCGCTGCAGCTCACGTTCCATGTTCTCTCTGCTTCAAGCCGGCACAGCAAGCACCCTGCACTCGGTCATCCAAGCACCATTGCACCAATAAAAATCCCACTGCATCCACCGAATGCACAGCACTCTCTCACTGACTTCGTTACGTGGTCTGGGTGTATTGCTAGCTTGCTCTCCACCTTTCTTCTCGATGGTTCCAGAGATGACAGCACCACCACCCAATAGCCAGGCCCGACCGCTCGAGAGCGATGCCGGCTCGGAGCATCCCGGGCTGCTGGAGCCTACTCCCCGACGGCGTAAAACCTCCAACCACCGCCCCACCCTACCATGTAACACTGTTCGTCGAGAACAGTGGAAAGCACCAACGTCACCCCATCGCTCCTGGTAAGATCAAGTCCGTCCTCACCAACGTCACCCTCCCCTTGCGTCCTTGCGTTCTCTTTAGCATGAGGTTGTTGCGAACCTCGTAAATGTGGAAAACACCGAGGAAGCCCGCCATGTGAAAAGTTACACCTGGAGAAAAAACCTTGCGTTTTGAAGAGAGTCTCTGAAAGTCTATGAAATTCTCTGAATTTTGAACTGAGATTCTGATAGTAAAACTCTGAAACTTTTTGACGAGGTACCAGCTTATACGAAAATCAATTTGTAAAATTATAGAGAGCGTAAAACCTAATGCTAAGGTTTTTTTAGGTATGTACTTATAATCTTCCAAAACGTACGCCAGTGATGTTGTAGTTCCATGAATGCTTGCAGGTAGAATAGTTTTACTGCCAAAAGAAGCGTTCAGACACTTTTGGTACAACATACTTCTATACTGTGGCTTCACCTATGTGTACTCACTCTAATTATTGGATCATTAGCCACAAACTAGATGTGATCTTTTAATAAAAGTGCTAAACTTGTTGTGTTTGATCAGCTATAGTAGTATATTATTGATTAAAAAACCATTACATCGGAATTCCAATTACACACCCTAATAAGTTACGCAAACTAAACGCTTTCATATAGAACAATTGATATTTTGGGCAGAAAATTTGAATGAGTCATGTTCATTCCATCAAAAATTATAACGACCCATATTGCATAGTTTTCGTACGTAATTTGCTGTAATTTTAACGTATAAATGACCAAAAAATTGATACTCTCCTTTAGTTCACGAATGGATCTCCTATCAGATTTCGATGTACTGTATCATCTTTAGGTGCAGAATAAAGTGCAAGTTGCGTTTTATATGAATTAATATCTGTGATGAAAGGAATTAGGGTAGAGATAAAAGGGTTCAGCGAGAGGAGGGGAGAAATGGGGATTGGAAAAGGTGAGCAAAGGATTGATTGGAAATTCCAAATGTGACTGAGGTTCAAGAATACTGGTTTTTGTGAACCTCAGTTGAATTTGGGATTTCGCATTCAATTCCTTAAACCTTCTGCAAAACCCTTCCCAGACTCCACTCCTCTCATCCCGCATTTACACATCTGCCCTTCCATACCAGATTAAGGGGCATATGAGACTGCACTTTTACTCATTATGCCCAATGATTTTGCACATTGATCCCTCGTTGGAAATGAGTTTGGTCATTAGCGTAAAATTGTCAATATTTGGTCATTAACATTTAGCAACAGACTCATTGGCTCACGACTCATTTAGCAGTTATATTTTCACCCTTCCCTAGCCCCCTAGCATTGCACCAGCGCAAAAGTCGCCGGCACGGTCGTCAGCAAAAACAGCGAATCAATGTATTGGAATTTGTCTCTCCTTGTCACGCTATGTTTCTTGATTTGAGTTAAGAAAAGTTTTGTCTCCGCTGGGCAGCAGAAAGAAAACATTTCG
This sequence comes from Hetaerina americana, assembly GCF_022747635.1. Taxonomy (NCBI): domain Eukaryota; kingdom Metazoa; phylum Arthropoda; class Insecta; order Odonata; family Calopterygidae; genus Hetaerina; species Hetaerina americana. The sequence goes on from NW_027286763.1 coordinate 82,506,639, forward strand.
ACCCCCACTATATTTTCTGATCGGTATACCCTGATGCCATTCTCAACGTCCGGCTTCATCGTTAACGATCCCATGACTCGAGCTGATAACATTCCTGGATAAGGAATGATCCATAGTAAAATTTACCTTAGCCAAATAGCGAGGTTAAGTTTTACAAAACCAATTTATAAATTTGAAATGAAATCAAATTATTGACTTTGTAATTCCACACACCCTATTTAAAACTTGACCCAGGGTTGGATGTTGAACATCATCTTCATGTGGTCCTCATGATGATGACGTTCAACGTCGAAACCTGAGTCGTGTTTTAAAGAAATTGTGTGGAATTACAAAGTCAATGATTTTATTTCATTTCAATACGTTATGTAAATTCCATAAAGTTACGCCGGAGACAACAAATTTAAATCAATTAGGGTTCAAACGTTATTAGTAAGTTTCATCTTTTTGTTTACGCTTTGATGAGACGTTAATAATTTCTTAATGATATTTGAGGTTTAACAACAGAAGTGTAAATGTCTAAATACGCCATTATATCTCGGTAGTAAATTTACACCCACTATAACACACAGGTAAGTAAAAATGTGGCAATACAAGTGGAAAATTTCCTGCACGCTTTCAACCAGTCGTAAGTTTTTTCTTTCGTACTCTCTGAAAAACTGAAGTGAAGACAAGTAATTAGAGATTGTAATGCCTTATGAATGAATCCTTCAAAAATAGTTAATGGGAGAATTCAATTTAATGAAGATGTAAAATAAGAGTCTAACATTTGAATACGTTGGCGTGTATCATTCAATGAATGCCTCCGAGGATACACTAAAAGAACGGAGTAAAAAAAAAGAAAGTTGGGGTAAGCATTTTTAGTTCATCTTCTGCGATTTTCTCAGTTTACCTTCTGGTTAGGTGTATTTTTTTGCAACAAGTGACTCGCGTCCACTTATGACGCTGAGAGAACTAGAAATACTTATCCTCCAAAAACAGAGGTGGATGCGGCCACCTAAATAAAAGGAAAGAAAGAGTTAATTATGCATTTCGTCATTTCCTTAAAAAAAACACGAAAAACCGAGGTGAAAAGTTAAAGATTTGTGACAAAGAACTTTGTCATGAAATGCTTTCCTATCAAAGAAGATTTCAAGAATTAATTTCATTTTTTCATTCAATAACATGATTAATAAGCGACTGTTGCGTAAATTTACGACAGCGACATTCTTAGTGAAATGGGATTCATTTCTGGTAAATATTCGTGTCCATGAAGCATGAAACATGAACTAACTTTTAACGGAAAATAGTAAGAGCCTAGACATGCAGGAGCCCATTAAAACTTATGCATGAAGCTTACTTGCTACGGTTATGATAATATATCCGTTTCAGCACCTATCGTATTATTTTGAATTATAACTACGTGCATGTTCGTCAAATGTTTTAGATTACACCGACGTCTGCTGGAATTGTGAATTGACTTAAGCTATGAAAAAGGGACCCATGGCTTACATATATTCCCTGCACGGGCGGGCTCCAGGGGTGCGTATAATGTAGACGGTTTTTTTTTCGTAATTTTAATGAAACCGCAGATGGTGACACCTTACGCGGTCCCGCTCATCGACGCCTGGAAAATGGGCGAGTACCACATTAATCTTTTTATGTACAAGCTTGGAGATTTGGCAACCCTAACCGCGCGCCCGCCCCTAATATCCTCCCTTCTCCGCCTCATCCCTCATCCCCCCGCCCCCCCCCCTCTCTCTCTCTATCTGCCGTGCCGGGGATGGGGGAGGAGCGGCGAGGCAGGAGGCGTGCCGGGAGCCGCTCCCCTTCTCCTCCCCCTTGTCCCTCACACCCAAACGGTACCACTCCTCCCCCCCCCACCCCCGACCACCACAATATCCCCATAAATGGCATAAATTTTCGAGTCCCCGTGGCGATTGTGAAAAGGCCTCCCTCTGCCTCGCGCACACACGCGGAGCGGGAGAGAAAGACCTCCGCGGCTCTTTTCACGCGGGGAGGGTGAGGTAGATTGGGGGTTGGGAGGGGGCGGCGAGGGAGGAGTTCTCGGGGCCGCGAAACTTTCGTGCCCACCAACATGAACACGATTTCGGAGAGTTATATGTGAGAGTATATATATATATATATATATATATATATATATATATATATATATATATATATATATATATATATATATACACACACATACACACACATGCACACACTCGTATTTTTTCATCTACCTCGTTAAATTTTTTTTTTGCTTTTACCATACAACCCAGGTTATTCCCGCCGGGGACCACCGGTGCTCGAAGTAGTGATCCCCCCGTGAGGATGCCCGGAATGCGTGTTTGTGCTTTTGTGTGTGTTTTTGGCGGGCGGTGGTTTTATAACCACCCTGCTGGCTCTCAGACCCCTCCCCCGCCTCCCCCCTCCAACCTATTCATCTGCTCCCCCCCTAGAGTTAACGATCTGCCCACCCTCCCTACTCCTCATCCTCCACGATCCTTTGCTCCCCACCACCCTCCTGCCCTTCCTACTCCTCCTCCTCCCGCCGTCCTCCCCATACTGCCGTTTCCACGGCGCTCCCGAGTTCGCACAGAATAAGGCCTCTCTCCCTGCCCCCGCCCCTCCCACCCTACTCGCCCGCCTCACCGGGCTTTTTTTTTTAAAGTAGCTCTAGTCCGGATGAATCTCTTTCCTTCTCTCCGTCCCTCCATTTCTCTCTCTCCCCGAGCTTCCTCCGTTGCTCATTACGTAGACCGAGTAACTAAAGGGAGGTCGTAGTTAGTCCTCCAGAAGTACCAAACATTCGGTTACAACTCATTAGACGAGATGGTTTTGTCCTATTTATTTGTGTGGTTGTATGGTTCCGTCGAAGGGAGCCATGCATCCCCCAAACCGCATGTCATTTTCGATTGCTCTATTTCGAGGAGGGCCCAAATAACGCTATTGACTCGCCACTGGGAAAAATCAAACCCACGACGGCCGTCAACTCCTCCTAAAGTCGGAAGTACTTCACCTAATCTCCTAATGTCCTTAGGGAAATTTAGTCCTGAGTGTATGCTCGGGTGATTATTTTTATTGGAATAAATTACTTAAATATGCCTCCGCCGAAATATAACTGCATTTTTTTTGACGATAGAAACATCGAGATAAATTAATATAAATTATGAAACTAAAACAATATTCCAGGATCACTTTAATTGCCATTTTGGTCCAGTTTTTCTCCTTGATATGGTCACGTCCCAGAGATAAAAATATAGCCTTAAAATTTGGGTCCCATCATACATGAAATACGCCGTAGTGGATTTCTACTCCCGTATCTGTGGTGCTGGCCGGTAACTTTAAATAGTTTTAAAAGGTTTTGGCTAAGGGTAAGTAGTTGTGAGAAAGTAGTGCTCAAGATTATGCACTTCTTGGCATATAGGGTTCTTGTTCATGAATGATCCTTGAACACCATCTAAAATCTCAGATTCGACTCCTATGTCCCTTTATCGATTCATTTATCTGCGCACTTTTCCAACTAGTCGGTCGATTGTAATAAATCATCTTTCAATCGTGGATACAATATACCTATAATAAATGCTACCTTTTGAGTATTACATACAAAAATCTTATGGAAATGCGAAATTACTGTCGTTTTAGTTCTAAAATTGTGCATAGGGGAAAACGTGCCGTGACTAGCCTACTCCGCGCATGACAAATAAGGTCTTCGGATGGACACGGATGAGCGAATTCGGCCACACCATATTTGAGCTGCGTGCTATTCACAACCCTTTCGGCAGCCGCGTTTCCATTTACTTTATTGAAGGCTGACCTTTTATTCTTATTATTCCTTCACCATCGATCGTCGTTGAGAAAGAGTTTTTAAAAAGAAAAAAAATTTTTTAGAAAGAATTTTAAAAAGAAATATTTTTTTAGCAAAGTTTATTTGCACCTGATTAAAATCGTGCCTAGTACCATAAGATCTCTCATTTATTTATTCATCGATGCTGGAAAATAAGTTTCGATTGAACTATGAGGCTTGTCTCTACAGCGGCAGTATTTTGTATATGCATACGTGTTCTACGATTTGGTGACCCAGCTCTAGTTTTTAATAAATGATCGGTTCCTGCCACATCGTCCTGATGTATCTCTAGGATTGAGTGACATTGGTTTTCCCAAGGGGGACAATATTTCCATTCAGATAATTGCTGGAACAAGGGACGCTGAGTAAGAGTTAATCTTCCATTGATTACTGGAAAATATATCAGAGATCGACCGTGGGAGATCGCCCTGCCCGCTATAACTGAATAGCCACAGACGAGAACATTTTCAGATCCAATTTGCTGATTTGTCGCACTAAAAAGATAAGAGAATTAAGGCATCATTAATTCTGCGTAATTTTCCATTACCTTTTTTATTTCTATACATATTTGAAGAATAAAATCCCATTGAATTCGTCTTTTTATACCCTAAGTTTGGTAACTCCTTCCATACATTCTTCCCAACTCACAATCTTCTCCCACACCTCCCTACTGCCCAAACTCTGCATTTCGCCTCTTTTTATAATATTCCTCGCAAGTTCACTTAATTTCATGGTGAGTGCCGAGATCGAAATATTTCGTTCATAATGTTTGTTTTATTAAATGACATGCATCTAATTGTTTTTTAAATATAATTCTTCATTCACCAGATTCGTCAGTTTTGGAATAAGTGATTGTTATATCTCACCGAGTCACATGTTTAAAAAAATTGATTCATGGATTATTTTAAAGCTTTTAGTGTTACAGGTTCATTTGGCATCGACAAAGGCATCATTCTCCTTCTTTGGGTGTAATAAATGGCCTAATATATCCCAATGTTATTTTCTAATCTAAAAATGTTCCTTAAGGAATACTGAACTATTGGGTGGAGTTGGTACGTAATATGGTGTCTTGCTTAGTCCTTTACCACTCCTTAGCACCAAATAATTCGCGATTTGTCCATTTGGATTTCATAATTTTTTAGGTTGTATTTAATAATCATGGTGTCAGCAGGCACAGTTTTAAGGACCACTGATATAGTTATGTACCTGTCCGGAATCAATAGTAATCAACCCTAAGGTTAGTTTTCATAGTTCAAATCAGCGGGTCTCGCCTTATAATGAGGCCCTTAAAACTGAGAAAATCCACACATGAGGGTATGAGGTCATTCATTCCCTCTCCCTGTGCCACCTGCGGTTTCCCACAAAGCTCTGGTGCCCAGAAAATCCCAACACTTGAATTTTAGATTAGGGCTATCCAAAGGCATTCATTCATTCATCCAGTCCTTCAATTCGAAATTTGGTTGACTGCAGCCTTCCGTTCCACCTCACCCAGTGTTATCACGCTCTGATGGCTTTTACGCCCGACATCTTTCAATTTGGTCAATGTATTTGTAATGCGCCCCTTCTCTTCCGGGGGACTCTTCCTCCCATTCTGCCCTTCCACTATGTCCCTAACGGAACCTAGACATATTTCAAGAGTGATTTGCCACAAAAGGGATCGCGGGATTTTAGTCGAGGGATATATACCTGTCATCACCCGAACATTCTACCCGCTAGGTCACTACAACACCTTCAGATCAAGTCCCACATATAATCACTCAGTAGTAGTCCAACCTCAACGCAGTCGTCGGGAACATGGATAGAGTTAACTTCTGTATTTTGTTTGTGAAATTGAATTACAAGATATATATATATATATATATATATATATATATATATATATGCAGGTATATATAATGGGTCACGGGAGTCCAGGGGGTAGAGCGTTGGACTACTGACCGGTGGGTCCCGGGTTCGATTCCCGGGCATAGCACTCTGGGCACTTGCAGCTCCACCAGCTATGTGATTTTTCGGGTACCAGGTCTTCCTGGGAAACCATAACCGGCACAGGGAAAGGAACTGGCCCCCCTACCCTGATGTGTGAATTTCACACGCCGTCGGGCTTAGTGCTGGGTGAATACCACCTACCTCTACCATCACATCATATGTGTGTGTGTGTATATAAACACATGCCTGTGACTAAATATACTTGTAAATGTATATATAAGTCACAAGTGTTTATTATATTAGCAGCTAATACATATATTTTACGGGGGGATCGAGATGTTACGGGGGCTAACGTACTGGCTTCCCATCCAGAGGGTTAAAATCGGTGTTAAATATTTTTCAGAGGTATCCCTACTTGAGGTGCTTTGTGGAGGGCACTTTGAGTGAGTACGCCGTCCGTCGGATGGGACGTTAAACTGCGGACCCCTTGGCGCCTTTCGTAAAGAGCAGGCTAATGCCGACGCCGGGTTTCTCTCCACCCTTCATCCTTTCCTGTCCATCCCCTATGGCGCAAATGACCTCAGCTGTCGGTCGCCTCCCCTAAAAACTACTACTATATATTTTGCGGAAGGTTGTAGGTATAGATCGGTATATATAAATCAGTATAGTAGATCGAATTATTGCAGAAAAGTTTTTCCTTGCGTTTCCGTGAGCTTCTGGTGTTTATAATATTGCAAATGATTATAACTTTGTCTGTAAGTATCTCTGCGCAACAAAATTAAATTTTGCCGACGCGGTAGCGAGAGTGAACCAGTAAGTTTTGCGCATATTTTATCTTTAAGACTCATGTTTTTATAATTTGCTGGAACAATACTCAAATTTTGATTGCTTGCGAGTTGATTTGTTTTCATTATATGATCTTAAATATTAAAATCTTATACATTTTAGGAATATACCGCCGGCAGTAGATATTCATCAAACGCCCGATGTCACATGCACCAAACTTTTCAAGCGTTATTTTGCAAAATTGATCCAATTTTAAATTGACCAGCTGATATTTTCACCGGTAAAAATCTGTCATTTTCGGATTCGTTTCAATTGTACCACATTATCGCCAAGTGGGCCTGCAAGATTTGTTATTTCTACGGACTTGTAGAAATAAAAGATGGGGTGGTTGGGTTCTTGAACGACTCCTGCAAACCAACCACTCCTCATTTTCTCTTCACAAAATATTGAATAAATGTGTCTGTAACTCTGCTGAATCATTCGCAGTTTAGGTTAGTGTATTGATCAGATATTGGGAAACTACAACTCGTGGGACGCCCGTCTCTATCCTGCCTTGCGTTAGCAAGGGAAAATCATACCTCTGGAGATGAATTACTTTACTTCCTTCATCCAATTCGTAGAGAAGTTTATTCTTAAATCAGTATATCGTGCCCATCAGTAGTAATGTTGGTCCTTATGCGACCTTTTTGTGTGTCAGAAAACTCTTTCTTACCTGATAATGATGAGGTCATACGAACTAAAAAATTACGAATGGGTATTATCGAGTAGTCATGATCTGCATGGAACAGAACCTACAAGAGTAGCATTGAAGTTATACAATGACGGCCATTTTCTTTTAATTTTTGAGCCAACAGTGATACGCATGAGTAAAGTACTTTTTGCCAGTCACAGCCCTCATTTCAATGCTTGGGGTGAAAATTTGATGTGCTATTAAAACCTGCTTCTTATGATAGTGAAAAACCTCTCTGAGATAAGACACCGTGGGTACATGTTTGAGAACGGAAAGTGGTGTTGTTTATTGATTGACCCATTGATACTACTTGAGTGCGATCTGAGGTAGCAGCAACTGCAAAAATTCGCTGAGCTTGTGAATTTGAATAGATGCCTTTTTTTATATTTTGAGACATGACTCAAAATACTGAACTGTAGAACCTATAGAACTTGAGAACCTAAGTGAAAAATCATGGAAGCTTAATAAATATCATTACATCGAATGGATATTTATATGATTTAATTGCGATTTTAGATGTATATGCAATCGATTTTAGTGCAGAGGCAATTAAATAATCGAAAAATGTTATAATAATGATCACCACAGTTAAAAATGACACCTACTCATCCATGTTAATTTGATATTTCGCCGTGATATTTAGTCACAAAGGCATGGATGTGACTCCAAGGTTGTTGCAGTGTGTCAATCTATAATTCTAAAGACTCCTGTGGTGACTAAAGTTTTTTACTCTCCTAGAACTTATATGCGTATTTCTATTAATGTGTGCATATTCTGCTATAGACACTGATTGAAAATAAATAAAATTATGACCAGTAAGCGGGCAAACCAGAACGGTATTATTGCGCAAAATAATATTTACTTTCGCAGAAAAACTCTCAATTTGCATTCACGTTCAAGCAATGGTAAACTTTTTCAATTATACTGTGAACTTCAACCGATTTCAATAAAACTATTTGCATCTGTGAAATTCTGGAGATTTGGCATAAAATTCTCTTCCAGCTGGATTCCTTCTGCGCAGCCAAAAGTGCCGCTCCAATAATGGCCACAGTTTTCCTCATCATAAATTTTAAAGATCCTCAGATTGCCCTTGTCGGTGTGTGTGTGCATGGTTTCAGGAACTGGAGGTATACGGCGCCGTAGTCGACGTCAGGTGCTACGAGCTGGCGCCGCTCTTCCTTTGCTCCGTCTTCGTGCCGAAGTGTGGTGCCCAGGGGCGTCTGGTGCGGCCCTGCAAGAACCTGTGCGCGGGTAAGATGGTAGTTCTCCCCTTCTAGCGGCGTCCCCCGTCACCCGTTTGCGAATAGGATGCGACGCCTTCACCCTGCTCATAAAATTACACCCCCTTACCCCGGTATAATCATTTGCGTGCCCTAAGGGGGCTTTAATGGGTCCTCGAATCACATGGATAACCCATCAAGAAGATGAGCCTTGAAGTCGTGGGTCTAATCCATGTGATCGAATGCGGTGATAAATCTTTGGGAATGAGCGAGAGGGAATGGGAAGAAGGAAGGCTAAGGCAAACCCGAAGAGAAGATGATGATTTTTTTGCATCCTAAATGGCATTATTTAAGATTTCAAGTTAAATGTCTCAATAAAAATTTCTTACTCATTACTATTAGACATTAATAATACATAAATGATTACGTCAATACTCCATCTCATTTTAACAATGCACGATTGTATTTGAAGCATCAAGCTTGTCGGGCTTTTTGTATTAAATATACGTAAATAATGCGATATGCCAGTTCGTGCAATGACTTTTATGTTTCTCTCTTTGAATACTGGAATGCGTTTTCACAAAAATATGTTTTCATGGGAAACCAGACTCCAAAAGAGCCGTCAGTAAGCAATCTTAGAATGATCGTGCTTATGAAGTCCCCCCCGTGCAGTATCATCCGCCTTGGGAATGTTCTTATAATTTTAGAAGTTTGCCTTTAGTGTAGGTTTTGATTCCCTTCCTACTCGGCTTTTACTTCAAGTAAATGCAATCAATCAGTCACTTGGTGGAGAGATCTTTTTCTTAACCCTCCCATTAATATGAAGCAAAAGGATTGTCGAATTGGGTTTCTCGTTCCTTAATAAATCCTCATATTTCTTCTTTGACTACGAGTAATTGATTACGCTATTAATCAATGCATACTTAATCTTCGACTGTGGGGGCAGAAGGGTGGCTGCCACTGTAAGTGCCAGAAATGTTTTTTTTATTTTAGTAACTCATGGGGTGCAATTTGTGGAGAATATCTGTAAACTTTGGTGTCTCTTTGAAAAATATAGACTTTAACAACATACCTAAGAGATAGTAAGACCATAGTTGTTTTGGAATTGTGCATTTTATATTGATGAAATTTCCAGGTGACAATTGAACTAAATAAGGAGGAAAGAGAACTTACGGGAACCTCGATGAAGAAAGGCAGGATCTTAAATAACGATAGAAATTAGTGTTCCCACATGCGTGAGTTTATATAGATTGCTCCATATTATCCCTACCTTGATCCCCTGTGAAGAGTACAAGTGCTCTCTACTCATTAAAGGCTTTCTCCCGCCCTTTCGCTCTCTCCGTAACCTCTCAAATAGCCTTATTATCCTCACTTCCCAAATGATTTAAGCTCTCAGTCGCCTCTCTTAATTTTTACTGCTGTTAATTTCAGTAATTCAGCTCCATAATATTTTGACATTCGATGCCAGTTGTTATTATTGATCAAAATATAATTCTAAGGCAATCAAGAAACGCATGTCATTTGTATTTTGTCAACATAATTGGAGTTTAATTAGCCGACATCCTAAATGTTAAAGAGAAAAATTCGACTCATAAAATTTTTGCGCGAGTCAAATTGTCGCTTGAAGCATGAGTTATCAAAAATTGATGCTTTCCTTCGCCTTGATTTTGCTATTTGTGCAGGTCGTCCGCATACGCTTCAGTTTAAACCCAATGCCGACCCATCTCTACTGTAATTCCAGGAGGGATATCCATGGAATGATAATGCTACTTCCTCTTTAATCCAGAGACTAAGCGACGCTGTGGCTTCTTCCTGGACGTGTTCGGCCTCTCTCTCCCGGATTACCTAGACTGCGACTTCTTCCCGGAGTCTCCGGATCCAGAGGTGTGCGTCGGTCACGCCGAGGTGTTGGAGGCTGAGGCGCGCTCCAGGCAGCCAGGTGAATGATTTTAATCATCGAGTTAAACCAGTCAGGGATATCAAGGGCAAAGTTTCACCAACATTTTTAAATATATATTTGAAAAAACAACGGGCCAATAATGTAAAATATTGTATCACTGTAAAACAAACGTATGTGTGTATACGTACGTCTTGAACGTACATTTTAAAGGTACGCCATTTGGCCTTTATGAAATTTAGTCATTCAATGTATCTCTTGTGGGTTTAATTCATCTTAGCCTGAATACCCAACACCTTACCTCTGACTTGCGACCAGATCACTCTTTTTCTAATTGAACGTGTTATTCAATTGGTAAGTACTGTAAGAAAGTATGTATCGTGCCTTGCTGGTTGGTGTCGCCCATATATTAACCACATTATTGTTATTTTGAACATGAATACCAAAATTAAATATATTATTAATTTTGTTCAATTATGTTCTGCAAGTGGTAGCTGATTTTTAAATAGTTGTAGCCCTATCCAGCCAGCTAGTCACATTTGACTTATTGAGTGACGACTTCAGCATGTTAACAGAGAAAAATGGGGCCGTGGTAGTCCAATGGGTAGATTGCTAGGTCACTGACCGGTGAGACTGGGTTCGATTCCCGGAGGCACATTCTCTGCTTCACTCAAACTGTGCATTTATTTTGGAAACCAGTTCTTCCGGAGGAATACTGGGCGGCACAGAGAAATAAACTGACCCCCCCCCTACCATTTTAATGTGTGAACTTTGCACAACGTACGATATAGGGTTTAGTATTGGGGAGCTATGCCCTCACCTGCCATACCAACTGTCTGGTTCATAGCTTTGATGGATGACCTAGAGAAATTTCCTTACCTCTTCGCGAAACAGGACTTTTTGTTTTTTTGACAAAACAGGTAGGAAAATGTGTAAATAAATGATTTGGGGATGACCGAAAGGGAAATAATATTTGCAGTCAATAAAAAACTGATTGAAGTCTCCGTTTTTTGTTAGGGAAGACTGGAATTAACACAATCCTATACTTAATTCCCCACGTATAGTATGCACATCGGGCTTCGAGTGTGATCAGCATCGCTGCATCCCATCCGATTGGCACTGCGATGGGCACGTGGACTGCGAGGATCAGTCCGATGAGCTCAATTGCAAGCAGTGTCCAAAAGGTAATGAGAATGATTTTGACATGCAATTGATGAAATTGCTCCCATGCCTAGAAGTAGATATTAAATTCGTCCCTTTTGGCCTGACCACTGATAGTTTTCTAAGGTGTCAGTCACGTGGCATTAGGCTTACAATCCGTGAAACAGTCTTTTTTCAATCATTTCTAGGAATGGTGCACTGCGGTGGAAGCAAATGCATGGACCAATCTCACGTTTGCGACGGTGAAATCAATTGCCCATGGGGTCAAGATGAACGCAATTGTCGTGAGTATTTTTCCCGCTATTCTTCATGCACACTGAAACATACCGTTTCTGTTACACAATGATGACTTAGGTGTGGAAATATTTTTATCGTAGGGAAAAGGAAAGTTATCCGGGTAAAAAAAGAAGGAATCACATCTAAAAAAACTGCCCCCGGTACTTATTTATGAAACTTATTTAAGCTCCAAGCCAATGAGCAAAAAAACGCGACATATTCCGTAATTGATAAAATGTGATATGCCTTGACTATGAATAGCGTAATCGTAATGGTAAGCACCAAATTTATTACCATAGGTGCAAAACACAATACTGCATACCTTTAGTTTTTATCATGCCCAATATAACACTCTTCTTTTTGCGTGCAAAATTGGATATCGGTACTCATATTAAAACCTCACTCTGTAAGCATGGATTTTTTGGAAGTCCTTGAATGCCAGTAGTCAAACTACATAGGATTACTCATTCAAATTGTATAAATCCTCTTTGTATCCATGAAACGTCAAATGTACATGAATAATAAAAACATGAACAAATTGAGTAGTTTCAGACGTTAGGTGGCGAACTTCAAACATTATTTGTTGCTATCTATAGTTACCGTCTATTCTTGTTAGTATCTATAATTACCATATTTTCTTTATTAATCACACGCGCTAATCGACGTTAAAAACGCGCATATCTTAGGTTACATATATATATATATATATATATATATATATATATATATATATATATATAATATATATGTGTGTGTGTGTAAAAATATATATATTTATTTATTTGCAACACAACCAGCAATGACCATGTACTTGAGGGCCTAGGAATATTTAACTATGAGGACAGAAATCAGGGGTAGGCTAATCAATTATAATTCTATGCATTCAAGAGATATTAATGATCACTGTATCGAAGTAGCATTCGTTAAAAACTTTGGTGTGAAGTGTCTCAATAATCTCCATTCGAATAAGTTTCTCCCATGTTCCAAAAATTAAGTATCCTAGAGGTTATACACCCCGTGATATTAATTGTACCTGGTGTTGCATAAACTCCAGGATAAAGCTGCTACATCAATTGACGATATGAAGTGCTTATTTGAAAGACCCTGACCGATGTTGAGGTTTTTTGGGAGGTAACTTGGACTCATGGGGCTCAGACAAAGTTCGATCCAATTAAGTAATTGTCATTTTATCCTGTAGCACAACCCCTTGCTATAAATTTTTAGAAAAACTTGCCCAGACCGAATACTTGTGCCTTTCCCTTGGTCACTTAGTTGCTTTTAATTTTCATTAAAAATTTTCTGTCTTCCTCATTCACTTCTGGTTTATAATATAATTTTGATCCTAGTTTCATCGTAAGGTTTTAATCTGTGTAGCATGCGCGATGTGTTGAAACAAAACGTGATATAATCATAAACACATATGCTATCGTCCACTTCTTTATCTCTCAGGAATATGAAGCGTCATGAAATCTTTAACCGTTATTATTAGTGATTAATCAAGTACTACATTGAGCCGATTTTTTTTTCTTTGAGGAATATTTTTACTCAAATGAATAGAATAGTAATGACTAAGCATAATCATGTTACTCGTGGCTGGCTTTCATAGCGCCAATTGCAATAATGAGTGTGAGTACATGCCTTATACGTGAAGGCCTTGAACAGAATATTTTGAAATATATAAATCAATTCAAAAATGAAATCAAAATGGAACCATTGTCTCGTGCGGCGAGAAGTTATCGGTAATCATCTTCGACTGTCTTTTGAGTGTTCAGTTGAAAAAAAAAATATTTTTATCGCTAATGCTTAGTTTATATTGAAATGTAATGAAATAATTGACTTTGTAATTCCACACACTTTATTTAAAAACACACGACCCAGGTTTCGACGTTGAACGTCATCATCAGGTGGTCCTCATAGAAGCACGCTGGCTATATATACCTTCTGATCATAGGAGGGGGGGGTTGGTCAGAGAGGGAGGTCGGAGGGGTAAAAAGGTTACAATGTAGCTGGGAAGAAAAGAGAATTACATTTTTGATTTAGAAGAGTGGTAGGTCTAGGAGTGGGGAGTGGGAGGGATACAAAATTTCGTTGGCAAGATCATCTTTCCAACGGACACATTTCAAAATTTCTAACTGCTCCAAAGCATCGAGCCTTTGACCTTTTTCTTCAAAATGAATAATTTTTGTCACAAAGTCACTTTTGTGATCACTTTCGATGAGGTGTTTTGCAAAGAGGGATGTTAAATAAAATAAAATGAATGTGTTTTTAAATAAAGTGTGTGGAATTACAAAGTCAATTATTTCATTACATTTCAATATGTTATGCAAATTCCACAAAGTTACGCCTGAGACAACAAATCTTAGTTTATATGCCAATGTTTTCCACGCAGTTCGACTAAGTGATCGTATGGGAGAGCAAGGGACCGGCAGGTTGGAGACTTTCCATCCAGAGCATCAAAAGTGGAGCCCGGCGTGTGTATCGTGGGATAACTACGATCCAATATCGACGCCTGGTGCGATTTGCAAGATGCTCGGATACACGTAAGTTATTACAAATACAACTCCATATCAGCTATTGACTCAAAAACGATAGAAAACTAGAAAAAAATTCATTCGTACTTAATTAGTTCTGCAAATACATTTAGAGGAAAGACATTCACGGAATGTGGAAAAAATAGAGTCAGAGAAATGAATTATTAGTTATTATTTCAGGTAATACCGGTTAAGGTAGGTTTAAGGTGCTCGCAGGCTGCGCAACGGTAGAACGACATTAGTCTTGCATCTCTTTGCAAAACACAACCTGACATCCAATACTGCAGTAAGCCTCTCTTTAATTTTGTGCACTTTCTTCCTCCCTTCATTCCGTCCAATATGCCTATCCTATTCCTGTCCCTTCCTCTCTAGCCCAACATTCTCCCCTCTATCGCAGTCCTCAACATCCAATTCCTAATCAAGAGCTCTGCATCCATCTTTTCTGTCTCTTTTGGATTTCTCTCAACAATCCTCTCTCCTCCAGCACCATGGATAGCACTTCCTAGCTTGTTTTCCTTTCAGTCCAAGTAGCCTTTCCCTCCTTTCCCACCCAAACATCTCAAAAGCCTCCAATCTACGCCAAAGATCTTGCTTCAATGACCATGTTTCCATGCCTTACAAAACCACGCCCCATATAAAAGTTTTGACGAGCCTTTTCTTAACATCCTTACTCAACGTCCCTGTCATCAACCCTCTCCTCCTTGGGAAAGGTTCTTTGAAGCCGCAGAGAAAGGAATGAAAGGGTTAAAATTAGATGTGGATCGAAATTTTGTAGGGTTGGTCTTTATACGAAAGAGGGATGCAATTTTTTTGAGTTTCTTAGATTTGAATATCCAGGGAGATACATTTTAGTTTTAGCATGTCCATTTTTCAAAGAGATAGTTGCGAGTTAGTCCACGGTGGAGTATTATGCTTACACGTTTTTCTCGTAAAAGAAAACGAAGACAGAATACAAGATTTGCTTGAGAATTTCTTACGATTTGATCCAAGTCACAGTTTTCCCTTTCGCCGAGAATATTTCCGCGACATTTTTAAAAATATTCCATAAATATGCAAATTCACATTGGCATTGATCGGCGCACCTCAGTGGATGGTTTTACGACGGAGCGATCGATGTTTACGGCCCTACCTCTTGCCTTGGATGACTGCCTTCCCGCCAGGTAAACCACTGGAATATGTTTGCCTGTCGCATCCAGTGAAAGTGAAACCTCAGGCCTGGCCGCTCCGAAAGATGGGATGAATCCTTTCCTCCTGAAGTGTTGAGCCGACCACTGCATTTTACGCATGTATAAATTCTTTCTAAATTCTCGTGTTATCCTGCTACAAGGGTGTGTGGCGGAGGGTATTACATCACCTCTCATTAAAGTGATTAATGATTTTATCATGCAGGAATACCTCGAAATACATAAGCATAATGCTAGTCGCATTTTGTGTTTGAGTATTCTTGAGTTGATTTTCGTGTCATCTGCAGTTGTGGTCACCCATTTGAAGGGCAGAAAAGTAGGCCGTATATTTTTGCAGCAGTCCATTATCCTTATCATTGTTATCTCATTGATTAATATGGTGCCGGAATATAATACTTCAATCTGCGTCAGCATTAATCTCTTTAATTGGAGATAAATTACCAAAACGAATCACAGTATTTTCCAAAATTAATTACTTTAATTAAAGTAGAAATGTATTTTAATCGTAAGGGATAGTGGCTCGCGGTAGTCCAGGGGTAGAGCGTTGGATTACTGGATGGAGGGTCCGGGTTCGATTCCCGGACACGCTCTCTCTTGGTACCCTCAGCTGAACCCAAGCTGTGTGCTTTTTCGGGTACCAGATCTTCTTGGGAAATCATAACCGGCACTGAGTAAGGAACTGCCCCCCCTACCCTGATGTGTGAATCTCACACGCCTTAAAGGGCTTAATACTGGGTGAACTCTACCATCACCTACCAACCCGACCTTCGGGTTGATTACTGTGTTTAACCGTAAATTTTATATTTACCGAATTTTTAAATATAAAATGAAATTAGGGAGGAAACGAATGAAACGCCTTGGTATCTCCACCAAGTTTTGGAGGTAATATTATCTATTTAAAATGTGAAAACCATCAAAGTCAAATAGATAACCGTGTACAGGCTCATATTGCTATATGCAAATGTGATACTTGAATAAATTTAGCATACTCTTGCCATAGTTTGAAAAATGTTGGACAAACTGTTAATTCAGTGCGTATTGGAAAGTGGTTCCGCCTATTTCTGTTCAAATTAATTGCATGAAGTTCGATTATTTGATAATTATCGTTCATATAGGCGCTCTTAAATAATTTAAGTAATTAAAGTATTACGACTAAGCTCTCAAATGGCACACCATCCTATTTTTCTCTTTAGTACTCTAATATGAGCAAGTAATTATGAATTAAAGGTTATGGCTGTAATGATTTAGCGTTGAAAAACTAACTATTTCTTTGAGATAACTAGAAATTACATTAAATTCGTAAATCTATTAGAATAAGACCTTATATAACGCTCTGGAGACTTAGTGTTAATATTAACAAAATTATAGTCATTTACAATTTCGCAACTCATTTGGATGGGTCAGTATATTACAAGTATTAGGGTAAATTTTATGCAGAGCCGTCTCCCCTCCCATCTTTTAGGCATTACAGTGGTCGTGGGACGCGCTCTCTCTGATCGTTCATAACAATTTCTCACGATACCGGGCAGCTTTTTAGCCTAACGCTAAGGCAGCCCTAGTGGAGATTTCGGACATTCCGGACTGTCCGCTCCCTTCCTCCCTACAGCTCCGTCAACGGGAGTACCATCGTCCCTCCCGGCGGCTTGCCAAGCGGCGCCCCCCCGCCGCCGCCGCCCCCCCCTACGCACGCCGTTTGGCCCTCCCGGCCCGTGCCTGGCCCCGTGGGAGGGGGTGGCAGGATACCCGCCCGGAAGCTGACGCCGCGCCCCTCAGCGGCAGGTGCCGGGAAGGGGGGAGTCACCATCCGGCCGGCAGGGGGCCCGGCTTCCCCAGGTCGCTCGCCTTCACAGCTCAAGAAGAAGAAGCGGCGGAAGAAAGTGGTGGTGACCAACTTGATGCGGGAGCTGAGGTCGTGCGGGTCGGAGGCAGACGGCCCCGCACTCCACCTCTCTTGCTCCGGCTATGGTGAGTGTGGATGGCAAATGTAGACGGTAACCTTCAATTAACTATTTTCGTCCACTTCTTAAATTATTATTATCATAGGTAATCTACCTGTTTAGGTAGGTTTTGGATGGACAAAGGCTATACAACGGTACAACGTAATAATTCCATTGCTTTTCCAACTATTCCACTTCCTAAATATTTAAAAATAAAATACTGTAGTAGTTATACGATATATTACGCCTTAGCTCTTAGATATTAAGTTGTAATCGTCAGAATACGAATGGCGAAGCTTCACACTCTTGACCTGATCCCCACTCGCAGTACTTGTATATTTCGTTCCTTTCAAAGAAATGGGCGTTGTACAATTATAAATATTTATTGCGACATTATATTTTATTTGTGCAAGTTATCAGGTATTATATGATTATAGGAATACTTTACCTTATGTAATCTAATTTTTCATCTCATATTCATTAAAAGAAAACTTCTGCTAGCAGCGAAATATTTCAAAAATTCAATTCTTCGATATACAATACCAGCCAATCTAATCCACGGCCAATGTACATTTTATTGCATTAAAATGATCAACAATGATCAATGCACGATTTAATTGGCTCGTATTTAATAATAACTTTCTCTTTGGATCCTGAACATATTCAAATGAAATATTTTTGGTGCTTGCAGAGAGTGGTCTATAAGAGCTCATGTTAAAAGCGACAAAATCATGGTAAAATCATACAATACGTAGTCCACGAAGTCCATTTTTTAATCATCCTAGTTTATAAAACGTGCTTAATTAATTTGATTTTAAAATGTTTGGAATATTTATAATATGTGATCCTGAGGTCAGATCCATCTAAATTGATGGCTGTGCAGACAGAGATTCCAGCCTGAGATTCATTTGTGTTTTCTCCTTGGCTTCGCTTGGTCGTTCACTTCTCTTGTTGGGAATTCTCGTTCATGTTATTTGCTCTCAACTCTGAGGCAAAAGCATTGAGGTAAATTAATCTTCGGTAAAGTTATTAGCCGCTGCTTTGAGAAACTTTATGACAAAATACCTCTGCACGCGGTCGAACTTCCCCTTGACGTGGCGATCGACCTTAAGCACATCTTCGTTTTCGACGGTACTTGCTCAACTTGAAACTCAAGGGACGTAACTAAAAAAGCTCTGGTTTAGGAAATCCTGGTCAAAAGGATGATCCCATTTTTATTGTTTTCCAGTGAATTAGTCTTTTAAAATCTTATTGGAGATTTTTCTCCATCAACATTTTTAAACTTCCCCTTTTGAACTATTCTGTGTAGTAGACACCATTGGCATTGAGGTGTCCTCTACAGAATTCTGCCATCTCCGCTGTAAGGACTGCGGGTCCACATGAAATTAAGCAAAACTTTCAAGTTGTCCATAGAGGATCCAATTTCGGGAAGGGATCACAACAGGCCAGCTTCGCGTACTTTAGGAACATGAAACCACTTACACCAAAGACGCGAGCTTTGGTTTTGGTATATTATAATCTGGTTCAAACATGATGATAGAATTTGCGGAAACCGATCGTTTTTTGTGAAAATGTGTACTGTGGAAAAACTGTCTCTTTAACTCGTTGTATTATCATTTCCATATATTCGCAGGTCTCTGAGAATTGGAGGAAGGCGGAAATATATCATAGTGGCATTCGTGGCAGGAATACGCTCGAGTGTGATAATTTCACGTCTCTCAAAAAGGTCAAAGTGCCTGACAGTGACTGAATGGCAACATAACAAACATTTTCACCTTAGCCCAATTCTCGACGTGTCAATAACTGCCTACGGACTTTTAAAAATGATAGTACCTAAAATACCAAACAGTATATCTTAAATAATGTTGCTCCAAAACGGAGATAAGGCCTTCTCCGTGATTATGTTCCTCGAAATGAATGTCCTCAGGCTGCGAGTATAATACGGCGGGATATGTTCAATTCGCTGGGCTAAAGTTAGATTTCATTATCTCTCATTCATCTTCCCCTTACCTCTTAAGTGTTCACTCTTTGGATCGGAGTCAGGGAAGTCAGCTGGTTACAGGGAAAGTCGAAAAAGGCCCTTAATTCTGGGTTAAATAACTCAAATTTCGTCTTTCTTAACAAACAGCCTTTGTTAACAACTTTGCGGTTCCATTCTACAGCTTCAGCTTTAAAGTCGCTGAAAACGATGTCGCAAGGGTCAAGCATAGTCATATTACGCCCGTCAACTCGACTAACTGCTCAAAAGTCAAATTTTTGAGTGGATGGATTGAGTTAAAAATAAAGGCAAACTCGGCGGAGCCAAAAGCGCTGGGCTACTGAGGGGCGGCGGCTCCTGGGTAATAACATTGGGCACACCCCTCTACATATAATCCAAGATCTTTTAACTTTCAGGGATACCAAATGTGACAAAGGGAAAGGAACGTACTGTACAGGGTACCGTACTTGACTTTCAAACGCCTAGGGTTAATTATCTCAATAACCGCCCATCATTACTTTCCTTTAGTTCTATTCTTCTAACTATCTAAACCAAACTTCGGGCTAAATCTTGCAGTTTTTTTTGATAAGGATAAAAAAATAATGTAAAATTTTTATTGTAGGAAAAACAAGAAAAAAATGACTCATCGTAGCAATGTGAAATGTTGGTCGTGTGATTTTTTTCCACCAGGATTTGATAACATTTGCACAACAATAAGCTTACGGATGTGCTTTATGAAAATGGAATGTTTTTGGCAATGGCTGTTTCATATTTTTCAAGCGTTGAGTTAGCTCTGGGTCGCATGAACCGCTGAAAACGTTCAATTTCCAGTGTGTGGTCGCCAGCGTCGAGTGGTGCACCACGGCACCCCTAAGGCCCGCATCATCGGCGGTTTTGAGTCATCACCCGGCGACTGGCCCTTCCTCGCAGCCCTCCTCGGCGGCCCTGAGCAGGTTTTCTACTGCGCCGGCGTTCTCATTGCCGATCAGTGGGTGCTGTCTGCCTCGCACTGCGTCGGCAAGTAAGTCTACCTCCCTTACCCTCCTCCCCCCCTTCACGTTCCGTCAAATCCGCTGAATTTCCCCGCCCATGTTGAGGATTGTTAAGTTCGAGCTTAGGTTCCTCATTGACATTTCAGTTCCTGTAATAATTCAGTTTGAACCTGATCGGTGGCACGAAATATCCGTACATTTAATTCTTTGAAGGCAAAGAGAGGCATGTCACTGCATTCAAAAAAATTGTAATTTGCTAAATTGTTTTTGACAATTATGATTTTCCACCTTGCGGTTTAAATAACTTATTGCGCTTTTATTTATTTATTTATATTAAACAATACATAAATTTGTATACTTTAATAAAAACCGTTACGTTTTCATTTTAACATAAAATGACACATTTAACTTAAGAGTTTAGAACCAAACATGCAGCATCAATGTAGGGCTTAGTGTTTGGTTTTTAATTTTTGTTTTCTCTATTTTTAAGCAATTTTGAAGCCATGGTCTGAAGTCTTGTGTTTTTTTTCAAATTACATAATGGTAAATAACATTTCTGGCAACAGCACGTCAATCTTTGTAAATCGGTAAACTCACTAACGAAGATAAGCAAGACATGGCATAACTTGTAAAAATTTCACAATAGCTGGTGTAAAGATTAAATTTTATTTGAGCATCAATTTGGTATTGCAGTCAAATGAATGTGCACGGCTTCAAAATGTAGACTTTAGTAAGATTAGGAGAAATAAAATTTTTTTAAGAAGGAGAAAATAGATGGAAAATGAAACGTTCCCATAAAAATGTATTTTATCACATACTCTTTGTTAGAAAAATCCTAAAAACAATGAATTATCCTATGTCCCAGGTTTCTAATATCGAATTAATCTTACACCCCATGAAGAGCCTATGCTATTATGAGAATCATTAATTCTTTAACTTATCAAGTTTGCAGTAGAGTGAGTTCACTTTAATTAATGTGACAAGTTTATGAGGGCAACGTTGTATCATTAAAGATGATTTTCGTATTTAAGCGATTAATAATTTAACTTTACCTCGATTTTATAGTCAAATACGATAATATTCTCGATAGGAATAACTCGAGTTTGAATTAATTTAGCATTATACTAAACATATATCATTCGGACATACATAAAAATCTCATACACATATCTCTAAACATATCTCTTTCGGACAAGGGAGGCTCAGTTGCTGGAAATATAAAAATGTTTTGGATGTATGCAAATATTTCTGATAATTCTATTGTATGGGAATTATATTATAGTATTATAAAATAATGCAAAATGAACGGTTCATCAAATGGGAACTATATTTTAGTGTAATATGATACTTCCGCCGTATTACATGTTCCTCAACCAGCTGATCACCTCCAAAATCACATCCTTTCTCTCCCTTCCTTGTCATCTCGCAGCCAGTCGGACCCTTCTGGGTGGACCATCCAGCTCGGCGTGACCAGGAGACGTTCCCACGCCTACTTAGGGCAAAAGGTGCAGGTCCGTCGGGTGGTGCCGCACCCTCTCTACAACCAGGGGATTACACACGACAACGATGTCGCCCTATTCCAGGTGAGTGCCCGTCGCCAAAGAATTTCTTCCTCCGGGGTCCAGGAACGCTCGCAGCAGGGGTAAAGGAACGTGGGGATGTAGATTCGTCTGGCCTCAGCTTTTGGTGACCGGTGGGGCAATTTATTTTTGATTCGGAGTGGACAGTTTGTCTCACCGCTGAACCGTTAGTGAAATGCGCACTTGAAGCAGTCAAACGGAGAGGTTTCTGTACCCAATAGATAAGTTTAATCATGATCGTTCAGTTTGCATTCCCGTTGTAGAATTATCGTAGAATGTAGTCATATCTTCCTTGACCCAAATTTACATGCTCTTTGGAGAAGACTGAAAATAAGGAACATAGTTCGTCACATGAGATGTTTACCAGCATGACTCTTTTTAGCTTCTCATAAAAATCCATTCATTATATTTTTAAAAGCTGCCAATTAATTTGCTCATCCTCATTGGGTTCTTTACTCTGCAAAACTGGGAAAATAATTCGAAATCGTGTTGAACCTCGGTAAGCAGCGTTACTCCATCGTTATGAAACTCGGATTTTGATGTATCTCAATCAGTTCACATTAAATATTAAAATATTTAGCTTTGGATACACATTTCACTCAGTTATATATGCCAACATTCGACTTTTTAAGATTTTTTTTCAGTGACCAGGTTACAGTGTTTCAAATTCCAGTAACCGAATGTAAGTAGTCTAAATTGACCTACAGCACTTCATTAAATACTGCGCAGGCAAACTACCTCTGATGATATTCCCCAATTCTTTGGATTATCTCACTCTTTACTCAAGTCTCTTTTATAAAATTAATTTTTTCAACACTTTTTCTTCCTATAAATCTAATTTTACATTAATTAGTTCATTGAAACTATTTCATTGATTAGATTTTTGTACTTCTCTGTTTCGTCACTTTTCTCTATAATCAAAGTAGAAGTTACGTAAATAGTAAGTCGAAGAATTGCTTCGCATTTTTTTCGGTGACCTCTTGCTCTAGTACTGCGTATTGAATACGAAATGATTTCCAACACACGATTAATGGTTATCTGATCGGGTCGGATTAGATTTACCTGAGCTGCAAGCTGATACTAATGGTAGTTAGGAATCTAAACTATTCCGTCGTATAAGTGAAATATATTTTTTCATTACCAACTCAGCTCTGGTGTGCTTGTGTTTGGTTTTAAATTTGGAAGTTCGTTATTCAGGAAGCAGTAATTATCCGTCTGATGACTTTGCAATGGAGCATTGAATAAATCTGAGCACAATTAAACTATAAAAATAGAGAATTCGTCGTCAAAGTGTGTTTCATGTTGATTCTCTTGGTCAGTGGAACGTGAAGTTTTTTTCAAATCCGCTGCTTCGACTATAATTTCTCGAAATCCGATCCATAGCAACTCGGATGTCAAGTATTGGTCGAGACGCATCGCCGCCCTGGGATTCCGGAACGCGAAGGCGAGCCACCCGATGGTCCGACCCACTGCGGACCCACCCACCCCACACCACTCCCACAACTTTCTTTCCGGTTGTGCACCTGTGCGCGGCCCTTTTATTGACGTTCTCTAGTTCTGCCGAAAAAGTCGATAGCGCAGATGCGACGGCGGGGCCCGGTGTTCTGCCGCACGTGGCCTGCTAGCTCCACCGCTCCTACGTTATGTCCCGCGTCTCCTCTTGCTTGCAGCCATACTTGTCGTCCCCCCCCCCCCTAACCCACACCCCGCTTTCACGAGAGGAAAAGGATTATGGTGCAGGGAAGAAGGCGTGGATGGGGTGGGGGTAGTTGGAAGGTTGAGGGGTGGATTTGGGCTTCCCTAGGGTGTAGGTCAGAGTGGAAGGGTGTTGGCTCCCTCAGACGCCCGCGAAACTTCACAGGAGGATGTGTTAAGCGATGCGTGTCAGGTTAATTGATGGTAGCGGGGCAAAAAAGAGACGTTGACGTGTTGGAGCGTGAGCCCCCGGAGGTAACATCGGACGGGGAAGGATCGTGGTTCTCGGCTCCAAAACCATTAGCGGTCGCGTGTCTCGGCTTCCGTTGTCGGGTCGGCGGTAGCTTAGTGGCCCCCTTGCGTGGCGCTAAGCTACGTCTCCGGGAATGCGGCCGGCGTTATGAAGGAGTTCCTCGGGCCAATCAGATGCAAGGATTTTGATGCACGCGTGTGGTATGCTAAAGTTCTCTCCTCATCATCAGACGGATGACGAATACGTGCCGCTTCGCTCCACTCAAACGATAGTGCGTGAAATAGAGGTTAGAATAAAGTCTGCAGTAGCATATTTGATTAATAATGGATAAGCCGTTTATCAGTGCTAAATTATGAATATACTTACGAAACTTTAGTGACAGCCTACTGTTAGAGGAACCCGCCCCTGATATATCGCAATCGAATCTGAGTGGTCCAAATGAATATAAGTTCGCGTAAATTTCAATACACATACTCTTGGGAACGTAGTCTTTATCGATGATAGTTTCTGGTGAACATTTTGTTGAATTCCTTAAAATAAATAAATTATATATCTTGCCTTTTGTTATATCATTGTCCTACTCAAACATCTTGGAAAATTTTCTTAGCCATTATTAAAGTTCAGCGGTATTTCACATTAATGGAACGAGAAACTTTTATTTCGTTTTCTCGACATTCTGCGCGATTCTGATTTAAACCTATCGAATTCGAATCATTTCGAACCTACCTAACTTATCGAATGATATATCAGTGAAAAGATTTAAACTATCTAATGGTATGTAAGTTTTTAGCATCTGATGAGTCTTTCGTATGAACATTTGAATAAATAACGTATATTACTGCATTACCCAGATACACTATGGGGGACTTTTGAAACTATCGTTTAGCTAACACTTTATGTTCAACCTGAAATGAAGGTTTACCATTTGGCGATAGATTTAAAGGAGAAGTGAAATGAAACTATCTTCACCCTTTTAGTTATTTCAGACTAATAAATAAATATATGTGTATATATTTGTATATATGTATATATTAAATGTATAAATAAATAATTTGCTGAAATTATTTATGCTAGGCAATAAAATAATGGAATAGTATAGTAATAAAAAAGGTCAAACTTTGTACATTATGGTAAAAACTCCTTATGCACTTTACGTGGTGTGCGTCCAAATTTTTATACAACAAATGAACAAGGCCCGAGTGCTGCATTTGGGTGCTACATTTTCCTGGGAAACATAAATTGCAGAATGGCATTTAATGTCGTGACTTATGTAATATTTAAACACAGGTAGTTGGTGTATTTGAAAATGACCGAGAGTGTCCTCTCCCATTTTTTTAAAAGCATACCTCTGTTATTGACGAATAACACACCCAATCGCGATGCGGTAGGTTTAAAGCTTTTAACCATATATCATGGGGTAAGCCATCGCTGTCGGCTTTGAACTCGGATTTTATTGATCGAATTGGAATTATCACTACGTTCAACGTCCCCCATGATGAAAATAATTTGATGGGGAAAATGCGTGAGGCTGTTTGGAGCGATTCAGACATACCAACTTCAGCACGGGGGGTGTGTGCATTTCTGATTTGGTTTCGTTGTTACACGAGGAACTGTCAAGGGTTCAAAAATTATCATGTGCCTTTTTCAACGACTTGGGCTATCTTTTTTTTATACAACAAATTTTTCTGTTCAGCGGTTTCATTGCCTGAGAGTTACACGACGTATACCGACAGTTGTTTATCCATTGGGAAACATGAAAAAATTACCCATGGATTTCTTTAATCTCCTATACTTTTTATCATTTAAACCGTTATATCGCATGTTTGCATTATTATAATTATAATTGTAGTCAAGAGTTCATCCCACATGTTTATTATTTTAAGCAGCCTGTCGAATTAGCGTAGGTTTTCGATGGACCCAGACATTATACTCTGCTGTACTTATAAATCCTGATTAACGCGACAGAAAACGTCCTAAATCCTATATTTCACATCACAATAATGTGTTATATGTTGTAATAAATATTATAACTTCCGGTAACTGTCATCATTGAACATTATAACTGATTGAAAAATCAAGCTGATATAATTTTGAGGATTTTTTCAAGTTTATTTGGCTATAAGACGATTAAATACTCATTAAATTCATGCCTCTCGTTCGGATAAATTCCTCTCCGTGTCTCTCAGAGATTCTAATATCTCGCACACATCTATTTCAGCTGAAATCGAGGGTTACATTCCATGAGCACCTACTTCCAGTGTGCCTTCCGTCACCCAATCATGAGCTGGTTCCAGAGACGATGTGCACGGTGATTGGCTGGGGTAAACGAGAGGATGCGGAGGGTAAGTGAATGAGAAATTTTCCAACCTTGTAAATAGAAAGGATTTATTTGAGATGACATATTGTTAATTAAAAATCATTTTGTGCGGCAATAGGAAAATAATGAATAAATTCTTACATTTAGTGAACGGTTAAAGTTAATGACACTCGAAGATTTAAAATGGATGGAAACGATTGGGATTTATTTTACATGGGCTACACATGGACGAGAAATACTGTGGGTATTTCAACGGTTATCTCTAATAAAGTAGGTATTTGTCTTGGAAGTAATAACAGCGGGAAAGCTTGATGCTCAGTCTTTCTTGAGTTTATATTATGTGTTGAGAATTGGGGAGACAAATGTATGGAATTAGGTTACTTGAAATCTAAAATTAAAATACTCAAGTGAAAGCATGACACGTATTCCACGTGTGTAAATAATTCATAAGTAATTGCAATCTATTGGGATTTCTTCAAAATATGATGTCACTCCGACAAAATTAATTTCATTTAATAAAGATTGCAGTCTTTCAAAGTCCGTCCTGTCAAGATAACCAATGTGAACACTATTTGAAGCTAAAATTATCCAGCCTGGAGACTGGATCACAGCCAAGGACATACAAGTAGGCTGGTTAGAGATCCCACCAGATGAAAAATGCGGCTTTATTAAGTATCCATATTCTTACATCATGAAGACCCAGGCTAAAAATACTGTTACAGACATAACAGACTCACTCGAGTGCATATTGAGAAATGTTGAACATGTGCTCAAAGTTTCGTGCCAGGGCGAGTGCCCTCCGTGAATGAAGGAATGCTGACTGCTTGTGTGTGCCTGCGTGCGAGTGTACACATCTACGAGTGGGTATCAATCCATGATTTGAAGTGCGTCTTCTAATGGCTCTTTTCTAGTTTTTCTTACGACAGTGAGGCAGGACCAGAAAATTGAACCAGGAAGTCGATTGGGCATTGATTTGAGATAGATCTGCATGTAATGCTGATATCCATAAAGTTTAGAATGGAAATTTAGTTTAAAAGAAATAACTTTTAGCCGTAACCTTCGAGTTTAATTTTTATAAGATAATTTTTAATGTTTACTGGATGCTAATCATATAGATGCATCAAGTCCTTCAGTAATAATTACGTGAGAGCGAAATCCATCGGTGGGCATGAATGTGTTCTCTTGTTAGTATGGAATTTATAAAATCGTGTAAATCTCCACACACGAGCGTGACAAGATAAACCCATTCTAATTATAATCCGGTTCAATCTGAAATGTAAGAGATTCTTCTAGTCCCAATAGCCGTAGTTTAAATCCCCTCTACCATCACGAGGAATCGCTTCTTAATGCGGACTTTGAGCTATATTCCCTGCTGTAATTGCTTCAACGAAGTATGCTCCGTCTTTGTATCATTTTTACTTTTGGTGTGCTATTTATCCGTAAACTCTTATAGTGGTGGAGTACGAGCCGGCCGTGAACGAAGTTGAGGTCGCAGTTCTCAATCGTTCCATCTGCAATTCTTGGTTGGAGCCTCGGGACCTAAACGTGACAGATGGAATGCTCTGCGCTGGATACGAAGAAGGTGGCAAGGACGCATGCCAGGTAAACTCTCGTGTACCTACATAATAGTTCTAGCTGTTAAATCCAGGGATTATGTTGTTTACCGTAAATGACATATCCGAGTCGAGTGCAATTGTCGTTGGAATTCTTCCAGCCCCTCCAATTCAGTGACTATCTATGCTTTCTGCGGAATTTGAGAGGGTTTTCATGCTCCTCCAATGTCTTTGTTTGATAGCTTATCCAATACAGTTGAAATCACAGCTGCATTGAAAGTTGATATAGGTTTCAGCAATTTGAAAAAAGCGACCGTTCTAAGGTTGCCTCACTTAGGCCCGATTTTATGTCTAATTAAATTCAGTCGCTAGCTAATGTGTGCGTTAACTTCTAACGTGGAGATAGCCAAAAAGTCCTTTAAATAAATAAATAAAATTGCTCATTATTGAATGTGAAATTTGTTTACTCCTCTAAGGAGGAGAATTACTTACCCCCGGTCAAGGAAATATTTTTACTCTTGTGATCCGTTCGATTCCGCCTTCCCCACCTTTATTGTGTTCGTCCTTTATATGTGCTCCTATCCCTTTTCCTTATATCTGTTTCTATATGTATATATATATATATATATATATATATATATATATATATATATATATATATATATATATATATATATATATAAGGAAATGGGATAAGAACACATAAATGAAAAGTCATCTATTTCTCCTTTGGTAGGTGAAACGACATCTCTTGCTCAAAAAATCAGGGCAATTGGTTACACAAATCCCCCGCAGATTTCTGTGTAAATTACGTTTCCTAGATAGCTCAAGTGGCGAGAGCATCAGCCAGGCCAGTCGAAAGATCTGTGCTTCAAGTTCTGGTCAAGGAAATATTTTTACACTTGTGATCTGCTTGATTCCGCCTTCCCCACCTCTCCTGTGTTCATCCTTTATGTGTTCATATCCCTTTACCTTTTATATATTTCCATGTGAATGAATATCTGTTTGCCTTATGGTGGATATCCATGTTTGAATGTTTCGTGTTGAATATAGGTTCCATTTAGCTATTCATTTAGATGGAGCCATTTTTATCTAGAGAAAGATAAGTGGTCTGTCTAACTGTTATGTTCTCTTCCATTGCCATCTCAGGATTTGACCACACATTGGCTGAGAGAAATCATCCCCATGATATTTTTTGTTCTTCTCTATCGATAGGGGGACTCTGGTGGGCCCCTGTTGTGCCGAAGGGAGGGGGGCAGGAAAGAAGACAAGGGTTCCACAAAAGACAAGGAGGAGACAACATGGTATGTTGCAGGCATCGTCAGCTGGGGAATCAAATGTGCCCACCCCAGACTCCCAGGCGTGTATGCATATGTCCCAAAATTTGTGCCGTGGATAAATGAACAGATGTCATTGTATAGCGATTAATGGCCGTCATTGCTTCCTTTGACAAAATGAGCTTTGAGTCGATGAGGAAACAAGCGCACAGACCCAAGCATGAGTCCATCGGAAAAAAAATGTATCGCCTATTCCTTAGTCAAAAATTAGGGTTCACTCAAGAGTGAATCCCTTCTTCTAGATGGCTAAAATAAAAAAGTTAGCATTATGCAGCTTCCTGTCACTGGTTATTGACCACATGTATATGGTCCAGCACAGTGTTGCATTAAGCATGCACATTTTCTGTTCCAAACCATTGAAAAAAAATCACTACGTCCATTAATCATCAAAACTTTGTTGGTTCCAAGAGAATGTGAATTCAATCATTAATCGATAAAAAAGTCTCATTTTTTTGTAAATGAGATATAGCTGCCTACATTTTATGCTCGCAATTAACTTATTATTATGAGATGTGCTATAGTTTATTTTTTGCTATTAAACATAAAAAATTGGACAGTGCTTGAAATGAATAAATGTAGGAGTCATGTGTCTGCTTTACACTTTAATAGTATCTTTGGGTCCTTTACATGTTTTGGAAGCAACTTTCAGAGCTTCCTTACACCCAAGCTTGAGATCCCTAACTCAGGCTTAAAAGAGAATAAAACAATGTATATATCATGAAATATTTATGACTTGTTTCATGATGTTATTTTTATTTTTAGGTGTGAATTACTGAAACGTTATATGCCACTTAATTAGACAATATTTTAAGACAATAAGCATCATTGAATAGGAAAATGCTCTGTGATGAAAAGTGAATGTTATATGATGACTTATAGGGAAGTATGTTTGTGTGAATTTCATCATAGAACTCTATATTTTGACAGGTGTTTGATTTCATCATTTCTCCAATCCTGAATTCCAAATCTCAAACGTTTCCAAAACTAGGAATTTCAATGGAAAAGTGTTGCCTCGGGAATGAACCTCTAATGACATTTGGGCATTAAGCTGTTTCTTTCCTCTCATTTGATCACTTACTCTAAAAATGGCAACAATTCTTGCAATGTCAATTAGTAATTATAAGATAGAGGCGACAGCTCTAATATCATGGCAGTTGTTGTGAATTTTTAAAACCTATTGAAAAATTGAGTACTGTCTTGAGTGAGAAAATATGTATCGCTCATCTTTCATAGACTATTGTGGAAATATTTTCACAACATTTTCATGAATAACTTTTCCATGAGAACAAGTCATGATGTTAACGGAACTAATCTCTGTCAAGTTCAAAAACATGAAAAGAATTGTTTTGGAAAATTTCCCCAACAGTCAGCTAAATTGAATCTGATGGGTATTCTCTGTCATATTATTTTAATGCCTCAGGAGGAATTCTGGATGGGAGAAATTAGGTATTTTGGTGTTGGAAAATGTAATGTAAACTTTCATAAAAATGTCCCAAGCATGGTTTTACTACCTAATCATGGAATCGATTTTTCTGTGATTCATTTTATTATTTCGCCTAGAACTTCAACAATAAGGAAATAGTATGTTTAGAGATAGGGCATGGTTTCAATTAATTGAAGTGATCTGACTTTTTTTGTACAGATATAACTGATGTCAGCTTAAATGATCTGAGTAGTAAGTAACAAAGAATTTAAAGGGTGTACTGGGTGACTTGGTCATAAATGGATTGCTGAGTTTGAATTAGTAAAAAGTAGTTTATTCAGTGTTAATGTATTGTGTATCAGAGTGCTTAAGATTTTCCATGTATTCATTGTTATATCATGTTGAATTTTCCCTCATGCCGAATGGAGCCAATATGCTACATTCTGACATTTTCAGTACATGTATATTCGTTTTGTTCTTGATGTAAGTGTAAGCATCTTGATGCAATCCTCCTCTTTAACTTTTATACAACAAAATCTTTGAAAGGAAAGACTTTTAACTTGTGTCCTAGGCACTAATCTGCACCAGGAAGACTCCTCACCAGTTTTCTGTCAGTTTTTCATTTAGAATCCTCAAATTAAGAGCTATGGTATCCTAACATAACACCTAAATAACCTCTTAAAGCCAATTGATCAACCATGCCCTTGTACAAAATTATCCTTGAAGAATTTTATATGTTTACATAACCAAACTTTTTATTAGGATTTGGTGTTATGAGGTCCCCTGTTAAGCAAAAAAATATAGATATTATTCAGTAGTGCATTAATCAATAGAAATTGATTGAAAAAAAGAACATTTTGATGTGGTAGTATTCTGTAGAAAAACTTCTTATTTTTTTGGCAGAATTGATATAATGGTGACTCTACATGAAGCAGGTGCATGTAAATTTTAGAAGGTGCATTGATATAAATTAGATTACTAAGCAGGGCTGACCAGAGGCAAGGACATGGGCTCAACATGGGCAAAGTGAATGACCTGCAGTAAGGAGGAAATGACCTCTGACTGGGCTAGCACTGAGTAGTTTCTTGAAATTAATCACTTGTACTCAATGAGACATTCCTTTGAGACATTATCAACTTAATACGCACAAACTAACGATTTTGAAGTATATGTTATTTAATACTGAGAAGTAGAATTCCTGAAGAAAGGATCTCTTGGGAGAAAAACCAGTTTTGGGCACTTCTCCTCTAATGCCAATGTTGGATAGAATGGTATTTGTATTTTGAATGGCCGAGTTAATTCTTGCCCACACTTACGAAAAAGATTAGGCTGGCCCTGAACTTAGGCATTTGTAATGTAATCATATCCCGAAGTGCACAGAATGTTATCCCAATCCCACAAGTTTATGGATATTCCTACATTTCTCTATGCATGGATACATCCTTACAGAAGCAGTGCAATTGAAGTATATAATTTAGTCACCTTTACTATGACTATATTTTCATTTTAAGCTGTTATATGGATGTTTCTTTCTATAGGGAATACAATCCTCTCTATATGCATTAAAAAAATAGAAATAAATAAATACATATATATACACATATATGTACATATATATATGTACACACATATATATATATATATATGCTTTCATAGACGTAACACGGAAGTACCGAATAGTACAATACACAGAAACACACAATATAGAAACACAAAAAAAATAAGAAAATATGTGTGAGTGTTCTTTTTTTGTGTTTCTATATTGTGTGTTACTATATATATATATATATATATATATATATATATATATATATATATATATATATATATATATATATATATATATATATATATATATATATATATATATATATATATATATATATACATATATACATATATATACACACAACACACACACATACATATTTACAATTATATGTAGTGTGTGTGTGTGTGTGTATGTATATGTGAGTTAAAACTCAATTTTAACATTTTAGTTAACCAACTGAGCAAATCAAGGCTGAGATAAATCTATTGAATGTTCATATTAATGAACGCTGAACTCATTTTTTTGCATTTTAAATCCTATTGATGTAATTTGAAACTGAAAACAATACATGAAATTAAAACAATATGCAATTTGTGAAAAGATTAAATTGTTGCATGGTGCCTATTATGAACTGGATTGTAGCTAGTAACCATTTGGAGGGAACTATATTAAAATGTATAACGGCTCAAACATGCCATTTGCTGTGACCTCTCAATTCCAGAGTATATCTGACTATCTTGTTGTAATAGACTACAACAAGTTAACTATGAAATTGACATGGCATACGTATATTTTCATGAAAATAAGCGATGCTACTGTGACATCTCATTGTCGGCCCATTAAACTTGCCTAAATTATGCAGTGATATGAGTCACATACCCTATTTCTGTGCTATTACTTTGTTTTATTTCCTGAGTGGTTTTATATGGATTGAGTCCATATAAGTACAGTACTTCCCCTACACTCCTTTGCGTCCTCTTAAAAGTGGACAGAAGCTGTTGACTTTTTAGAGCATGCCTGTGCAATGTTTGTCTGAACTAACACTCCCCTGATTACATAATGATTGAATTAGTATGTGTTATTATATTTCCAAAAATTTTCAAGCGCTCCTAAACTTTTGTATGCCCTAAAATCCCATTGTAATAAGGTGCATCAACAGCGCTTTATTACAGGAGCCTTAACTTTTCTGGACAATTTTGCATCTTAAAATGAAGATTTATTCTTCACATCGGTTTGTTCCACAATTCTGTATTACAAATATCCTCATCATTTGCATATATATTATTAGCTACAATATTTTCATCATAGCTCTGGCACAATATTAATATAAAATAAATATATAGTCTTCCAGATGATCAAAATCGCCAGAACTGTTTTATGAGTATAGTGACTTAAATTCATATCATATGAAGAAGATTGCATATCATCTTAAATGCTTAATTTTTTTGGCATGGGCTGGTAGAAGCCCAACTTAATCATGTTTTCTTATGCCTTTGTGTCCTTTACATGGCATGATAGTTTTCAGAAAGAAATATTCACTCAGATGTGTTTGTATGTGTGCAAATTTATCATGCAAAGAAAGTCTTGATGAGACTATGCATAGGAAGGTGCAGTACTGAAGCTTTACCAATGGCCTTAAAATGTAGCATTGTAACCTAATTAACCTCATAATATCACGTCTTTAAAAATTATGAATATTAAATCAGTTCTCTTTGTCAAAAATCTATCAGGAGATATGATAAAAGATGCAATTGCATGGGCCAACTCAGTATAAATGTCCAATTATGCATGGATGTTAAAATGACACTTAAAGAGGAGATGACTTTAAGATGAACCAAGTGGTTCTGATGAATGATGGTCATGTTAGTACAACCAAGCATCAACATTAAAGCTGATTATTTAATTAATAACAATTTACAAACAGCTTTTAGGTTGTGTGCCAAGTCATTTTGCCATTTATCTTAAAGTTGTGTCATAAATTGTAGTAGGTCATCCAACCTAGTTAATAAGTCACTCTTTTAGCTTATAAATTTATTTTGAATTACATTACATGAAACCTCAAGGTAAAATACAGATGTATAGCAAACATGATAAGTTTGCCTAGACACCCATCTATGCAAAGTTATCAATTATTTTTACTTTATTTGAAATATAAAATGGCTTTTCGAACGGTTTCATTGATAATTTCCTGTTACATTAATTAATTTTTGATTATAGATTGTGATCAATTATATCATTCAGGATTAATGGTTAATTAAACAGACATCAGCACACTTAAGCTAAAGTGAAACTTTTTCACTCTGAGTTAGTCATCCTGGAATACTTAGATAATTTTATGAAAGTCAAAATTTAGCTTACTGTATCCTGGTATTAATTGTATCTATGTAGGCACCGATTACAATCTGAACCAATTATATGTTTACTAAAATGTTTATGATATTCAATTGTTAATTGCCATGTAGAATTTATGACTTAATAACCATAAATTTAGTCAGTTAAAATTAATTTTTTATTACACAGGTTTTCATATTTTTTCTTTAGTTATTTAAAGTTGCGCTTTAAATGTTGTCTAAAAATAGCACAAGAATGTGGATGAAAAGAACCTGTGAGAAAAATTAAATAATACTCTGAAACACATATAGCAAATATTAATTTCACCCACTAATAAGTAGCATCAAGAGAGTTTATAGTATATTGCAAAATTAATAAGTTACTCGAGAAAAGGCAGACCTTCAAACCTGCTCCGAAATGATGCATTTCATACCCTGAAATTGACCAGGACATAACTGCTTACCAGTTAAAATACATCCGCTAACACTTCTGAAAATTATTTTCTTGGCTTTGTAATTTTACTTTAAATCATCATTCATACTAATCGAATTCACCTCTGTCTTTACTTACCTTATTTGGCATACTATTCTTATATTCATGCAGGCAAAATATGGTTTGGATGTTTATCCAGATGTTTATGTCCATATTGTTCTCTTCCTGAATGGATAATTTCTTCTAATACCATCAGTAAATAAATAATAGAGAGCATTAAATCCTTAATTTTTAGCAAATTCTGGATCCTTGACTTCAAAGATTCTGTATAAAATATAAACCTATAATGTAGGTAATCCTCCCTTCGCTCTAATAGCATGATTTTGCTTTTTGATACCTATCTTCTTAACTGGAATTTTGATCTCAACATGCGGTAAAGTCACTTTCAAATAACATTCACAGAAATATCTAGAATTATAAAATGCTTTGGCTCAAGTTTTGCATTATTTTTGTTTGATTGTAGCTCCACCAATCAATGTTTCATTACATATAGGTTAATATGTATAGTTACCTAGTTCAAATCTTTGTTTCCCTGGACTTGCAAAACTTTTCACTGTCACATTTTAGTTTTATGCTCTAAGTCAGGTCACCTTTTGTTAATTTGAGTTACTAGTACTTCAGAATATCATAATAGATGAAATAAAATATGAACAAGACAGTCTCTCCAGAGCCTTAAAAAATGCCATCATGATATTATCAATACTCCCATCATTGAAATAGCTGTTTTATCATAGAAATATGTTAACAATAGGAATATGGCTTGTGTACTGCTTATTCCTTTAGTTAATAAACAGTTGGCCAGATAGCATTTTCGGTTATGAATTTAGTAATGCATTCATATTATATTATCTTTGAATACCTAGCATTTATGTACATATCATATCTTCCTTATAAATATAGCTATACTATTAATCAACCCCATGCTCAATGTGTGTCAAGATAGACAGTATTATACCAAAAACATTCATACATAGTCAATTATAAGTGGCTTAAATAGTCTTAGACTTCAAAATGTCGGTGTGTAAGTATCTACACTTGATACTAAATAACCTTAAAGTTTCTGCATTTTTATCACAAGTCATAATCTCGGCTTGCCTTTGAAGTGCATAGAGTACAAAATGAAAGGAATATCATTAAACTTGTGTCTGGGATATTGTGGAATCGTTCCATTCTGTTATATTATTATCAATCAAAATATTTTCCATGCTGCCCACAATCTTAATCCAATGAAGTACACCTATCACTTCACTAGCTATTCAGGATATGGAAATTGTTATTAAAATATTTCATTTATAATCCATGGACATTAATTTTTTAGTCACCACCAGGAAGTATATATCAAACATTTTAAATTATGGATATATTTTTGCAGCCATTCTTGGATTTTATTTATGAGTAAAAATTACTATATCTTAATGATGTAATGAATGATCTAAAACTGTGACAATAATGAATTATTACATTTAGAGCTGTAAGTTGTTGATAAGAATAAATGTAATTTTGTAAATGAATGTAGGACGACAGAGGCCTCTGTAGTCATCAGAATTAGTAGGCCATATTGAATACCTCAAAGAAATGTGTTATTACTGACAATAATCAAAGTATTATTTCTATGAAAAGGAGATGTTATAGAACTAAGAGGTTAATATGAATTCATTAGGTATATAATTTTAAAGGCAAAATATAGAAGACCAAAGCTATGTCAACTTTATGGTGCAATGCATTTCATGTGTGTGCGACAATAATCGTAGGGGTCAAAAGTGTGTGTGTGTGTGTGTGTGTGTATGTGTGTATATGTGTGTGTCATCATTTTTGTTGGGGCTCCTAAATTTTGGATGTTAAAAGTCAAAGGGCTTTCGGGTTTAGCATGAAGATGATGAGCATGCCAATGTATTTCATCCAACTTCCAGCACATCCTGCGATTATCTAAAGAATGTTTAGTAGCAATGCATGCATTGTCATCCAGGAAAACTGTCTCATATGTATGCTATTCATATGCTTATTGTTCTGCTATGGATTTCTACCAGAATTTTCCTTTGGGATTTTATTTTATTATTTAAAAAAAGTTTCCTACCAACTCAAAATGCATAGTTAAGTAAATCCTCCGTGTCTCCATGGTAGGGAAATTCAAAATACATAGATGATGGGACATATAACTGTTTAATTTAGTTGTCCAATGCATATTTAGATAGATCAAAGTTAGTACAGTTGGTAAAAATTATCCTCAAACATGCAAGGTAAATAATTTGGAAATCTTATGGCATTGTATTATTTTATGATTTCTTAGCATGTTCTTATCAGACTTTAAATATTTCACCTGGGGTGGTGCATATCACAGAATGATAGACTGTTTTTTATTTCAACACATTATTTTCATCATCTTATGCCATTTGTTTTACAGACTCTAATGATAAAAAAATGAGGATGCATTTAGGCTTTGCCAAAGCATGTGAAAATTGCTGAGTGCCAACATGTCTGTTTCTTCTTGCTGGATCTGCTGGCAATCATATCCCAGCACCCCCGAATCCTTCA
This sequence comes from Hetaerina americana, assembly GCF_022747635.1. Classification (NCBI taxonomy): domain Eukaryota; kingdom Metazoa; phylum Arthropoda; class Insecta; order Odonata; family Calopterygidae; genus Hetaerina; species Hetaerina americana. The sequence continues at coordinate 82,544,151 of NW_027286763.1, forward strand.
CAAGAAAATTACACCATTCTCAGGGGGTTAGTACCAAATTCTTGGAATCATTTTACAATTTTTACATTTCACAATATTTAGATTGATAAAAAATACATTTGGCACTCAAATCAATGGTAGCAATCCTGTTTTCCATGAACTCACAATGCAATTTATTTCAAATGTAGTTGAGCATCAATTATTGGCAGTAATTTAGGGGAAGGTGCTGGTGAATAATTTAAAATGGCTGATAATGCAATACATATAAATTTCAAATCCATTAAGCTCTGTCTTTCTTCAGTGACATATGTGCAAAAATGTTTCATATAACCTTAACTAATTTATTTATTGTTTCCATCATCATTTACTGGGTTAAATCATTAATTCTGTTTACTCTTCCAAAAATTTTGAAATCTTTATAATTACTTACACTTGATTACTTGCAGTTCCAAAGCATCATCCTTATGCAGAAAAATCAACGATGATAGTTCATGTTTAATAGTTATTATAGTTATTCATTTGCCCAAAGACAAGGATCACAAATATACAATGTACACAGAAGGAACATCAGTTAGATCATGTGTAGAAGTAGCAACTAAAATACATGGAAAAGGAAAAATTTTGAAATGAATACTACAGGGAAATAATATCAATTACAATTCAATACATAATATTATCCAATCCAAAATTCATGCCAACACTATTTTTCCATCTTTTACATAAGAATGGCAGCATTTGTTTTCATTATTTTATTCACCAGCATCTTACTTTCTCCCTCAAAAAAAAGCAGATAATCAGTGGAGTACAAAGTATCAGAGGATGCCTCCAAATTTGGTAGATGTCATACTGTGAGATGGCTTATAAGAGGCCCCAGCAGTCCCAGGCCCTAATCCTCCCAACCACAACTCTTTCACCTTCCACAGAGCTAAGAAATCAATTTCACCTATCTCTCCTTATTCTTAAATGCCTAATTTCCCTATTATTAAATAATTCATAATAACATGGATCAAGGCTTTAGAAAATTCACCACAGAGACTTCATGATTTCATTTGCATTATTATAAGATATGTAAATCAACTTTTTGTGTGTGGCAGAAAAAATATTTTTCTAGTTGATCAAATATCATTAGCATTGACAAAATGGCATGATAATAGGGAACGGGAGTGGGTTGGAGGAAAGGGAATGGCTCTCACTGGGACCAATGGATTATCTGTCCATCAGATAATGGGGGCATTGAATATTTGGTGCTCTGCTGTATACCATCACCGTACTGGTAGGTCAATTTTGAAAACTTGACCTACCATCATTGAAACTTGTAGGGTACCAAAAATATCATTTTCATAGGTTCATGTATCCAAGTTCATATGTTAACAATGAGTTCTTTCATGGAACCCGGTGCATGCACATATCATAATTTGTCCAATTACTGCCTATTTTAATTGCTTAATAAATATTATCATGAGAACAGTGACTTGGATATGAGGGGATCTGGGAGATAAAACTCCATTTTGACTTCAATCTGTGCCATGTGTATTTGAGAGGTAAAAGAAACCGATGCAACCATTTAGTTTGATAGTTAAAAAACAGCATTGTTTGCAGTATTTCCCAAAGCCTGATGTCTTTATAGACAAAATTTCTCTTGGGTAACCCCATTTAATCTTATATTGATATCAACAAGTCAAATTTCTATTGGTTCCCAGAACGTCTATTAAAATCCTAAAGGTACAACATTTCATAGCAAATCCTCTGTGCCTCTGAAAGTAGTTGGCAACCATTGACGTTGGATCTGAATATCCCAAGAAAACCATCCGCATTGTAATATGAGTATGTTAATCTAAAAGTGATTGTCATTACCACTTAAAGTGTACACATAAATTAACCAGTTTGAGGGAACCATTACGTATGTAAATCAGATAAACATGATAGTCCAATCTTGTGGCAACACATTTCCTATTAGCATACACGCATACTTATAAAATGAAGTAATCAAGTTTACTTTTGTTATGAATTTTTCCATATAATGTACACTCTTACATGCTAATGTCCAAAAACTAGATGTTATTACTTTAATGATTAAACAGATTACACCTGAGTACAGTCTCCCCATTGCATACCTACAACCAATAAGGAGGAATATTTGGAATGGATTTTTATCTACAGTATTGATGAGTACCTTGAATATCCTCATTGTCCTTTGGGGGGTTCTCTACGTTTCTCTGAGTAGTGCTAAACATACATGTCTCTTTTGCAATTTAGGTCATTCTACATCATATGGCATTGCAGCTGTACTGCAACAAGGGGGTGTCCTATTGCAATATATCTGGGTTTTATGTTTTTTTGGGAAATTACGAATGTCATTAGAGATATTGGATGACTTTGAGCTGTGGGAATATGTATATTGGGTTGTGGATAAAAATACTGCGATAAGGAAAATGGTTGTTGATCTGCTTGGAGAGGGATTAAATATGGGCTAACATGGGCATGGGATAAAAATTTTATATAGTGCGAAGTTATTCCTCAAGAAAAGTTAATACTGGATGGAAGAAAATACTTTTTTACATAATACCATTAAGTACATAAAATAAATGTGCCTACAATCTATGTATTTTTATTTGTTATCTTTTTAGAAGTAAATTTGATTTCTTTGTGCATTTTTCGTGGCTTGGCTTATACATATGTACACATTAGAAAAGAATCATTTACGAAGTATATCAACCATCTCTTCACTATAATGCTTTGACTATACATTAATAAAAGAATTCCCATTTTACAGTATAACAGATGCACAGATCAAAGTTATACTTTATAACATGAAGATGGATTATGGGAGTCAAAGAAAGACCTGTAGGTAGATATGGAAATTTCAATGAATGTGGAAACCTAACTTTGTTGAATATACACTAGATGTAATAATATTTGTTAGGGAAGGCAATTCACTTCATTTGAAAGTAGTATACACGATCAGTGTTATGAGTGTTTAAGTACCAATATCTAATGGTAAGTATGATTTGGATTTATGAAAAACCGTGATTTTTAACCTGATTAATTTTTACAAAAGCTAAGTGGATGTATTTAGCTATGCCAGTTTGGGCGGGAGTCTGAGGCAATTATTTGTTAATGATTACCTCAATGCTTACTGGATAAAGAGTTGGCAACCATTTTATAAAAGAAGAAATACAGAAACCCCCAATATTTTTCCAATATCACTATGTAGGATTTGAAGCAAATGGCTATATTTTATCTCAATAGTGTCATGCTTCAAAAAATGTATGAATGGGTGCATAGGTGCCTACCTACATACAAACATTATGATTTGAATTTAACATTCCACTACAGTGTTATTTGATAATATAAAAGAACTTGAAAAGTAAAACTAATCACATGAGATGCAATCAGTGGCATAGTGGGACTTTCCAGTGCCTGGGAGTAAAGGCTATTGTTCCTCTTTCAGGTAAAGGTATGATTGTGCCTCCAAGTACTTAACTACTTATTCAACATTTTTGCATTCCCCTGATTTTAGCACTCACATGCAACTGAAAGTACACCATTTGCACTCCCCTAAGTATGCCTCTGAATGCTATTATTAAATAATCACTACCACCTCAGTAGCAATGTCTTACGTGAATGCTAGCTGGAGATGAGGAGGGACATATCGTTGGCTGACAAAAATACAGCAAACTTTATACTATTCAAAATTATTGGTGAAAGAGGACCTGTTTGTAGGTAAACTTGAACACAAAAAAAAGACAAGTGCACCTAAATATATGTGAAATGGTAATTGAAATTTTCTGACAATTTGAGGTATTTTGGATTTTCATGGACTCTTTGTGTGTGCCCTCAAACAAAATCATTCGAATTGTCGAGGGAGAAGAAAGATGTGGGGAGCCCTAACCTTTGTGTAATTGGAGACTGGTTTTTTCTATGTGCTAACCTTTACCAGTATTTTGTAATTATTATTCTCAATTAATACCATTCAGAATAAAATCCAAAACAATTATTTATATATAAGCATATTCTTAACTTGTGTACATCAGGAGCTTCCAAGACATAGATGTATAAGAAAAACTATGTGCATTTATATTTTGCTGGTATGTTCGATATGCAAAAGTTATAGTTATTTATGATGACTGTGAATCTGATGGTGAATTTGCAAAAACAATGACAAAATAAAACACGTAAATCCTTTTCAATGTTTCATTTGTTATTTTCTGTCGTAATTCAGTGCTTAAATATTGCTTGAATGAAAAATAAAGTCATGGATGTAACTGTATCTTTAATATGGTGTGCTGGAAATGTTCAATTTAAATATATATGTTTAGACATCTCAAGAGTCAGGTAATTTTTTTTTATTGGTTTTAATGTTGCAGAAACCTGCATTAAATGAAACAGTTGGTAATCTCTAAAAAGAATTAACGAGTAAATACCTAAAAAATCAGCCATATTACTTTTCATATTGGGATTTTAATGCATTTCCATGACCCTTCCTGGACTCCATTAGTGCCTAAGGACCTAACAGATAGTGGGAAGCTGCAGTCCTGATATATCATTTCTTGCCTGTAATTGAAAACAAACCTCTAGATCAACATCCATCCCAGCACAATAAATTGTGAGCAATGGGACCTGCTGCAGGCATGTAGTAAGAGATTTTGGGATATCAAAGAGTGGAAATTGTCTTTCAAAATGGAATATTTTCTTAATTTGTTAATGTTATGCTCTCTAAGCAATATGGTCATGAATTGTTCAAGGAAACCCTTGAATCTATTGATTCTACCATATATCCCTCTAAAATTGTCTGGAACACTAGTCATGAATGGGACTTAGAGCCTTCATGAATATCATGAGTGGAATTACGCAATTAAATCTTTCATAATAACCTTAATTGAGTATTAAATTTGCAAGTCTCCTGAGGAATAAATCAATTGGAGAACTTTCCTCCTTATTTTGCTCATTTGTCAAATCACTGTTTTCTGGAATGTAATCCAAAATTCTTGCAACATATTCAAAGTGAGGTCATGACTAACAATAATCAACATGCTTTCTTCACCTCTTCATTTTCTAAATAGGCTATTTATAAATGCTAGTTTCTTCAAGGCAGCATTGACATGTGCCATATGTGTCTTTACAAGGTTAGTTCTGATGAGTAGATGTAAGTAGGTATTTTATACAATGAGCAATACTCTTTTGAACTTCTCTGAGAATGTTACCACAGTGTTATGTTCTTCATTTTAAGTAGTGTAGTACCCTATATTTTGACCATTTGATTCCAGCCCACAGTGTTGTGCTGAATGCATTTTCCTAAATTTTAAAAAATTCATGAATGCTGTGCAAAATGTATTAAATGCAATTTTTCATTTATCTATTAGAAACAGTAGTCTACCAAATCAGGGTAGGTTTCCCAGGGCTCAGGCACTATGCACTACAGGAAATCCAAGCCGTGGCCAATGCAACACAAAATATTCTTAAACCCCATGATATATTTCACAATAACTTTTTCTTTCGCTCTGCATACTTTCTACCTTACTTAATCACATCCAAAATGCATTATTTTCCTCCCTCTACCTCGTTTTCCCAGCATTCACCCCTCTATTACCATCTACAGCATCTCACTACCTTTCAATATATCTTTTGTCCTCTAGTTCTGCCTTCTTCAAATTTCTCCCAACAACCTTCTCTCTTCACCTACCATGCCCAGAACTTCATCGTTTGTTTTCTTTCTTTCCATTGTATTTTCTCCATTCTTCTCCACACACACACACACACACATCTCCAAAACTGCCAATGTATGCCTCTTGCCTCAATGACCATCCTTCTGAGCCATTCAAAACTATGCTCCATTTTAGTATTTCTGCTAGTCTTTAATTTTCATGTTCACTTGAGGTGGGTGTCAACTCTCTCCTCTTAGTTAACACTTCGTCACTTAACATACTTCTTAATTTATTACCCTTCCTATTTGGCCCATATTCTTCTGAAACCCTTCTTAAATACAAACCAAACTAATCAATAATATCAAATAATATTTTGAAATGATTTATTATTTCAGAGAATGATGATGCAATTGGCAAAAAGTATAATGTTGCATTATAATTTATAATTGTGTATCATTAATGAATATGAGGAGTAGCAAGGGCTCAAATCCTATTAAGTGGACACCGTTTAACATGAAAATGGATAGCTTAAAATATCAATTAACATGAATTGAAAGGTGTCATTCATTCCATCTTCTTTATTTTTCAATGAATATTAGTTAATCTTTCATGAAACAGTGAAAACGAAAAAATGGTTTTCACAAAAATATTTGTGTGCTCCTCAGAAAAGAAACTACTGCTAAATTCTTTGAATAAGAAGGGATCAAGTTTTTGGCTGGAATTTCCAGTCCACTAATTCTCAATGGCGTTTTCTCAAAATGTACATAAGGATTCCCAACACAGCCAAGAAGATAATGTCCTCAGTTCTCTCTATCTCTCTCCTTTCAAATGGTAGGGTAATTAGCAGTACAGCCTATTGTATGCACCTTTAACTTCTTTGAATCATTTTTATCCCTCCATCTATGTAGAAAAGGGTCCAATGGAACATTCTTTTGCTGTAATAAATATATTCCAGGAATCATCATCATTCAAATAAAGAGAAGGGCTGGCAAGCAGAGCTTGCTATTATTTGCTGATGAGTTTATTACAATTCCTTACAGCACCCCATCAATCTGCACTCAAATCAATTTAAATTACAAACATGTGTTCATCAATGACTATAAATAGAAGAAATGTCAATTTATGAGTGCATTTAACGTTTATCAGTAAATTATTATAAAAATGTATCTATTTTATGAAAAAAATTATTAATAAATATCACAAAAAAGTATACGCAAAGCAGCTTTTATAAGGTGGAGGAAGTTGATGACAGGGATGCTAAGTAAAGATTTTAAGAAAATATTAGTGAACACTCTATTATGGAGCTTGGTTTTATATGGCTCCAATATTTGATTGTTGAGGCAAGAGGGTTAGTGTTTGTTCATGGCTTTTGAGATGTGAGTGTGGAGAAGGATGGACTATTGTAAAATGGACAAAAAGTAAAACAAAAGAGGAAGTGCTAGGCATAATGGGAGAGGAGAGGGGATTGCTGGGAGATATTATAAAGAGACAGAAAAAATGGATGCAAAGCATATTGATTGGCAGTGGGATGTTAAAGACTGTGATAGAGGGGATAGTGTTAGGCAAACGGGGACTGGGTTGGGAAAAAGATTGTTATTTTGGATGTAATTAAGAAAGAAAAAAAGGATGCAGAATTGAAGATGGGTTTATTATTGTAAGTTGTCAGGCTATGTCTTGTTAGGTGAGGTTTAGATCAACCTACCTTATATAGTCCAATCAAAAATAATAAAAGTATTTAACAATCTTCTCTGGAACCTAACTCTTTTCAAACTTGTCTTAGTTTTTCCTTCTTTACCGAACTACTACATTAATCCTAATCCTTTGTCTATTCATTTTTATCTTCATGTTTATGCTGATAGTTAATGAATTTTCTTGCTGTTTTGTGTGAAATTATTGTTAGTTGGAAGGTCATGTTTCCTGTATGGATGCATTTGAATGGGACATTAGTGCAGCGTTAGCAACAGAGTATAAGATGAGAATAACCAATATCTTGTGTTATTGTGGTTGAAAAACTTGCAGCAGTTATTGAACCACCATTTGAGCAGCACTAGAATATGTGGTCAATTCATAAGTAATTTCCTTTTATAGGTAGTTTCAAATTAGGAACCTGCTGTAATCATTTAAAATATTATTCTATAACAGACTAAAATTTAAAAATGAAAAAATAAGCGTTAGTATTAACTATTATTAGAATGTAATTTCCAGGATAGAGGACCAGGGAAATGGCAATTCAATTTTATGCAGCCACCCATACAGACTCAGTTATCAATGGGTATGCATTTATGTGGCCCAGGAAGATCATTTGTTCCAGATTTTTTCGTCCTATGCTCAAGAAAAAGTTGCTAATTGATGACAACATTATCCTTGCAAAATATTTTCGCAATCGTTTATAATTAAACTCTGCTGCTTTGCCTCTTGAGCTTGAAATTTTCGGGAATTCTAAGATTAATTAACAAGAGTTCGGCTAAATACGATAGAACTGAAACCTGATGATTGATCAATAATGAAATATGTGTTGGACAATTGTAATTATTAGTCAATTATCAGCTGCCACAGTTTTGCACTGTCTCACTTATCTTAATACAGTGGCTCCTTCTTGCCGAAAAATAACTATTTCTTTTTCATTCTATTCCTCTTCATTTTTGTTTTAATATATATTTCTCCATTGCGCGGTGTATCTCACACACTCGTATATTGCGGCAAAAACCCGTGTACGTACTCGAAAAACAAACGAGTTTCAAAATTCGTTCCAAGCGAAACGTGTCAGCGTCTGTGTTGCGGTGCCGGTTTAACCATGGCTCTCAAAAGCGTTTTATTGATTTCCGTACTATTTCAAATAGTATTTGCTATTCCAGAGGCTATTAATAAAGATTTAAAAGTAGTTAATGTAGAAAGATCACTAGATATGACGTCGCAGTTGCTCAAAGCCTCTCATAAAATCACTTTAGAAAATTCCGGTGTCAATGCCATTAGGTCCTTCATATTTTCCGTGGAGCCAGAAATTGCGAAGAAATTATCATACATAGGTGCTTCGGTAAGTAAAATGACAGTAAAATATTGCGCGATGTGAGATTTTCTGTTACATTACCACTGGCTACAAGTTACTTGTGTTGGTGAAGTAATGCCGTTGGAGTATGGTTGTTTAAATTTTCATTGATCAAGCCATTATATATATTGTCCTAGTTAAATAGCATAATTTAAGAATAATTTGTTGCGTATGATTGTGTATAATGCGTTAGTTGAGCTGTAGTCACTTTGGATAAAAACATTTCGTTGAGACTGGGCATGCTCGGTGTACTGCGATACTCCAAGATTTGTAATGACAGTACCCCATTACCAGCTGTCCGTTTACAATATAATGGCTGGCCGAAATGCAGATTCTTATGTTTGTTGCTTTTTATATATTATTTAATGTTTAGTTCACTAATATTGAAATAGTATACTATCTTAATATGTAATCAAGTATATTAAATTTATTTTGGGAAAAAAAGTTAGTAGGTTTAATAAAACAAAGGAAGAAGTTGTTTTAATAATCTATTGCTTTTTATTTCTCTTTCTAGGCCACAGATACTTACAAAACGCCCTTAAAGGTTGTTCCAGTTACGATTCCTAGTTTTAAGGATGACAAATTTTGGAGAATTGAGTTAAAAGATGATATCCATTCCGGAAAGTCGGTGGTGGTAATTATTGCAATTATTTTCAGTCGCTGGAATATTATTAAACCTTATTAGTTTCTATTTTTTGGCTTGCGGTAATTTCTGACCAGGGATACAAATATTTTTTTGTTCTGAGGATTCATATTTTTGTTGGCACCTAATATTTCTTGCTACATCCTTGTGTCTAACTGTTTCCGCAGTATTTACGTATACTAGACAAGCGCTTTTTTTATCTAAAATTCACCCTATATTTTATTAATGAATGTCAATCAGAGTGCATGTCTGTGCATTTGCAGAATTCATAGGAATAACTTAGAATCATTTACACATGCTTGGTCTAAGTTTTTATTAAAAATTAGTGTTCCTGGAAGGTTAAACGCATTAATTTACCCATTCTCAATAGATCACTGAATATGAAATATGATATATTTTAAGGTTTAGGTGTATCATTGACTTGTTTAATATTGTTGAAATTGTGTTCTTATGCATTCATTTGAATTCCATATTCAGAAGTTAACTCATAGAAATAGTTAATCGAATAAGTATTTATATTTACTTCAACCTGGCAACTAGCGTTGTTTTATGCTTTTGGTAATTCATCTGCCAATACCATTTGGGAAATAGAAAATTTTAAATGGCAGTCTGTGCATGCATTTTTATTATATCTTGTGTGAAGTACAATCGCTAATGTCTCATTGATTTGAGGTTTGTGTCTCCATATTTGTTCCATCGTATGGGATGATTCCACTCTTGCATTTACCTTCTGCATTTCAGGTGGAGGTGGAGTATGTTGTCACCCATCACCTGAAACCGCACCCCGCAGAGATAATGCAAAAGGAAAAGCAGTTAGTTTTGTTCAAGGGGAACTACTATGTTTACAGTCCTTACGTAATTACAAAGCAGACTACAGCTATTGTGGTTGGCACAAAGAATGTTGAAAGCCACAGCAAAATGAAGCCTACATCTGTGTCCGAGAATGGAATGGTCTTTGGTCCTTTTGAAAATATAGCTCCATTTACTCCATCACCGGTGGATATCCATTACGAGAATAACTCCCCTTTTCTTGTCATCACCAAATTGGAGAGAACAGTTGAGGTTTCACACTGGGGGAACATAGCTGTTGAAGAAGTGTTCAATCTGTACCACACTGGTGCAGTTCTTAAAGGGTCCTTCTCCCGTTATGAATATCAGAGGGAATCCCAGAGTGGACTGTCAAGTGTAAAATCATTTAAGGTGCGTATGCTTCTCTCTTTCTTAAAAAAATAAAAGTCAGCCTAGGTAATACAGAAACCTTGTAAAGTTGGTTAAATTCATTAAAATCCCTAGCAAAAACCATTCTCTTTTGGTTTCTATGAACCCTTTTAATAACTGGTCACAATTTTCACCATTCAAGTTCCATTGAAGTTAAGTTAGTATTTTTCAATTGAGTTTATTTCTGACTAAATGCTTTTTAATGTGTTCAAATAATTAACAATTTTGGGGTTCTGGGAACTAAATCCTCATAAGGATGCCAATTTTATCAGTCCAAAATCATCTCCATGTGGCATGCCAATTTCATGACTAAATGCTGAACAAGTGGGTTTAGGCAAAACTTGGAAATGTGGGACCACAGAAGGAATTTAGCAATTTACCTCAAATGATGACTGATCACTTCAGGCGTAGGAAACAGCTGCCAGTAACAGGCCTATTCCTTTATTGTGTTGTGATATTTTTATAGCGTTATATAGATTTCCTTTTTTCCTCTTCTGGACCCCACAGAAATTTTCCCCTAGCCCAATAGGCACCTTCTTTTTGCCATAAGAAGGTAGGGAAATTCAGAAATCCATATTAGTATAAATCTTGATGATTGTATACATGTAAAAAGGGCCATCTGAGCAGTACTGTGTATATTGATTGGGGAGGCCAAGGAACCTTCACCGGGAAACTTTGATATAAATTTGTCATCTAGGTTATTCTCATTGAAGTAAATTTCATAATGCAAGTTGCTGTGGATGTTTTTCATTTCTCAATTATTTATAGTTATGGGAGCATGAAGAGTCAGTCAGGAAAAATGAGCCCTGAAAAATAACATTTGGCCACATTAATTAATTTCACATTATTGGAGATCACTCGTACACAACTTCTGAAAAATGTTTCTTAGTGGCCAAATGCCTATAAAATGATCATTTCAGCCTGGTAAATAAGTTTGTATGCCGGTAGGGCTTTGAAGTATTCAGTTTCTAATATCAACCCATAGTATAGAGGAAATATCGAAATAACGATATAACTAAGTGGTAATTATCAGGCATGTCAAGTAATATCTTGTGTAATTAGTAGCATTGACCATATTGGATTTATTGAGCTTTATTGGTAATGTCATTCTTTTAGTTCATATTATCCATTATAGTACTTCATCAGTATTGTCTGTACCATTTATCTTTTGATTTAATGTGGTTAGGAAAATTTTAGTTGAACCCAAAGTGGGGTTGTATGACCATCGTTAATTGTGTTAAGAAAACAATATTAATAATATTAAATTCTCATATTCATCGGGTAGAATATTTTCCACAGTTCATCATTCTTCACTAATCCCACCTCTTTGTTACAGACTCTTCTTCCAGCTTCAGCCACTGATGTGTATTATCGGGATCAAATAGGAAATATATCCACATCACACATGAGAATTTTGAGTGATTCAGTTGAATTGGATGTTCGGCCCAGGTTTCCTCTGTTTGGTGGATGGAAAACTCATTACGTAATTGGATATAATGTTCCTAGCTATGAATACCTATTTAATTCAGGTAAAAATATATTTTTGTTGGCCATTTCATTTGTTTAGCATTGAAATCTCAGAACTTGATTATTCATGAAAATGCTTGGCTCAGAAAGACCTTATCTATTTAATGCATAATTAATTAATATTATCCATGTTTTACGTGAGGGTATTTTAAGATACTAAAAACATTTGGCCTAGAGCAAGTTTATTAATGTAGCAAAGATAATTTTTCTGGTAAATTGAGAAGGAAGCGATATAAGCTGGGAAGGCATGTATTCTGTGGCAAGTAGAACCAAAACTGGAGTCATTCAGTTCACTGATATGAAAATTCTCATCTCTTGTGCATGACTTTATTCCTTTGGAAAGTCTTTCCTTATGAGTCACATTATGTAATCGCTTCATGGACAGGGAAATTTGATTAACATATTTATAATTATCCATTTTCTCTTTGCAGGGGATGATTATTTACTGAGAATGCGAATTCTGGATCACGCTTTTGATGATATGGTGGTTGATGAATTGGTTACCAAGGTGATACTGCCAGAGGGTACCCATAGTTTTGTTTTGAGAACTCCGTTTGATGTGGAGCGGCTCCCAGACTCACTGCATTATACATATTTGGACACTAAAGGTCACATAGTGATAAACATGAGGAAGCACAACTTAGTGGAAAACCACATCCAGGACTTCGAGGTAAAGTTTTCAAGATCATTTATTTTTAATGGAGAAATTACTCTTTTGATGCTACACATACATTTTACTTCTGATATTTGTATGAAGTCAGGATAGTTCAATTTGTTTCTGATAAACATAATTATTTCAGTCTTTAATTGAAAGAACTCAGAACACACTTATTTTTTTCATGGTGGCTATTTATTCCTCTTTTTTTTCCTCGGTCAAAAAGTAATGTCAGTTTCATTTTATTAACTGTAATAATTTTTATTCAATAAATTTCTTTCGCAGCTCCAGTACCAATTCCCCAGAGTTCTGATGTTGCAAGAACCCCTCCTGGTAGTGATGGCATTTTATTTCCTCTTCCTTCTCGTCATCATTTATGTTCGTCTTGATTTTTCCATCACTAAGGTAAGCAGATATGGTTATGCCCACCTTATATTTCTTTATTTTCTGAAAATTATTCTTATTATAATCATATTTCTGTGTAGGATGAAGCCAGTGAGAGTAAAATGCGTGTGGCAGGATACTGCGAGAAGATATTAGCTCACCAAGATCAGCGAGCCTTGTCCTACCAACACTATGATGAGCAGTTGGCAAAATTGAAATCCTCCAAAGATGTCAACTCATTCCAGGTATATAATAACATTAGTTCAACATCTGGTGACAACTTATAGCATAAGGAAACATTTATGGGGGGAAAGCCGTAGGGTCTTTAAGAACAGTAACCTTCCTCTGAACATCAATTGAGAAATCACCTCCTTCCAACCAGTGAAAACCCTAATTCAAATTAAAGCACTGTTGCGAAATAAGGAATCTTTTTCAGGGTCAGTGATTCACCACTGCATGAGTCAAAAATTGAATGATGTACAGGATATGTAAGGGATACTAAGAATACTTGTTGCACAACTAAACTCTTCATTGATGTGACTTTTGAGCTTTTTTTTGTTTGCACAATTATTCATTAATTTCAGATGACCTTTTTGTAATGAGCTCCTTTTTTTACATTTGAAGGCAAGGCTTGGATGTTTTCATATCTTTGACTTCCATGGCCACTTTTGACAATGGCTTCCGTACTGATTTGCATTGCCCTTGCACTATTTTTTTCGGTATTACAGTGCTCAGGATAATGACTAAGATGAACTTTTTTCTAATATGAATGTATTTTACACAATTTGTCTTGTGAATTAAAGACCTAATTTTCTATTTTTTGTTAAGTCTGCTGATAATTTTGGCATTTGTACTTTACTGTAGGAAGATTACCCACCTTTTGATGGTAAATGCATACTTAATTAGTGTTTATAATTATAGGCTGCAATGAAGAGTATTAATCTGGACTACAAAAATGAAACAACAAGTATTGCAGATTTGATCACAAAAATCAAAGCTGATGCTCCTGAATTGGCTGATAAAGTCTCTGAAATTCAGAAGATTGACAGGTATGTATATTTTACATTCTATTTAATTATCCTTATTATAAACATTTGAAGCCTTTCTCAACTAAAAAAAGGTTAATCTCAGACAGATGCAATTACACATGAATGAATAAGCAGTTATCAGTTGTGGATGCAATATACTATATGTACTCTGATGTCAATGCAAAATATTCTCCTATCCTCAGTACCCATAAGTTGTTTACAGACTGGTTATTCTGCATTAGTAGTCAATTGTAAAAATTGCGAATATCATTTTATCCTAAATATATAAACTATTCAGTGTCTTGATGAAAACTTAATTGAAAATATGCAGTATGAACTAATTAATGTGTTGTAATTTCTTTATAATTATTATGTTTAATATTATATATGGACTAGGAGTGCCACGAGAACGAATGATCAAGTTAAGGTTGTCTTCATTAAAAAATGGTTGAAAAGCATTGACTAAACCAATGGTATTCGTAAATAAGGTATGAATTGGGGTATGTCTCTAGTGCAGGTGTAGCTTAAAATATAAAACTTCTCGATTCTGTTCAAAAGTGAGTTTATAAAAATATAAACTGAAAAATTAAAGTTATGGTTTTAAAAATAAGGTGTTTCAATGGGCAAAAATTGTTAATCACATCAAGTGTCGATTTATTTCTGAGGGTAATAGCTTTTAGCTTGAGGTCTGCCAGTTTAGTTCTGTTTTGAGGTACACATTCAAATGGTACATGCCTGTAAGTGTTTGAACCCGCATCTTTAATTTTTCTGAATTGAAATTAAGTGGCATCAGGTGTACGTGGACATTTTCCGTCTTTTAGTTTGTTTTCGCTCATAATTTGCATCAGAATACAAATGCATATTCCACATCATAATTTCTTAATTATTACAAGCTTGTTCCCCATGGTAAAAGGAGTTATTGGTATTGGTCGCAATGAAAGTTGGCGCAACAAACAAGACCAAATCATTATTTCTCAATAAATGTGTTGCCGCCCTGAAATTTTTTTTAATCAGTGAAAGTAATGCTGCATTTATAAGGGTCTCAATTGTCCTTATGTAGAATACTATGTTTGCTACTCTCGAGGACTAATTAATTGTTTTAATTTGCTTCAACACTATTCTTTTGTTTTGTAAAAGGCCTGCATCACAATGTAAAACCATTAGAATAGTATGGATTTAAAAACACTAAATGGGAGGTAATATTTAAGTGAATTAAATAAGCCACCTACATGGTACATAAATTGAATGACTTGCTTTCTCATTCCACACTGTATGTCCTGATATTCAGTAGGTATTCATAACCACACTAGCCCTCTTACTTTAATGTCAATTTAATCATATCATTTAACACAGCAATTTGGTAAATTTTATCTTTAAAAATAAATAAATTTCTTTGCTATTTTTATAGAAGTTGGATAATGGGAATATTGGCAAGATTTCATTGGAATTTACTTTGAAAATTTTCAATTTTTTTTCTTTTTTAAAGGAACCTGAAGGAACTCTACAAACAGCAGCAGGCTTTCTACACAGATAAGCTCGGAGCTGGAAAAAGTGTCTCCCGTCAGCAGTTGCTGGATACAGAAAATCAAATGAACAAAAAGAAAGAGGAGTGCATTGAGAAAATCAATGCTCTTGTGAAGTCACTGCAGTAATGGTGCATTTTGAAAGCATTGTGATAACAGTGCATTATGTTTTTTTAGTGTGCTGATTGCTACCATCTAGGTTTTATGAAGAATGAACAGAATGTTTTTCAATAAGTGTATCACTTGTTAAAAAAATCTGAATAAATTGTTTTGGTGAATAAAAAAAACAAATTCTTCTAGCATTTCTGTCTCGGAAACTATTCCATTGTGTCATGTGTGTTTTGTATTTCTTGATGTATTTTTAATGTACGTTCTCTTTCAATTGAATTTCCAGCCTGGTTAGATGATATTTAGGTTCAGGTGTGGGCTGACCAGGCATTGATGTTTTATTTGAAATGAAAGGTGCTTTTGGAGTTATCAGAGATTAACTGGTACACTATCCATTAAAAGTGGTTCTCTTGTTTCCTATTGGATGATGTTATTAAGTACATATTTTATTTTTATTTTTGCACAATTTTTGTAATTTTTCATCGTAACTCGGTTAGAAGTTGATGTGGTATAATCTGCTTAAGCAAATTAATGTAGGAACTTGGCTAGATAGGTCATTTTTACCATGACCTCAAATCTCATGTCTAATTCTTCAAAACCAAGAGTGATCCAAATTTATGCTCGACTAAGAGATCCTGATATATGAGTGAGAGCTTGATCAATTTAAGTTTTTTTTTACAATTTGTAAATATTCTGTGGTGATCAAGTTTGGATTCATAATGTTAAGCCTCGGTAGTTGTAAAAAATTGTGAAACCAATCCATTTTATCTTGAAATAAAATTACTGGATGTCTCGAGTACTATTTTTAATTGTCATCAGTGTGTAGTTGAATAGTAATTAATAATCATTAGTTTTGCCTTATTCAGATGTCTTAGGGGTTGAGAGAAATTTAGACTACGAAGATAAGAGTCTGCATGGCTTTGATCCACACACTTTTGTTATAATGAATAAGATGTTGAAAAGAATGTCGAGATTCACCGGACACAAGTCACTGTAGATGGCAATGGGAAAATCAAATTTCCCATGTCTTGTATCTTAGTATCCCTTGATAGCATGTTACAATCTGAGAAGACCACATTCGGCTACCCTTTGAACTTTCTGCTCTGAGTGGCCATACTAGGAACTTCTGCTCTTGAAGGAATGGAAAATAATAAAAGTTTATCCTAAGTCAAGATTTATATTAAGGAAATATTAATTATTGGCAAGTCTTTTTAGGGCTTAGACTTAGACTTCTTTCCATAGTGTAAGAAACTTACCTGTATGCAGCAGTATCATTGACACAGAAAATCATTAGCTGATCAAAATGCTAACATATTTGTGTATTCTTTAGGAGTACCCTGTGTCAATGTATTTTCAGCATATTAATGCTGCTTTCACCTTAGACGGACCCTTGATTTGATGTAACTAAATCATCCAGCTTGTCTTAATGCCATAATCTGCTTTTTCCTACCTTTCATTATCCAACATTGCAATTACTTATTTTATATTCTTGCCAAACTTTACTTTCATCTTTGACTTGGATTTTCTTCCAAGCATGTGCCCTGTTAAGTTCACTTTTCAACTTATCACAACCCCAAGGCTCTTGCACCCTTAACTATTTAACACTCATTAACAATCCTATCTTACCATAAAATATTCATAATTACCCAAAGAGTATCATAGTTCCCTATATAGATTGTCCTGCTTCTATGCATGTGAGACCAGTCTATAAGTAGCTTTGTTTTAGCCTATTAATAAATTAACAATTGTTAAAGGCATCATGTTCTTATTAAATACCTTTACTAGGATCATATGTTTGATAATAATATTAATGCATTTATTTGTCTGAAGATTTGGAGCATATTCACCCACACAAATATAGGACATGTCAGATATATACATTTCAATTTTTAAAAAAACAATTTCTATACATACCAATATTCTACTAGATTTACATATTATTCGATCAAGTCACAATTTCAGAAATTCATTAACATAAGAGAATGTATTGTTTTTAAAAGGTTGAACAGCTTTTTCTTGAAAGCAGGTACTTTTGTTTCATACTTGATACCATGGAGAGTTTGCATCCCTTCATTCTTTCCTATATGAGAATCCTTTCCTCCCCCAACTCACTTGCCTAATGTTCTCCTCTATATCACAGTCTTCAGCATTCCATCACTATTCAAAATTCTCTGCATCCATTTCTCCTGCCTCCCTTGGATTTCTTCCCACAATCCTCTTCCCTCCCCCACCATACCTAGTACATAATTTGTTTTCCTTTACGTCCATTCCATCCTTCGTTGCACCCACATTTCAAAAGACTCAAATCTATGCTTACCATCCTGCTCCGATGACCAAGTTTCCCTGCTGTACATATGCATGCTCTATATCAAGGTTTTCACTTGTCTTTTATGAAAGTCCTTACTCAAAAATTGTCATCAACTCCCTCCTTGTGAATGCAATAAAACAGTAAGAGAATTTAAAATAAACATATTGGGTTTCCTAGACCTGATATTATGGATTCCATAAACTATGGTCCATTATTTCATAAGTGCTTTAACTCAATCTGGGGAGAAAATCTGTGCTGTGGATTATAGCTGTTAGTTTGACAGTTAATTGAGGAAGGAACCGGCAACTTTGGAACTTTGGTCATCAAAATGGAACCTTCAGTATGGCTATAAGCAATTAATGGGCTTGAATCAGTATGTATGTATTCACTGAAATATTTAATTGAGAAAATTAACTCAAGGCCAAAAGGTTTCCCAGTGTAAGGGGAATTTCCATGCTTTATTTAAGTGACTAATGCGAACCCAGGAGTCTATGTGGGCCATTTGTTGGTACTACTTTCATACCCCTGTACACAATCAGAAGGCTACTATGAGTTGCATAAAAATAAAGTATTTGATATAATAATTGATTATAGTTGTTGACCATATTTCCATGTAGTTTACGTGCATTAACTGCTCTTTTTATATTTGAAACCTTGTGGGAAGAGGGGAACTATTAACTTTAATAAATAATCCATTTAATTTTTAAAAGCTATCCTAATCTTTAAACTTGGTGCATTATATCACATTGAATGGGGAGGAATATATATCATTAATTTTTTTTAAGCGGATGGGTTTGGACAACCTTTCACAAAATTAGCATTCTGGTATATTTTTATGTCCATGTTGCTGGTGAAAGTATTTACACAGACGATGTATATATTTTCACATTTATCTGTATATCTACCAAACTTATAGCTTCTCTTAATATAGTATTTGTGAAAATAATATGCATAGAAAAGTATATGCCAAGATTTAAACTTCAAAAATAAATTACAATTATCACCCAATGGCCTTCTAAAATACATTAATGCGGCAACTACAGTTGTCTTCCGCTGAAAAACAGTGTGGAACAAATCAGTGTTATAACAATTACATTGGAGTTTTAGATAGGTTTTTGACGGTTTTATTCGAATTTTTGTAATAGATTTCAACTTTATTTTCACTTGTGCAAACCTGATATAAAATTCACTATGCTTTAGAGAGACATGACACTTGGATTCTTTCGATCCTGCCCGCTCTCTCTTTGATTGCCTCCTCCAGATTTGAAAGCAATTATCCCTTCAAATACTTTCAAGCGTAATCTTAAAGCATACTTGCTTATTAAACCTTTGTACTCTGTGGATGAATTGTGTACATTACGTAAAAAATGTCTACAATTTTGTTTAATAAATATCCCTATGTAATGTAAATAACATTTTTTCACGTGACGTATGCCAAAAAAATTAATGCACATTTGTTTGCTTTAAAACGAAGCCATGCCGAAGCAGCCTATGGTGAATAAAGCAATAAATAAATGTATAAATTAGAAGGCAAACGTAGTTGCCTCCTGTCGAAGCGGAAACTATTTAATCGAAACTAGATCGATGTAAGAGAACTCCGACTATGAAAATTTTCAGTCAAGTTGGTCAGCTCTCCCGTCTGTGCTTGATGATTTAAGAAACCTGAAAGTTCTCTACGAGTAATACGTTATCCTATTAGACCTTGGTGAGTGTTTTAATGAGCATGATGAAATATTGTCTTTCTCCGACGGCATCGCGATTGAAATTTAAATAGCCTTTTAATTCGTTAATTTGGACCGATTTTAAGTGTTCCATATTGTACTTGAAGTTTTTCACGCATAAAGTTGTCCAATTAACTAAGGTAAAATGATAAAAAATTAAAAATTCTATCAACAGTAAGGAGAAGAGAGATTCCCACGAGCCATGGAGGGAACTCAGGTAGTTCAAACTGTTTTGAAGCTTTGTTATACCACTATATTTATCGTTACTATTTCGTATATCGTAGTTCAGCATGTAAAGAAATGCTTAGCGCTAATTTTTCTGTGGTAAACCTTCAGAAGTACGCCGTAGTTTATTTATATACTGCTTATTAGTTAATCATTGTCAGTAAAATTTTAATTGTTTTCCTTGCGTGCTTTGGAATGCATGTACATTTCAGAACGCAGCTGCTAATGAATGTTAACTTCTACTCAATCTTATGGGAACAAGCTTACCGATATGCATGTTCTATAGAAGTCTTCAGAATGTTTCACCCATCAACCGAAAAAACAGGCTAAAGTTTGTTCACATTTTTATTAGAAATTGTGTTCTTACGTTAAATATACATTGAATTCATCTTGCATTTGACATGACAAGTATGAATGTATACGTTGTGTCATGCTTATGCATATGTCATGTCAAGCGAAGAATTCATTTTCCCAAAGCCACGATCAAAACTTGCAGTTTACCTGTTTTTCATATACCCACACAGAAAGAAAGATTATTACAATGGAGTGCTGCCATCTTATTTTGATTTTTTCAAAAAAGGATGATATAAGGGAGATGCAGAGATACTTCTTTGAACTGGGATACTATCGAATACCATGGACGCTTCATTTCTGTGGTTTTATAATTTCAAAACTGTAGTGTAAAATTTAGGGAAAACGTTTGTCTTAACAATTATCGTGCTAACTATTGCAGGGTTATATGCATCATATTCAATGAAGGTATTCTTGGATATTTCTTTTGATAAAGGATTGGGCTGAAAGTTTGAAATTCTCTTCTATTGAGATTTGGCCTCAGTTGCTCAATTTATGTGCAAATACAAAACATTGATATGAGTTGAGGTTTTAGTTTCATTTAAATGGAATGTGTCTGGCAACTATACCGATGCGTTTTTCGAGGGGTTCGAAGTACCTTTGATATTTATTTATCCATATTTTGGGATGAAAACCTTAGGTAGGTGATCCAAATTAAACAAACCCATCTTTAGAGAAGATTTTTTAGCCACATGATCCTAATTTGAGGCTAGCACTTTACAATTATATGCTGTGAAATTGAGGCACCTCGTACAAGGTACACTGTGAATCCATCAGCTCTTAGTCAATTGATTTTCATGGTTAGCTACTAATTTGTCTGCCATCCATCCAAAGTAGCCAACCTGGATGATAGTTCTGATGGGTTGGCTGTAGAGTAAACCTCAGATAAAGCAAGTCTTACTAAGCAAATGAAATTAACACATTGAGGCGGCCAGATCTCAACCATGTCCCCCATTCAGTTTTTTATCGCTGAATAGATATTAGGTCATATTTTGGGTAGACTTTGGCCCATGTTGGAGGAAAATATTAGTAGATATTAATTAGTAGTCCTTCGTTTTTGGCATTTGGTTTTGTATAAGCTTAGAGTACGCTAAATATTTGTCTAAAATCCATTATTTACCTGTAGAGCAATTGTTAATAGAACTCAATGCTTTGCTGCATGCATACAAACTTATGTTTTAACAGTTTAGAAAGATGATACAAATAAGACCAAATGGTGGCAGCAGCAAATATTCTCTGAATCGAAAGAGAATGACAGCATCCCCTTGCTCACTTGAAATGGAAGTAAAGGAAAAAGTTGTCCAAACCTTACATAGAACTTCGTTGTGCGGTCACTGTTATTTTTCTGTCATAAGAAGTCTCTGATGGGAAATTAGGAGGTTACCATATCCTGGGTTCTAATGTAAAGTAAAACCTTGATCATGAGTACCAACATATAGGGTCTGCCAATTTATTTTTCTCATTTTCAATATTCCTCACTCTAAGTCATTTTATTCTGATGATTCCTCAGTTACCCACTCTAAAATTATTGCATTGTGCAAGGCTAATAGATTAAAAGGGTGCTACATAAACTAATTTTATGTAAATGTTTTAGGTCTTGGTAAAAATGTTTAATGTGAACTAAAGTGTTCCTGGCCAAATGATTGCCAAAAAGCTGCAACTATGTATTTGTTTTCCAAATTTTTTGAGAAAGAAAAAGAAACTAGTTTTATCAAAAATAATCTTCCCTTTAAAGCATATTAATTTGAGCCTGGTATAAATGCAGCAAAATATGCAAGTATTGGTGGATTTCCATGGATTATGGTATTATTTCAATCTTCTATTGTAATTGTGGACAGATACTTGTATTCCTCAAGTTGGATGAATGGATTTCCCACTATTAAACAACTTTCCAATGTTACTTGAATACAGATTTTAGGTGTGACAGATGTGTTTTAATGAAGCATCAGAATATTTTTAAATGTTAAGAAATCTAAAAGATGCAAAGGTACAATCTAGTGCTACCCAAAGACAGACTAAGGAATGGTTTGATATAAATTATTCACATTTAAATACTAACAAAACTCAGCATATTGTATGCAACCTTAAATTATAAATAACTGATATTGAAACTGCTAAAATACTAGGGATTAATATAACTTAACTGGGAGACCCACATCAGTCAGATTTTTGATAAACTGAGTAAAGCTGTGTATATGTTAAGAAAGCTCAACTTTCTCATTTCAAATGAGTACCGTTTAACACTTTACCATGCCTTCTTTCAATGTCATTTGAGTTATGGGGTCATTCCCCACATGTTAAACAAATTTTGCTACTAAAAAGAGAGCTATTCACTCTCTTGCTAATACACCACGACATGATTCCTGCAAACATTTTTCTATTCGGCATGGAATCATGACTATTTAGTTTATATATCTTTAAGGCTCTGATTCATGCGAAAGTTTATCTAGAAACTTACCAATTAGGAGATAACTTCAGGCGTCACTTTGTGGAAACTATACATATTTGCAAAAGAAACACTTTGTTTTTCCACATAAAATTTTATTCACAGATTTTTACCAATTACCAATTAGGATCTAACATCCATAACTACTCCACAAGAGGTAAATCAAATCTAAATGCTACTTTTTGTAGATTGTCATCGACTTACAATACATTTCATAATATGAACATGTGACTGTATAACTATCTGCCTACTCAGTTGAAATTGGACTACATCCAGAGTTCCAAGAATAGGGTGTATACCTGGTTACTTGCTCACCCACTTTACTCATTGGCTAAATTCTTTTGTGACCAGCTTAATCACATTTAAGAACTTAGGTTTACATTTTAAGTAATATTTATAGTGATAACATTTAATATGGTTGTATGTTTTTTAAAAATGAATAAAGTATTATTATTATTACAATAGTTGACTCCAGAGACGGTATATATTTTCATGGGAATAGAAGTTTGCTTGGTGTAGTTGCTCAAATAAATAATATTAAACAAATTGCTTTCACCTTATTTTTTTAAAGAAAGATGTTGAAAGGTGTGAATTTCTTATTATTTGTGAGCATGTATGACAGTACTAGTGGTTAGTTGAGAAGTGATAATAGTTAGTAGAAAGAGAAGTAATAATAGTATGAATGCCATTAAAAAAGTGGTTAGCCATGTCAAACAATGACTATTGGAGGAAGGACAAGTGATGGAGGGATATCAATTTATGATTATAAAAGTCTTTCAAAGGTTATATTAGCATTATACTAGTTTCCTTGAAAACTGTCACACTAAAAAGCTTATTCATAGTTATCTTTGGCTTAATTTACATTTAATCTTTATCTTTGTTTTGGGGAATGTTTTTATTCAGCTGCATTACTCTTTCATGGAAATAACTTGCATTTAGTGCTTAAAAATAAAGCTATATGTTTAAAATTAATTTTATTACTTCTAGATGATATTCGTCTGGACAAATTAATGTAATGATAGAAGAAATGCTTTCAGGACATAATATTTGAACAGCAGAATTGAAACCTCTTTTTTTCTTGCTGATTAACATTTTGATAAATCTATATCCACGCACATACATGGCTGTTTGATATTTTATAATTCTCTGAAATATTTATTTTTAATCTAAGGAGTAAAGTAGAGAATTATTTGGAACATATGTAGTTTTTTTGCTGTTGTTCATGCAATATGCCATAGAAGTTTTGTTATAAAGCTTTATATATATATATATATATGTATATATATATATGTATATATATATATGTATATATATATATATATATATATATATATATATATATATATATATATATATATATATATGTATATATATATGTATATATATATATATGTGTATATATATATATATGTGTATATATATATAGAGAGAGAGAGAGAGGAATATATATATAGAAAGAGGAATAATCCATGTATTTTGCTGCAGGAAAGTGCATAATGTGTGTTTATTTTATGCAACATGGCAAAGTTGTGATTGTATGAGAACGCTATTTTATCTTTATATGCTTTGAGTCAGGCGATGAATTTACTCTTTATGAATCATGGGTTGACTGTCCCTTTCTGTCAAACCTATACCAAAAGAATCTGATCATTTTCTGTCTTTTCATAAACTGCCATGTCTTGTTCTTTTATAGTTCCTTCGATATATCCATCAAACAGTTTGGCAGTGGTAGTAGTAGTTCTAGGGGAAACGACCAACAGCTAAGGTCATTTGTGCCATTAGGGATGGATGGGAAAGGAAGGGTGGAGAGAGATCCGGCATTGGCACTAGCCTACTCTTGTCAAAAGGTGCCAAGGGGTCCGCAGTTTAACATCCCATCCGACAGCTGTCATACTCACTCAAAGTGCTCTACTCAAAGCACCTCTAGAAGGGTTTGGGATACCACTGAAAAATATCTGCCGCCTCCAAGATTCAAACCCGAGCCCTCTGGGTGGGAAGTCTATACATTAGCCATCACACCATCCCAATCCCCTTCAAATACAGGGTTCGTCCGGAAAATAAGTGTACTGAGCTCAGGAAAAAAAATTTATTACACTTTTACATATCTTAAGCTAATATTCCTCAAAATAGGACCCTTGTGAGTCGATACACTTGTTCCAGCGGCGTTCCCATTCCTGGAACGCTCCCGCGAAGGCATCATCGGGAACCTCTCAAAGACTCGTCGTCGACCTCTTCTCTGCCCTCCACGAACATCTTGTGCCACCGAAAGATCATGTTTCTGGACATGGCTGACTCCCCATAAGCCTGGTTAATCATACCGACAGTTTCGGTAGACGATTTCCCAAGCTTTACCGCAAATTTGATGGAATTACGCTGCTCCAAAAACTTCGGCATCGCGTTCCGTGACGTGGGTGGAGCGTGGAGGTTCGCGTTAACAGAGCTCCTCACTACACCACAGCTCAGAGCCGACTGCCTTTTTCAGCGTCGCTTGCCAACTTACCCCCCTCCAATCGCAGCCCGTCAGAGCGGTGCTGGGCACGCCTGGAGCGGCGGGAAAAAATCAGTAGTCAGTACACTTATTTTCCGGACGAACCCTGTAGTTCGGTTAAACATTATTAATGCATAAGCATGCCTTCTTGGGAATGAATGTTCTCTATTCAGCATGGTGTAGATTCTATCACTCATTGCTAATAATTATGTTATAGCATTTTTTGTTCGTTGGTTTTCAGGAAATCTCATCTAAACCATTGACCAAATCTTCGAGAAAGAGACAGAGAAAGAAGCAAGCTGCTGCTTTGGAGAAATTTATTTTAGCATCTGAGGCTGCAGGATCTTGCAAAATTGAACCACTGCAAGACCCGAGTCTAGAAAGTGTAGAAATAAAAGGATGTTTAAGTAATATTGTTTTTCATACTAATTCTTTGGGGGAAAAGGAATTTTTTGTGTCTAATAATTCCCCACTCGATGTGAAAAATACACTAAAGAGTGTTTGTTGTGAAGGCCATGAGACTTTGTTAGTTGAGAAAGATCAGGAAATTAAAAAAGCAGCTGCTAATACTAAACTAAAGAGTGTTTGTTGTGAAGGCCATGAGACTTTGTTAGTTGAGAAAGATCAGGATATAAAAAGAGCAGCCATTAATACTAAACTAAAGAATGTTTGCTGTGAAGGCCATGAGTCTTTATTAGTTGAGAAAGATCAGGATATAAAGAGAGCAGCAACGAATACTAAACTAAAGAGTGTTTGTTGTGAAGGCCATGAGGACATACTTTTTGAGAAAGATCAGGATACTAAAAAAGAATCTGTAGTCCATCATTCAAAGCGTAGGCGAAACGGAAAGAATGCACCTGTCCTGGAAGTAAGCAGCAATAATCCTGATGCAACTGTTGTTGCCAAAAGTCAGAGAAGTGTCAACACCCAGTCCTCTCAGCATCACGGTACATCCCAAAGAGACTTAACTAAACAAGCATTATCGTCATTAAATCAAACTGTTGCTAAGACTCCAGTAGTGGCCAGCACTAAAGATACGAAAAAATTTAAGGAATCTAACAAGTTAAGTGATGTTACAGATTCTAAGCAGGAGGAAGAAACAGGCGACAAGGTGCCAACCCTCTCACGCTCAAAAAAAAGACGTAATCGGAAGAAAGCTCTAACAACATCAGAGCTTAGTAGTGATTCTCAAGACCAGTGTGTTGATGGTAAAGGGATAAAGAGTCGTGAGATACCGGAGTGCTCTCCTCAACTTATTGCAGAGCATTCATCCTTGCAGAAAAATCATGCCCCAGGGCAAAGACTTGATCCTAATCTATCCAGTGCCATTAATTCAGAAAGACCAGCATGTGAAGTGAAAAGTCATCCCATAAAAAATAATTTAGTCTTTAAAAGTGAGGAAACAAGTGTGGGGAATATTGGAAGAGCTACTGATAAGAAAGGTGAAAAATCACAGGTTTCCATATTGCCTGAAAAATTTGATGATATTAGTCAAGAAACTTGTGACCTCAACTGCCAAAGTCCTGGTGAGAAAAATAAAGGAATCAGTGTAAAATTATCTGAGGTGAATAAGGGTTCATTGAATTTAGAGAAGGAAGGAAATGTCACTGTTGCTCCAGAACTTAGTGTAATCGAGTCAAAGCTTTTAGAGGCATTGGCCAAGTCGGACAGTTGTGGGTCCGAGTGCCAAAAGGAACCGAGTCAGGCTTTGCTTGCAGATCAGAAAACCTCTGAATTCTTATCCACTATCTTTTGTGTGACCTCAGAGAATCATCCAACAGATATGGAAGGGGCACAGAAAAATATTCCTCAAGCTGGGCTAGCTTGTGAGGAAATCAGTGGCAAAAATAAAGCTAAAGCCAAGGGTAAATTAGTTCAAGACAGTCCAGTTTCCAGAAAGGCAGGTCCTGTACAGAATGAGGCTGATAGGCAATCAGATCCCAAGAGTGTGACTAAAATTCCCAGTCAAGGAGACTCAGTCAGTGAGAGAGAATCTGTGTCCAAGGATGTAGATAACTTGAAGGAGAATAGTGTGGTGAACAAGATGTCTTCACCCGCCAGGTGCGTGGTCCCGGCATCGAGTGAAGTGATGGTTAAGTTAGCAGCATGCATGGACAGTGTAAGGATTGACGACAAATCGGAGACACCTAAGGGAGGTGAACATAGCTCGACTGCATCCACTGTAGTGACAGACAAGTCAAAGGACAAAATCAAGGCAGAAAGGGAGGCCAGGAAGGCCGCCAAGATGGCAAAGAAGCACAAGGAGAATGCACCATCAGTAAACAAAGATGCCACTGAAACTCCTGCCACCCCAACACTTGCAGCCGTTGGACATGATTCGACGGAAAAGAAATCCGTAGAGTTGACTGAGGAGAAAGCCAAAATTTTGCCACACCAAATTCCTCAAGAGGAAGAAAAAACCAGTGCAGGGGAGAGCAAAGCAGAGCTTAGAGCAAAGCGCAGGGCAAAGCAAGAGGCCCAGCGGGCTGCCAAGGCAGCAGCCACGTTGAACCAAACGGCTCCCTCTCAGGAGAAGGCAAAGAATGTGGTGCAGGATGCATCCAAACCCACATTGCTGAAGGGTGGTAAGCCCAAGCAGAAGTCACCCGCTTCAAAGCTGAAGAAGCCAAGGGAAAAGGTGGAGGCTCAGCTGTTAAGCCGACTTGGCTGTGGTGATGGACAGGTGAAGAGGAGCACCAGTGAGGACACTACATTGGAAGAGACCCGGGCAATACACCCAGCCATTGTCCAACTCAGCACAAGGTTCACGGATCGAATCATTTCTGGCTCCAATGCTCGTTGTTTGGCCTTTGTGCAGGTATGATGATGTTAATAAATTATTTTTCCTTTAGTGGTAGTCTACCAGTCAATGTATGTTTTTCCTGGATGAAGAGGAGAAGTAAAGCACTCCTGTGCTTAATCACAATATCTAACACAGCACCTGAGAACCCCAAATTTCAATGACCGTGCTTATAGTCCCAAATACTTTCTACCTCCCTTCATTACATCTAACTTGCCTTATCCTCATATTTCTCTACCTCCCATACTTAGCAATTTCCCCACAAGCACTCTCTGCAACATTCCATTGTTACTCAATATGCCCTGCATTCACTTGCCCAGCCTTCTTGGGGAATGTCCCCATAAAACTTCTCCCTTCCCCAACATAGTGTATGGGAAGGGAGGTATTATTTTTATTGTTTTCAAATGTATTTGGCACCAAGGGGCTGATCAAATTAATTTTGGGGTAGGTGGAAAACTTAGCATGTGACTTTGCAATAGCCAAATAGGATTCAGTAGGCAGGGTGTAGCCTCTCAAAAATCCTGTCACTCCATTGCCTTTGTTTACTTGATTCCCAACGCTTTCTCTGTGTTTCATTCATTAACATGCTTCCTCCACCTTCTCATCTCTGAATTTCATTCCCTTTCTTTCGCCTTTGTTTTTCTATCACCTTTCCTCTTTTTTGTATACTTGTCACCTGCACCATCATCATTAATTTCTTCCTCTCCTCATAAGGATATTTCTTTGATGGCTTGTCCAGCATCTTCAAACAGCTTATTGAGACAAATTGGTGACAGGAAGAGGATTTGTGTGCTGTTTGGTGTCAATTCCACCAAGTTATAACAAGGAACATGATGATGATATTATTTATAATCGCTGTTCAACTGTATGAACTATAGTGTTTACTGCAGAATCATGGAGGGAGTTACTCTGGCAACTCCACAGCCACGAAGACCTTAGAGAATATCTGAGATAAGCCCCCTATGTGAAAGTAATGTTAGCCAAAGCCCTCCATAATGTTTCATGACTGTGGTGTCAACCTGGCAGGTTACTTTGCATTATTCAAGTGGGTTCTTCCTTGTGTAATTTCCTTGGGGTGTTGCAAATTACAGAGCTGATTGCCACAAGGAGTCCCTGAAATACAGTGCCAACATTTAGTTCATTCTGAGAAACAAATTTGCACTTTTCCATAGATTCATTGTAACGTACAACGCATTTCAGTTCATTGAACCATCTTCAGGTACAAGACACATCTTCAGGCAAATTTGTTTCTAATAATGATGAACTTCCGCTACATCTCACCTGAATCTGTTGAATATAATTAGTTCATTCTCTCAATTTTAGAAGCATGCCCCACATTCTAGAAGTGGAGCTGCCCAATTGGTTACAAGCACCCACAAAGGGCCAGCCCTAAAGATATTTGAAAACAATAATAGTTATTCAATGTTTGTTTTTCTTACCTTTCATTTCACTTTTTCCATCTTTCTCCAAACCCAATCTCAAGAGCCTCCACATCTGAGATCTGTGCTTATCCTTACTCTTGCCTCAATGATCAAGTTTTGGATCCATAGAAAACTAGGGTCTAAATCAATCTCTCCTCTAATATTTTCCTCATGTTTGTGCTTAAGATCCTTGTCACCAAATATCTCCTCTTAGGAAAAACCTCTTCGCTAAATGAATTTCACCTCTTTTAAGTTTTCTTGCTGGTCTGCCCATCTTCATCTCAAATTCTTCTAGAATTAGTGAACTGTGCTATAACTGCTCTAGTTTTGGCTCTCAAGCATTAATTTTGTACTTAGCCTTTGTATTAATGAAGGGTCTCATTACCTTTGTTTTCTTATGGTCTGACACCCTTAGCACCGGTTATGTTATGTACTAAACAGTGATTGCAACCTCTTATCTGATTGGTTAACTGACACTTGACTATCTGCAAACCTAAACTGGCCTAATCAGTTCCCCACTTTTCTTTGTCTTCACTCCAATTACCAGCCCATCTTATATGTTCTCTCACTTACCATTTCCACTGTGTTTTCATATAAAAGCATGTGTGATAATGGACAACCCTATCCAACTCTTCTGTCTATCGCTACCCATCTTAATTCTCCATCCGATGATCTTACCTATGCAGTCCGAGGCGCATGCAGGTTTCAGATGTCTGATCTATCTCTAAATCTATTCCTCCAATCTATTCTCATATTCTGCTGTATGTTCATTGTGTCCAAAGTACTCTGTCAAATCTCTTCTCAAAATTGACAAAGTAAACAAATATGTATATGTATATTCTGGTCGTGCTTTTGTATTCCTTTGTGTCGGAAAGGAAAATACTTTGTTCTTCCACGTATATTTTATTATACATGACCTAGGTTTCGACTTACAAAGTCATCATCAGGTACCCACCTGATGCCTGATAAACAAATATTCCTCTGTGTAGTAATTTTCCCCCTTTCCTATCCTTCTGTTGATAATCCTAAGGCCCACCTACTGCTACATTTTTAATCAACCTGTATGGTATTCTCATAAGCTTGTAGTTTTATTGATTTTATTGTGGACCCTATGTTGAAAATTGTATCCAAACAAGCACTGCTGCTATATCAAACAATATCAATTGCAGTTTTACTAATTTCATCTGCCCCATGCGTTTATGTGGTTATTGTTCATATTCCCTGCCACTTAAAGCAAATTATTCTAATTATATGATTCCATTAATTGTGGAAACAGCTGAAATATTCTCATATTACCATTGGGGCTGTAAATGAAATATTTAAGGGAATATGTCATTGTTCTCATTTATTAGTAATTTTTAAGGAAATATGTTATCCTTATTCAATTTGTCACCTTCATTCAATTTTGCTTGTTTTTATTAAGTGGACCTAGATTATTGGACCTTCGTTTGCTTTTTACCCCCAACTTATTAGTCTCAGAGATAGTGATTTTGGGAAGAGGGAACAGAATTCTCTCTTCTGATGCAGGTGTGCTCGAACCTTCTGAGTTTTCCCTTTGTATTAAGACTTTTCAAAAAGTCACACAGTCTCTTGAATCCAGCAGTCCAAATGAGCTCACCATGATACAACCACTACTTATTTCTTCCTCCTGCTCCATTTGTATTAATTCATACTGTCTTCTCCCGTTGTGCCTCTGCATCCATATGCCTCATATACTAGTTTTCTTATTCTTTCCAAGCATAGAGATCCCCCGAAATGGCAACATTGGGGTAAATAATTGTGAAGGTGAGGTTCAGTTGCTTTGGACACTAGTATTTCTTGAGTTATCGGTAAATACAATGAGGCCTGACTCGCCATTTTTTGCAAGGGAGGCACTACTTTAGGTGTCTCACTTAAATGAAAATTCCTGGGCGTATTGAGTCCAGTTTGCTTATGCCATAAGTGACAATATCTCCTCAACAATTCTGTCATAATTACCTTGATAGGAACATGTCTAAAGCAGTTAAAGGATGTCATTATTGGAAAGGGTGCATATTTCTGTTAATTGCTACTTTTTTAAAAATTGTAACTATTTTTAAGATTTGATGAAGATAATTGAAATCAAGTACTGGTAGAATTGTTGGAAACTACCGTTTAAGTAAGGATTAATGTGTATACTACCATACGGGTGTGGCAAAATAAGGTTTCATGGTGATATGTTTCTAATGTCTGAACTTGAATCTGCATGAGAACTGAAAATGATTTGTTCACAGGGTTATCAAGATTTTCCAAGTATATAATTAGTTAATTATTTTTAAGGAAATATTAAGTGTGGGATGTTTCATTTTATATACTTAGAGAATGTCTGAAATGTTTATAAAGTTGATTAATGTGATTAGAAAACTATTTTTCAAATGTAGATACAAAATTTCCACTTTCTCCGAAACGTAAAATCTTGAACCAGCCTTGTGTGAGTTATCAAACTTGTTAATCAGTCTCTTCACCTCTTAGGTTCTAAGTATGTATTAATTATAAGTTGTCATTATAGTTTTTATCTTTTTTTACCAATAGGCCATTAAGAAAGCAATTGTGGACTATCAGACACCTCCGCAGAAGGAGCTGGGACGAGACTTGGAAGCACGTCTTCTGACTCCAAGCCTGGCTTATTTGGAATCACAACGGCCACATGCCATTTCTGTCTTGAATGCCACAAAGTTCCTCAAATGGCAATTGACTCAGCTCCAGCCTGTTCAAGAGTGTTCAATTGGTACAGTTTATTATTAGTTTCGTAATCAAACTAATTTTAGCAATTTTCCATAAAATGAGTTTTAATGAATGGTGCACATTATCTTGTCCCTGAAGATGACCCAGTGAGTTGAAATGAGAATTGTTTATTAATACTTATTTTGTAGACAACTGTTGAAATTCTTTTTTTATTAAAAAATATTTGTTCTTGTATGGTGGTGAAATACTTAAAGAATTTTGTATGCATAGAATATGAAATACCAAAGAAGATCCATAAAAAAAGTCTTAAATCAAGTATAAAAATAAAAGCAGGTAAATCTAAGAATTCAAGTGAGACTAGCAAAATAGTGGATGAAAATTGCAATTTCAGGCTTGATTTTGTGGAACTTATCCATTACAGAAAGAAAAATTGAAGCTTTGTTTTCCACTTAATGTTTTAACCTTACTTTAATCTCAATGTAATTTTTTATCGCAGTAAGATCAAAAAATAATGGATAGTAGAACAATGTAGTAGTAGTAGTAGTATTTAGGGGAGGCGACTGACTGCTGAGGTCATTTGCGCCATTGGGGATGGACAGGAAAGGATGAAGGGTGGAGAGAAACCCGGCGTCGGCATTAGCCTACTCTTAACGAAAGATGCCAAGGGGTCCGCAGCTTAACATCCCATCCGACGGACGGCGTACTCACTCAAAGTGCCCTCCACAAAGCACCTCAAGTAGGGATCGAGATACCTCTGAAAAATATTCAACACCGCCGGGATATGAACCCGGGCCCTCTGGGTGGGAAGCCAGTACGTTAGCCCCCGCACCATCTCGATCCTCTAGAACAATGTATTCTTATGTATCTGTATATGCATATACGCTTTATTAATCTCTTTAATTTTGCTGTCCAAGTTTTTAAAGCCTGCTCTTTATTATGATTTTATCAAACTTACAGTTGTGCTGATTGAATACAGTGAGGGAATATTAAGGTTTTTCATCAAAAGACTTGAAAAAAAGACTATCCTTTTAAAACCTGGAAAATGTGGATTCTGAACATCATTCCAATATGGCCACTAGTATTTTGTTTGTGTTTTGTGGTTTGTGCTCTGCAAATTTGGATGTTAATGAAGACATAAACGCTTGTGATTATGGTTGCCTTGCCAAATTTCATTTGAAATGCACTAACCTTCATTCTAAATTGTCTAGTCCTTAGAAAAAGTGCCATGAATTAGTTTATCAATGCAAGGATTGTGCAACCTTCATTCCATTTCCAGGATGTTGGAAAAGAAAGAAATACTTAGTTGTTCCACATATATTTTATTAACACGACCTAGGTTTCGACTTACAAAGTCATCATCAGGTAAAGAACAGAAGACACAGGGCTTTATATAGTGGATAGAGAGCTGGAGAGGGGAGGTGTTTGAGAAGAGGGAGGAGGGGAAAGAGAAAGGGAAATGGTGTGTAAGTTTGGGGGGAGGGGGAGAAGACGGTTGTGTATGGCGTCGGGGTGGGAGATTACGGTTGGGTACTGCTTCAGGGGGGGAGAGGGGCTGTGGAACAGAGGGAGGTCCAGGAGGGGTGAACGGGAGGAATAAGTTAGGTCATTAACTAGAATACCCTTAAGGTGACTATTCTTCGAAATTTCCAACCGTTCCAAGGCATCTAATCTTAAGCCTTTTTTCTCTACATGCAGAATTTTGGGGACAAAATCACTGGAGTGGTTGTTTTCTAAAAGGTGCTGGGCAAAATTGGATGACATATTTCCGTTTTTAAAACAAGCGTAATGTTCCTTGACACGATCACTGAATTTTCTCCCGGTTTGCCCAATGTAGAAGGCAGAGCACTCACAACACAATTGATAAACTCCACTCCTTTCCATTGCGGGAATTTTGTCCTTGCAGTTTGATAAAAGGTTCCCTAAGTTGGCTCTATTATAGAAGGCAGGTTTAATATTGTTTCCTGCAAGGGATCTGGTGACTTTACGGGAAATATTCCCCAGAAAGAGAATTCTTCTCCACTTCGAACCGTCTTCCTTGGGGATGGATCCGAATATTGATTTGACAGCTATTTTCTCTAGTTTTTTCCGATACAAGTTATCGACTAATTGGGAGCAGAAACCGTTGTTTTCAGCTATTGTTTTAATGATTTTAAGTTCGTTTTGGGTATTTTGTGGCGATAGAGGGATGCTAGTCAGACGGTGGACCATAGAGTTGAAGGCCGCTAATTTTTGTGGGAAATGATGTCTTGACGTAGAATGAATGATATGATCCGTACAAGTGTCCTTCCGGAAAATGGAGAAGTCCAGCTGCCGATTATTTTTAGTGATTGTTATATCTAAAAAGTTAATGGAGTTGTTGAGCTCTTTCTCCATAGTGAACTTAATGTTTTTATCCAAGGAGTTAAGGGTTATCAAGAAGCTATCCAGTTGTCTTTGTGAACCAGCCCATACACAAAAAATATCATCTACGTAACGGTGCCAAGAGATTATGTTTTTCACCAAGTTGTTGGAAGAGGAGAACAGAGTACTTTCCACCTGGTCCATATAGATGTCTGCTAGTAGAGGGGAAACAGGAGATCCCATGGCCAGACCATGGGTTTGTAGGAAATATTTTCCGTTGAACTTGAAATAGTTCTGCGATACACATGTTTTTAACACCAAACACAACTCACTGATTACTGGGAACGGGACCCCCTTCCGAAAAAGGATTTCTTCGGCTAACTGGAGGGCTTCCTGCGTGGGAACACTCGGGAAAAGGCTGCACACGTCGAAGGAGACAAGGATGCACTTGGGAGGGAGGACTAACTCTGCAAGGCGGCGGGTCATATCGGAGGAGTTTTTGATAACAAATTTTGGGACGAACTTGGTGTGCTCCTTGAAGATGGCGTTTGCTCTTCTTGCCAGGTGGTGATTAGGGGCTGAAATATTGGAAACCACCGGCCTGATGGGAATATCTGGTTTGTGGGTTTTTGGGAGACCAAAAAACCGGGGCGCTGAGGGATTCATTTGCACTAACCGATGCACTTCGGGAGGTTGGAAAATAACTGAGCAGGATTTTATTACTTGTTTGACCTCTTTATGAAATTTTGGAAATTATGAAATTAGCGGCCTTCAACTCTATGGTCCACCGTCTGACTAGCATCCCTCTATCGCCACAAAATACCCAAAACGAACTTAAAATCATTAAAACAATAGCTGAAAACAACGGTTTCTGCTCCCAATTAGTCGATAACTTGTATCGGAAAAAACTAGAGAAAATAGCTGTCAAATCAATATTCGGATCCATCCCCAAGGAAGACGGTTCGAAGTGGAGAAGAATTCTCTTTCTGGGGAATATTTCCCGTAAAGTCACCAGATCCCTTGCAGGAAACAATATTAAACCTGCCTTCTATAATAGAGCCAACTTAGGGAACCTTTTATCAAACTGCAAGGACAAAATTCCCGCAATGGAAAGGAGTGGAGTTTATCAATTGTGTTGTGAGTGCTCTGCCTTCTACATTGGGCAAACCGGGAGAAAATTCAGTGATCGTGTCAAGGAACATTACGCTTGTTTTAAAAACGGAAATATGTCATCCAATTTTGCCCAGCACCTTTTAGAAAACAACCACTCCAGTGATTTTGTCCCCAAAATTCTGCATGTAGAGAAAAAAGGCTTAAGATTAGATGCCTTGGAACGGTTGGAAATTTCGAAGAATAGTCACCTTAAGGGTATTCTAGTTAATGACCTAACTTATTCCTCCCGTTCACCCCTCCTGGACCTCCCTCTGTTCCACAGCCCCTCTCCCCCCCTGAAGCAGTACCCAACCGTAATCTCCCACCCCGACGCCATACACAACCGTCTTCTCCCCCTCCCCCCAAACTTACACACCATTTCCCTTTCTCTTTCCCCTCCTCCCTCTTCTCAAACACCTCCCCTCTCCAGCTCTCTATCCACTATATAAAGCCCTGTGTCTTCTGTTCTTTACCTGATGATGACTTTGTAAGTCGAAACCTAGGTCGTGTTAATAAAATATATGTGGAACAACTAAGTATTTCTTTCTTTTCCGATATGAATCGCTTCCACAAAGTGACGCCTCAGACAATTTTATTTTATCCAGGATGTTCTTGTAATATTTGCCTTTGCAGTTGTTGCCTTGCGAAATGAGCTGAGTGCTCTAGTATCCTTCCTTCGATCAACTGTTGAAACCGGTGTTGATTTCATCTGCTGTCAGTCGGGTGAAATTAAAGTCTCTGAAAGCTGAAATCCTTTTTCTCAAGTCACTGATTTGTGTTGCTCCTAGTGTACTCACTCATATCTCTAGCTCTCGAGGCTCACCCGTTGAAGTGAAGCCAAATCAGCCAAAATGTGCATCAAAACACCCTTTATATAACTAAATGATTCGTATGGATTATTCCCTTGCATGTTCCA
This sequence comes from Hetaerina americana, assembly GCF_022747635.1. Lineage (NCBI taxonomy): Eukaryota > Metazoa > Arthropoda > Insecta > Odonata > Calopterygidae > Hetaerina > Hetaerina americana. The sequence continues at coordinate 82,580,778 of NW_027286763.1, forward strand.
GTACTAATCAATGGTCAGGAAATGTGGTTGTTGATGACTACACTAAATCATCAAAGATTGCTGTGTCAGCAAGTAGTGGCTAAAATCAAGCTCCGAGTGCTTCCTCTTAGATGTTCCAAATTATTTAAGTTCAGTGAAGGGGGATAAAAAGAAAAATGATAGTCCAAAGTTGCGTACCAACTTACCTGTGCTGCAAGATTACATACTTAATATGAGTATTCATGAACTGTCCAGTCGGTGGATAATGAGTAGGTTAAGGTTACAGGTCCAAGAAGGAGATCTAAACATCCCCCTAATATTGGCTCTGCCAAATGTGATGGTTCATTGTATGGTAATCCGAGGAAAACTAAGTACATGTTTGGAACTTCAAAGAGAAAACTGCGGTAAAATCGGTTCTAGATTATGTTCACAACAAAATTCCAGGTCATGCCGTCAAGGTAGAAGAACTGAAGGTGACTAAGGGTATTTTTGCATCCTTCTCTGTGTCAGTAGACATCAAACTAAAAGAAATGTTATCTAACCTAGAATTTTGGCCTACTGATAAATTTGTAAGGCCTTATTTTTTATGGAAAATCTTGGCAAACCCATCAAAAGGTTAACCGTGACGAAGAACCAATCTGTTTCATGTGATAGTGGTTAAAAATTTAAGTTTTAAATATTCAGTGCCTAAGTGATAAACTTGTGGATCTTAAAGCTGTGGCCACTATTGAAAAACCTGACTTCATCTGCATCTGTGAGCTTTGGTTAAAAGATGTAATTGTAACAGTACCAGGTTATGTAATCGGTCATGCATTTTGCCATCAGAATCATCAGTATGGCGGTCTGGTTATTTATGTTAAGATTAACCTAGTTTTCAATACCATTTCACCTGACATAAGGAACTTCAATGAAGAATGTTCAGCTGTAAGGCTCAGAATGGCTGACCATGTTTTTGTTGTTTTGGTCATATGTAGGTATTGGCTAGTTTCATGTCATTTATTGCAAAATTTGAGTGTTTATTGTATACTACAACTAATCACTCATCCAGACCTTCAATTGTCATAACCAGTGACTTTAATTTCAACCTGTTGGTTGATAGAAAAGATCAAAGACAGCTTTTGCAAGTACTTGATTCCTATAACATGAAACCATATATTAGTTCTCCTACCTAACAGCTAAAAGTAAAACACATTACCCAATGTATTCACTGATTATTCTGAAAGCAAAATTGATCCAAAAGTGTTCGATTGTGCACTGTCTGATAACTCGGCGGTAGTATTTACTTCTAATCTATGCAAAAATGCTTCACCATCCAATGCTTTCAAATATCAGAGGTACTTCAGTGAATCTAATGTTAATTATTTTCATGTGTTGCTTCACCAACATTACTGGCTTGGGTTGTTTCAGTTGGGCAATGTTAATTAATTTATTTATTTTGCATTAGTCCGAAAATAGCACTTTGGCCTTTACATTGGACTTCAAATAATGATATAACAATTAGACAGTTGCATGCACCCACGACCTCTGGGTAGGCAGGTGAGGACATTACCCCGCCGCCACCAGGTCCACTGTTTTGGTACTACTAGTTTCAACACTTAGGCATCATCATCAGGTACAAATTAGTCAAGTTGCGGTCAATTTATATACCATTCTTGTGGGGGGAAGGGGCGGGTGAGAGGGAGAAAGGAGAGAGAGGGTGAAGAGGAGGGGTTGTGATCGGCATTGATGGGAAGGAGGAGATGGTTGTTAACCATCAGGAAAGGTTATTAGTGGAGTTCACTGTGGGGGAGGGGGCGGGGGGAGGTTAGGTCTTTCCGTGAAGGAAAGGGATGCTTTCAGGATTGGGGCGAGGTGTTCAAACAATAATTTGTTGACCAAATGACCCTTTTTCAAATTCGTTCCGATTTCCAGCTCTTCCCACTTGGCCATCATCCTTCCTTTGTCCATTTGGTGTATCAGTCTCGGGGTTCATGTTCCTCCGCTCATGTATTTAATGATCTTCCCATTTGGCCCATGTAGATAGCACTACAGTCCTTACAAGTTAACTTATAAATGCCACTTTCATTTTGTTTTCCCACTTTGTCTTTCGTAGTATTTATGAATGATTTTAGGTTCACATTCTAAAAAGCTATCTGTTCCCTAGGGAAGAGGTTGGCTATCTTTTGTGAAATCAGTCCATAATAAGGGAGTCTACAACATTTGTAATCTTTTGCATCCATAATAACTGGTTTAAACAAAAGCTTGTTTGTTCTAAGGGAACATTTTTGTGTAGTATTTTTTCTATTCAATCTTCTTTGTACCCATTTTTACTGCAATATCTTCTATTGTCTTTAGTTCTTGAACAAAATTACTTTTAGAGAGAGTTATGTCTGGCAGTCTATTTAGCAGGATATGAAAAGTGGATAACTTTTGAGGTATGTGATGGTGGGAGTTAAAGGGGATGATGTGGTCTCTGGTGGAATTTTTACGAAAGATCGCAAATTCAAAACCCAGTTCCCTTCTCGACACTGTGATATCTAGAAAATTGAGTTTAAGAGGACACCTCGATAGCTTAGTGGCTAAAGCACTCGACCGGATATTGAGGGATCTGGGTTCGAATCCCAGTCAAGGCAAATGATTTTTACACTCTGAAAATGTTGCATTGAAATGCACATTAGCGGATGACTCCGTCAAAAGTTACTGTTGCGGCATCTCCCGCAGTTTCTTTGGAATTTCCCATTATGTTCTTTCTCTCATGTGAAATTGATTTCTTTGCATTGGGAATTTAAGGTGTTTACAAAATTGTCTGAATGTCTTTCAGTGCTTTCCATATTGCCAAGATATAGTCTATGTAACAAAACCAACAGTGAATGTTCTTTGTAAAAAATTAGGGACTGAATAGTTTTTCTTCACAGTTGTTCATGTGAAGGTCAGCAAGGAGTGGTGATAAAGGAGACCCAATTGCTAAGCCTTCCACTTGTCTGTAGTATTCATTGTTGAACTGGAAATAGTTTTGTTCGGCACACAATCTCAGTAGTGACATAAACTCATTAAGGAAGGGTGGTTCGGCCCCAGCACTTTGAAGCACTTTTTCTACCACTACCAATGCTTCAAAAACCGGGATACTTGTAAAAAGGTTTGTAACATCAAATGACACTAGGATACGTTTGTAGAGCGGGAGACCTTTCTAGGAGAACTGGGCGCAGAAATCACTTGAATTTTTCACTCTTAACTTCGGTTGAAAATTTGTAAACTCTCTGAAGAGGGAGTTCATAAGAGTTGCTAGTTTCCTCATGGGGTGGATACGCTGGAAATCACTAGCCTCATTGAAATATTTTCTTTATGAATTTTTGGAAGGCCGAAAAATCTGGGAGCTTTCAACTTGTCTGTAGTATTCAGGCCAGTATCATTAGCTGAGGGTATTTACCAAGATGCTCTTAAAATGGCAAAGGTTATTCCACTCTAATAGAATAAAGGTGACCGAAACAATTACAGACCCATATCAGTTCTCTCCCTGTTTGGTAAAATTCTTGATTGTGTTTTCTGTGAAAGAATGTTAGAATATCTTGAAAGTCAAAATGTGCCATCTCTACATCAGTTTGGTTTGCTCAAGGGTAAGTCTAAAAATTTTGCTCTGAAGCTGTAAATTATATAATTCAAGAGATTGAGAAGTGTAAGGTTTTGGGTGTTTTCTTTGATATGAGCATTTGATCTCAAATGCGAGCTATGGGGCATCTGGGGAGTGACTTTAAGCTGGCTGATGTCCTATCTTGTTTATTGGTACCAAAGGGTGGCCTACCAAAATGATGGGAATATTTACCTCTCCAACCCTTAGGAGGTAAACAGAGGAGGGGGGGTCGAGATGGTGCGGTGGCTATCGTACTAGCTTCTCACCCAGAGGGCCCGGGTTCAAATCCCGGTGGTGTTGAATATTTTTCAGTGGTATCTTGATCCCTGCTTGAGTTGCTGTGTGGAGGGCACTTTGAGCGAGTACTCCGTCTGTCGGATGGTACGTTGAGCTGCGGACCCCTTGGCGCCTTTTGTAAAGAGTAGGCTACTGCTGATGCTGGGTTTATCTCCACCCTTCATCCTTTCCTGTCCATCCCCTATGGCCCAAATGACCTCAGCTGTCGGTCGCCTCCCTTAAATACTACTACTATGACAGAGAAGTACCTTAGGGATCAGTGCTTGGCCTTGTATGGTTTTTTAATTTTATTAATAATCTTCTTGGGCAGCTGTAAATAAACGGTGCTAAAAATGTGTTATGTATGCTAACGATTTAAGTGTAATGACATCTAGTGAACATTTACGTGATCTAGCTGTGGCTAGTGAATTGTTGCTGAAATGTATGACTACTTGGCGCAAAGACAATAATTTGGTTCTAAACATTGAAAAACTCAAGTATGGTTTTCTCTACTTCATAGTTGACATAAACTCTTTTCCAACAAATGGTAGTCTTTTAAATACAGTTAATAGTTTTAGGTTCCTAGGACTCCAATTTGATAGTAACCTTAAATGGAATTTCCATTTTATGCACCAAGTTAAAAAGCTTAATTCTATGTTCTACTTACTCTCCATCATAAGAGATTCAGTAAGCCAAATGTATTGATGTCATTGTATCATGGACTATTTTATTCAAGAATTTCGTATGGTATAGAATTATGGGGTCGCACTCTTACCTTTTAATTGTATTGAAGATGCAGAAAAAGATGGTAAGAGTGACGTGTAATCAAAATTATAATGCCCAATGTCGACCTCATTTCAAAAAATTGAAATTGTTATCCGCACCTTGTGTGTGTGGTGGGATGCAATGCAGTAAAAAATTTATATAAACGTTTTAATTAATTCCATTTGTTTTTGTTGATTTCTTTATTTGTAGAAAATTCATCTCTACCACATTTGGAATCTAAGAAAGCAGCTGTAATTCCTGATGAAAATGCTAAGAAAAGCCTCATTGAGCTCCTTGATAGTTATACTCATGAGAAAATTGAATTAGCTGAGCAAGCTGTTTGCAATACTTTGAGAGATAAAATAAAAGATGATGATGTTATTTTGACCTATGGCTGGTAAGTGATTTGAATTTTTTTAACGCATTGAATTCACTCTGGCACTGGTTTCAAGTTTACAGATTTTAAATTGAAATTCAAAATGCCTGAAGGGTGTGGGGTGGTTTTACTTCACTTAGGCATCATCAAGCTAAACTGTGGTGAAAATTGATTAAGAAAAATTTTTTTTCTTTGGAAAAAATTCCTTTCATTAATGTTCTGCCATTAAACTTGATTTTTTTTAAATTGGTTAAATTCAACCAATTGTAAGGTTTCAGTATAAATTTGTTCATTAAAATCTGAAAGCAATGATAAACATTTGTCATTGGTGGATAATATTTTTATTTGTAACAGCCTTTTTGGTAGTTGTTACCTTCATAAAAAAATTGATCACACAATTGAACATACCATAACATTTTTAGGGTGTCCACTGGGTTGCGAAAATCAGGTACAAGTCTTGAATTTACTCAATTTCTTCAATAATTTGGGGAAGGGGGCCTGGAAAAGTGTGGAAATGTAATGTAAAGTCAGTTCATGGTATGAGAATCAGGGATTTCTATTAAGACGTTTTACTTTTTAATGTTGAGAGCATTTCATGTTTGGTGTAAGCAACGACATCTGTAAACACTGGCAAAAACTGTAAACAGTAATAAAATTTTGACCTCTGGTAAATGCCTCTGTCATTTACGGCAAGGAGAGGTGTTTCATGAAAAATACTTAATCAGATTCCAAATATTTGGAAGAGAACATGGGGGAAAAAGACATGGTCAGAAAAATCTTGAGGTCTGGAATTTCTTTACTTCTTGAAAAACCAGAAAAACAGTTCAATTTTTTGACGAAGAATGTAATGTAAAAATCAAGAATTCCGAATGATGAACCTTCAAAACTTAATATGCATGCTGTATGCATGAAACTATGGAAAAACCAACTTTAATTTTGGCACCAAAGCCAATACTGTATTACTTTCTTGATATAGTTTTGATAAAGTTTTCTGTTGATGGGAAATGAAGGTTAGGCAGGAAAAGGAAATGCTCCCCTACCTTGCATGTTTGAGTTTCACCCTTGTAATGTGCTCGTAGTATGGAGTGATGGATGGCATAACTTGGTAGAACTCCTTTATGATGCATAGAAAAGGTAAAGCACTGCTATTCCACAAAATATAACTTATTTGCAATCGGTTTCGATTTAGCATATCATCATGATACCAGATGATGAAATGCTGTATCAAAACTGGTCGCAATAAAGTTATACTTTGTAGAATAGCAGAGTGATATCTTTTCTGCGTAAGTGCTCTGTAGGTTTGATAAGTGGGCTCTACCCTCGCTTATGAAAACCAGCTCTTTGATTGCTTACTGTTGGTAGCTACATACAAGTAAGTGAACTAAAAGCCATTCTGGTTGCATTAAATCACTCATGGTACAAGTTCTGTGCATGACTGTTGATTTCAATGGCAGAGGGAAAAGCGAGTTGATTTAGAAGTTTTTTTTATTCCCTTACAGCTCCTATTTGCTGCAGCAAATTTTGACAGGCGCAAAGAAATCTGGGACCAAATTCAAAGTGGTGGTTGTTGACGGTCGTCCTTGGAGAGAAGGCAGGGAGATGTTGAGATGTCTTGTGGCTGTGGGCATTCCATGTTCCTACGTACTACTGTCTGCAGCCAGCTCAGTCATGCGACAGGTAATCATGGTGTCTTATTTGGTCACCGCTATTTTTTTGGCTTGATCTTGATACAGTATGCACTCAGAATGCTATAGTTGGTTTATTAATTGTATTTGCCATTTAAGTTTTGTATTTTACCGCTGGGAAAAAAAATCGCCAATCGGTCATGTCAGAAGCAATTTTTAAATATAATTTTTTTACAATAATATCTTTCTTTTTATATATATACAAATGAATAATACAAAACTACATAAATTTTAGTGTCTCTGAAGTGTATGACATAAGTACTTTAGGGTCATTTTCTAAAATTTAAGTTTCCTGGTCAGGAGGTGCTTGTAAATAGTTATGGCTTATGGCACTATAGCTAAGGATTTAAAGTTATTGTGAGTAACTTTAGTCATATACCTTTCACTTTAATTTATAATATCATATAGACTCTTTTTAGACTTCACTTATGGTGGATGTTAGGATTATTTTTTTATGCATAATATTCAAAATATGTGGTATTTCAACGCAGTCCTGTGTTATTCTCTGTTCCCAGCACCACAAAATTTTAATAAAATCACAATCATGAAGATAATTAAATCCTTTGAAACTTAAAATTTTTAAGAAATAAAAATTTGAAATACCTTGACTTTTGCTAAAGATATAATTTCACCAAATCAAAATGTGTCAATAGTATTAAAAGTTTTAATTTAAACATTTTTGTACTCTTTGTACCATCCCATCATTTTTTTCCTTACAATCATCAGCCCAGAGAATATCCATAATCTTCTTCAAGGCAAGCGAATACATAGTATTACTGTGCAACAAACAAGTCATTAACTGATTGAAATGAAATTAATTCTCTTGCCTCCCTCCTAGCAAAATGGCAGCCATTATCCCACTCTACAACAAGCCCCTCTTCATCGGTGTGTTTCCTTCCTCCTTTGATTGGGTCCAACGTCACTATCCTATTCCTGCCTCTACCTTGTTTGCCCAATATTCTCTCTTATATCGCTATCTTCAACCTGCGATTTGCAGTAAAAATGCTCTGCACATATCTTTCCTGCCTCCTTTTGATTTCTCCCAACAATCCTCTCTGTGCCCTAACCATGCCTAGTTTCTCCTTTTTTATTTTACTTTGTCTATTTCACCTTTTCCATCCTTCTTCAAATGCACATTTCAAAAGCCTCTACATCTATTATTCAATGACCATGTCTCTGCTCTTTGCACAATCATACCCATATCAAAGTTTTGATGAGCCATTTCTTAACATCCTCACTCACATCTGTGCCAGCAATTCCCTCCTCCTTGTGAAAGCTTCTATGCCTAATTCAATTCTTTTCCTTAATTGCCTACTATTTTGACCATTTTGGCCTAAAACATTGCCAAGATACGTAAATTGTTCCACCTGCTCTAGTTTTTGCCTTTCTATTTTAACATCTTAGTCTTTCTCTTTCTGGAAAACTGCATAACCTTTGTTTTATGTTAACTCTCTATGGTGCATTATTTTAATTGGTATAATATGGCTTGTAAGAATGTGTTAGCAATCATTTTTAAAAATTTGCCTTTTGTAAGTCATTATTTTCCTGGCCACGTGGTCGGTTTACTTTTCCAAGGAGGATATGTTCTGCTATTTACTTTAAGATAGGTCTGCATTTATGTAAATCTATAATTCCATCCTTATTAAATGGCTGGAAATAGTAAAAATGTACTTTCCATTTCTAAAAAAACTGGGATTAATCACACGGAACGAAAAAAGAGAGTTTCACCGTATATCTATTAATAGCATGGCCATATTTTCTACGTGTTTCGGTTGAGTGTGTTTTTCGATTATCCATGCTTCATCATGTATCCATTAGCATGGAAATTCTTGAGTTAACTGGAAAAGTGAGTGAACTTAAAAGCGAGTTATTTGGAAAATCAAATGGTGCTTTTTATCTCAAAATCATTACATGCTGAGGTATATTCTGCCTTTTGTTATTAATTTTTAAATAGAAGTCCAGTATCAGTGTGTAATAAAACTGTCCATTAACTGGAAACAAGTTTTGCTATCTATGTCAATTTAAAACCAGTGTCCAAGTACCTATCTAGTAGTTTACCTATCTTGGAAGCGTTTTGGACCAAGATGATCCAAGTAGTGGGGACAAATGGAGAAGAATTTCATTGGGTAAAGAATCTTTCATGAGGAGGAGAAAGTTGATGACACACACATTGAATAGGGATGTTAAGAAAATATTAGTGAACATATAGATATGGAGCATGGTTTAGTGATGGGGACACATGGTCATTGAAGCGGGATGATAGGCATACGAGGGGGGATCCAAAAGTAATGGGAATTGGGCTGCGGTGGAGAGCCAGAGTTGAGCAAGCCTTTTTTCGGCCGGTCGTACGTCAGGCTCACGCCACCTGCGTCAGTATGCACAGTGCTGTCACTGTGACTGGATCGGTCCATCCTGTGAGAGCTGTTTCAGTGAAACAACTATTTTCATTTTGGCCGATTATCAAGAGCAACGCACTGCAGTGAAATTTTGTTTCCTGTTGGGGAAATCGGCTGCGGAAACTATTGTAATGCTCAAGATTGCTTATGGGGAAGCAAAACCAGAGTTTAAGAGTGGTTTACACGTTTTAAAAATGGTGAAATGTCAATTGAAGACCAACCCCATTCAGGCCGCCCTTCAACATCAAGAACTGACAAAAAGGTCAACAAAATCAATGCCCTCATTCATCTAGACCATCACAGAACCATTGATCAACTCTGTAAGATGTCTGGAGTGTCATGGAGTTAAATTCAGAGGATTCCAGAGCAGATCTTCGGCACACAGGCATCTGGTTCTTCCATCATTACAGCACGCCGGCTCATACCGCCCTCTCTGTGATGCAGTTTTTGACAATGAACTGCATGACATTTATTGTCCACTCCCCCCTACTCACCGGATTTAGCTCCCTGTGACTTTGTATTGAGAACTAAAGAATCTATAGCAGCATTCCTGTTATTTTTTGGTCCCCCCTCGTAGATTATTGGAGGCTGTTGAAGTTTGGATATAGAGAAGGATGGAAAAGTTTAAGTGGATAGAAAGGAAACAAACTAGGAAATACTAGGCATGGTAGGATAAGTACATGGGACAGCCCAGAAGTACCCAGCCTGACCTAGAGATGGCAGTAGATGTTTGAAAAATATACTGTATTTATAAAGCATATGTTTCAAGTTTGAAGATGCTACGTTGTTTAGTATTTGTTTGGCAGCCATCAATAGTGACCATTTTTAGTGAATTTGTGAAAATGGAGAAAATTGGTCATCGTTATTTATTTATTTTAAAAGATTATTGTGCAGTTGCTGAGTTTAAACAAAGCAGTATGAGCTGTCAAGACGAGCATCGCATTGGTCGACCAAATGGGGTGACAACTCCAGAAACGGTGAAGAAAATCCACAAAGTGATACTGGATGATCATCGACTGAAAGTGCGCAAGCTAGCAGTCATAGTAGGCATTTAAAATGTGCGGCACATTGCATATGAACTGAAAATTTGGATATGAGAAAGCTGTGTGCCGCATTTGCTCACACTCGAGCAAAACCAGTGTCATGAAGATGTTTCAATTGAGTTTTTAGCAAAGTTTCACAGCAACAAAGCAGAATTTTTGCACCGTTTCATAACCATGGATGAAACATGGGTCCATTACTTCGCACCCAAGACAAAAGAATAATAAAAAAAATGGATTCAAAAAGGAGAACAAGCTCCAAAGAAGGAGAAGACATAAGAGGTCATGGCATCGGTTTTTTGGAAAGCGCACGGGATAATTTTCATTGGCTATCTTGAAAAAAAAAACTATCAACTGGGAGTATTATGAGAGGGAGGGAGTATTATATTATTGCAATGTTTGAGAAAAGAAATCAAGCAAAAGCGGCCGCATTTGACTAAGAAGAAAGTGTTGTTTTATCAAGACAATACACCAACTCACAAATCCATTATTGCAATGACCAAAATTCGTGAATAAAAGTTCGAATTGCTAACTCATGCACCCTATTCACCAGATGTAGCCCCCTAGGATTATTTTCCGTTCACAAACTTGAAAAAATGGCTTGGTGGTCAAAGATTTTCCAACAGTGAAGAAGTGATGTTGGCAGTTAATGGCTATTTTGAGGAGCAAGACTTCTAATTACAAAAAGGGTATCGAACTCACTGAAAATCGCTGGGAAAAGTGTATAGAGCTGAAAGGAGATTATGTTGGAAAACATACATTTTTTCCAAAAATTTTGTGTTTTCTTTGTTGGGTCAGGTACTTCTGGGATTACCCTCATGAGGTATTGTTGGGAGAAGTCAAAAAGAGTCGGGAAGGTGGATGCAAAGCATTTTGAGCAATGGGGTGTTGAGGACTGTGATATAGAGGGGATAATGTTGGGTGAATGAGGAAGGGTAAGAAAAGGATAGACATAATGGATGGAATGAAGGGGAAGAAAGTATGTATGGAGAATAGAAGACAGTTTAATGTAGTTTGAGATGTCATAGTGTTTTGTTAGTTGAGGCTAAGAAATATAGGGGTTATCATTTTTATCCAATACATACCTTAAGCTATAGACTGCTCAGTAATAGTAATATTTGGATTTTCTATGATATTCAATGTACTCGAAAAATGTTGACCTGTACCACTCTTAAGTACCCTTACTATCCCAACCAGTCCCCTCCTCCATATTCATCCCATTCCAAAAATTACCCCATGGTCTTTTCCGAGCATGCATACCTGTACAGTTAATCCACCCTCTCAATTAATGCATTTACTGATGTCCTATTTCTTTAAAATGTGTTCTATCTCCCCTTCTCTGGCACACAAACCTATCTCCTACTTTCACTCCCTACCCGTACCAGTCTATGGCACCTCAAGCGTTAGTTTCATCTGAAACATACAAATTTCTGATCACATAACTAAATACATACCTAAATACCAGGGTAAACCTTGATTTCTGAAACCTGCTACACACATACTTTATTATATCAAGTTTTAAATACCAAAATGTCACAGTGCCTTTTAAATGACTTTGTCTTTTCCAATTATTTCAAACAAATACGCGAAGGAGCAACAAACTTGTTATTATAACTTGCTGAAGACACATACAATAAGTCATAAACTTCCATTGCCTGCTGAGAATAGAATAACCTTGAGTCAGTCATGAGAAATGTGCCTTTGATAATATTATTTAGAAGGGAGTTTCATAAGATACTGCTGGCAGTACAAAATGTCTTTTGTTCAACCAGAGAATTTTATCTGTGTCCCTTTCTGTATGATGGAAATGTATTTGTTACAATTCACCTGTAAAGCATTAGCTCTGTCTTTAGTTTTGCTGGTTTTTCATGCACCCATTGGATCAGTGGGTGTTTTCGTGCAGAAAGTTTTTCTTTCAAGGATATGAGATACCATCCATCCATGTTTTCTGCACTTCTTCTTTTTCTTACTTATTTTTATCTCATTAACACCCTTTTCTGTTATCTTCAGGGTATAAAACATGTTGATTATAGTATATTGTCTTGCTAGTTGAGGCTAAGAAATGTAGGGGTTAGCATTTTCATCCAATACCTGCTTAAACTATAGACTGTTAAGTAATAGCAATATTTGGATTTTCTATAGTATTCAATATACTCATAAAATATCTAATAAAACTAAAATAGGTCCAATATCAGTATGCAAACTGATATTAGACTTATTTTTGTTTGATATCAGATCACTGTCAAAATGAAATCATCCATTTACATAACATTGAAAAAGGGTCTTAGTTAGAAAAAGATACTGTTAAGTATTAAATCTTGACAATGAAGACATTTTATTGTTGTTCTTTCACCCCCACCTGTCCTAGTAATCCTCAAATTATTCTTCCATAACATCAGGTTCTGTTATTATCGATTTAATATATACAGGCATTCCAGGTTTGTACCTTTTACAGAGTTGTTACCTCCCTGGCACGAGCAATCACTTTCATTTTGACACCATGTCCAGCTACTCATTCCCCTTTAAAATTAAATTTTATTCCCTTATATATCTTTGTATTTGAAGCATTGAGGTTTTTTGTTACGACTATTCTCATAAAAAGTATTTATGATGTGCTTTAATTGATATGAGTGTATACTTTGTTTGAACTTTTATTTATAAATATCTGAACATTTATATCCATATGGTACTTCTTAAAACATTCCTTGGATGCCAACCAGAATGATAGGAACATGTTTCACAATAGAATAAATGCTGTTCTCACTTTGTCCACCTTAGCTTTCATCTCATTGAGAACTACATGATGTTGAATACTTTTATCTTTGCTCTTTTAAATGAAATGACACTGGCCATTCAGTTGTCCAAGATTTTTGTCTCCCAAGGATGGTCTGCCTACTCTGCCAGCATTAGTGTTTGTCACAGTCTCTGCAGGTTAAAGAGCATTTGTTTCCCAATTGCAGGTGATTTGTCGGCTTCAAAGTTTGTTCTTGGGAAAAGTTGAAAACAGTGAAACTTTTCTATAGTAAAATACTCAGATATGATATATCTACAGTAATATACAGCCTGCACATCACCTCTTGCAGTGAGCAAGAATTGCAACATTTATTGACAAACTAATCATACATTTGTAACAGTTTTAAACATTAAAAATGTTTGTAAAGACATTTTAAGTTCGCAATGAGTAACCTAAAACATGGCATAATAATAAAAGTGAATGTCATGCAGAACTATCTCCAACAAATGAGCAGATGGGGAACATGTTTTTAAGGTTATATTAGATGTGTTCATCCAATCTTGTGTTGGGCAAAGGTTGACATATATAGATGGTTACAAAGGTTTAAGGAAGATACACCTGTATTTGTGTTGTGTTGCTGGCTTTCTTACTTGTCTATACATTTCTACATGAAGTTGAATTAGATCAGAAAGGCAGCATCACTTAGTATTCCTCAGTTGTCAGTGGTTATATCTGTTGCTAGCAAAATTTTTTTTCACCTTTCTACCTTTGCTCTGTATTTTACAGGTTAACAAAGTGCTACTTGGGGCCCATGCATTGTTGTCCAATGGGTATGTCATGTCCAGAGTTGGTGTGTCTCAGGTTGCTTTGCTGGCTAATGCACACAATGTGCCAGTGTTAGTGGCATGTGAAACCCACAAGTTCTGTGAACGAGTTCAGTCAGATTCATTTGTCTACAATGAAATGGGTGAGTTTTGTTTGTATTGTTTTAATTTTATCCTATCATTGATATTTGATTATGATATTTACTCTTGAATTGAGACCAGATTAGCTCATCTTGCCATCGAATTTCTCAATGTTGGTTATATCTGTATTTTCTTCAATGACTTAAGAGGCAATTACCATTTCAGTTCCAATTTATATTAATAGAGGGTAATAGAATAGTTAAATACTGCTAAGCCAGGGTCAAGACTTTGGCACAAGTATTGACGTGACTACACATAAGTATGGCTATGAAGATTAATGCTTACAAGATACTGAAGTAGTAGTATTTAGGGGAGGCAACCGATAGCTGAGATCATTTGTGCCATAGGGGATGGACAGGAAAGGATGAAGGGTGGAGAGAAACCCGGCGTCGGCATTAGCCTACTCTTTACAAAAGGCGGGTCCACAGCTTAACGTCCCATCCGACGGACGGCGTACTTACTCAAAGTGCCCTCAAGAGCACCTCAAGTAGGGATGGAGATACCTCTGAAAAATATTCAACACCGCCGGGATTTGAACCCAGGCCCTCTGGGTGGGAAGCCAGTACGTTAGCCCCCGCACCATCTTGGTGTATCAGTCCTGGGTTGAAATTGTTCCCATGATTTTCTTGTCACAGATGCTTGGCAAAGTGAGATTTCGCTAGGTCACATGTCCTAAAGCAGCATTCATTTTCCTCTGCTCATGTGTTCAATGATCTTCCCATTTAGCCTATGTAGATTGCACTACAGTTCTTACAAGTTAACTTATAAATGCCACTTTTATTCCTAGTTTTCCACTTTTTCTTTCATAGTACTCGTGAATGATTTTAGGTTCACATTCTAAAAAGTTATCTGAAATTGTTCCCTAGGAAAGAGGTTGGCCATCTTTGGTGAAATCAATCCATAATAAGGGAGTCTACACCATAAGTAATCTTTTGCATCCATAATAACTGGTTTAAACAAAAGATTGATTATTATAAGGGAACATTTTTTGTGTAGTATTTTTTCTATTAAATCTTCTTTGTATCCATTTTTTACTGCAATATCTTCTATCATCTTTAGTTCTTGAACAAAATTACTTTTAGAGAGAGGTATGTATAGCAGTCTATTTAGCAGGAAATGAAAAGTGGATAACTTTTGAGGTATGTGATGGTGGTAGTTGAAGGGGATGATGTGGTTTGTGGTGGAATTTTTATGAAAGATCGCATATTCAAAACCCAGTTCCCTTCTCTATGCTGTGATATCTAGAAAATTGAGTTTCCCATTATGTTCTTTCTCACATGTGAAATTGATTTCTTTGCATTGTGAATTTAAGGTATTCACAAAATTGTCTTGAATGCCTTTCAGTGCTTTCCATATTGCAAAGATATAGTCTATGTAACAAAACCAACAGTGATGTTCTTTGTAATAAATTAGGGACTGCTGAATAGTTTTTCTTCACAGTTGTTCATGTGAAGGTCAGCAAGGAGTGGTGATAAAGGAGACCCAATTGTCTGTAGTATTCATTGTTGAACTATTGTTCCGTTAATAGCTTTATTACTGATTTTGCTTGATTTATTTGGACCCTATGATTCCCATCAAATCATTCCTGATAACATTTAGGGTTTGGCAATGTAGGGTACTATCAGGGTTTCCAGCTATTTGATTGATGCAAGTGAAATACATCTTTTATGGCCATGCTCATGATATTTTACATAGAGTGAATTTGAATTAGGTCTTCATGGAGATCCTACTCCTTTTTTGCAGTTGCAAGAATACTTAGTGATTCTGTTTTCATTTCATGATAGTTAATAACAATGTAGTAGTCCTTAGAATTTGGATGAATAGATGGCTGAAATAGCTATAAAATCACTTCTTCTTCTGTATATGCTGTAAGCAAACGCGCACAAAGTGAGATTATATTGTTTTGATAGATGGAATAGATATTTGTAACTATGGAAACTTTGCTTACAAATCTTTAATTTAAGCAAAGGGGGGATTAGGATGGTGCAGTGGCTATCCACAGGCTTCCCACCATTAGAACCCAAGTTTGAATCCCAGAGGCAGTAGATTTTTTCGGTAGTATCCCAATCTCTACTTGAGGTCCTTCGTTGAGCACTTTGAGTGAGTGCGGCATCCATCAGATGGGACATTTCACTGCGGATTCCTTGGTGCCTTTCAACAAGAGTAGGCTAATGCTGACCCTGGGTTTCTATCCACCCTTTCTTTCCCATCCATCCCTAATGGTGCAAATTACAATAGCTGGCAGTTGCCTCTCCTAGAACTACTACTTTATGCAAAGTTTTGTCTGTACTGATGGGCCATTACTTATGTTCATGTTTGGAAGTACAAGTATCTATTAGTTAGTACTCGTGGAAGGGGTTAAGTCATTCCTCCTTTTATCTCAATCGAGGCGACAGTGTGTTCAAGCACTCTACATAAATAATGTGTATGTTGAAGCCAAAATATAACCAAAATTCTATCCTCACAGTTGTGCAATTACCAAAAGTGTATTATCATGCTGCAGGGTTTTCAAACTATTGTTTCATGAGACAGTAGGGGCTTTTACTACCCATCCAAAATAACTTCTACTGAGTGTGAAATTTGGTGTATGGAGAATTTTGCCACTTGGGGAAGCACAGTAGCAATTGTTTCTGTTTCCTGCACAATTTTAAAGTTTAGTCAGGTCTGGGGTTCCATTTTGGCTGATGTTACGAAGCTTGACTTTAGAACCGTCCTCAGGGCAGATGTGTGCCAGCTCTGCATTTAGGCTGTCTTATATACTTGCACATATGGCCGGCCAGTCAGGTGACTTTTGATTGGTCTATGGTGGAGGGAAAGATGTTGGAACCTCCCAATTGATGGCTATGGTGCTGTTCTTTTCTTTCCTTCTTTAACCTTCCGCAGCACCGGTTTCCACACATTGCTGAGGGAATAGACGGAATCTATATTGAAATTCTAACTCCCCATTCGTATTTCAATAGTTTCTTTAATAACTTGGTCCCAGTAACCAACAGAGTGGGCAAGTAACTTTGTTCCATCGAATATTTTGGAGTGGCTCCATGCCAATGCTCTTCAGCGATGGCTGATTTCTCCGCCTGCCCCAGCCGTTGGTGTCATTTCTGTTCCTTTACTCATCTCATTGGTCCACCGTGACTATCCAATGCAAATGTTTCTACATGCACACGACCTGGTGTATTATGGACAGCCTTGATTTTGTGCTAATATTCTGGATGTCTTCCCAGATACCAAGGATACATATGGCAAGCATGACTATTGGCTTCTTTTCTTCGTGCGTGGTGCACACCCGAGGGTTGAACGACTTTTTAAGGGCCAAGGAAATATCGCATCCATTATATCCATTTTGGTGGAAGGTTGTTATGAAGTGGCTTGTCTCACCTGGCAAACTGTTCTTGTTAGCCATGGCCCTCTCTTGGTGGAATAGTGTGTTCAGCACTGCTCACTGCTGGGTGGGATGGTGGCTCCTTCCATTAAGGTACAGGTACTCGGTAGGAATCGGTTGAGCGCATCCTTTCAATGTGAGCAAATCACAAAGGTGCCATCAACACAACAGTAGAAATGCTTTTGGGTGAAGCAGAGCCAAGTTGGCAATGGCTGAGGAGAGTGAAGATCCCATGGCCACTCCATCAGCTTGCTCGAAATATTGTCCATCGTACATGAAGTAGGTGGATGCTAGCACAAACTGAGCATCAGTATGCATCACCCAATAAAATTCGATGGAACAAAGTTACCTGCCTATTCTGTCGGTTACTGGGACCAAGGTTTTAAAGAAGCTATGGAAAGATGGGATGGAGAGTCAGAATATCAATAGAGATTCCAGTTATTCCCTCAACGTGTGGAAATTGGTGCAGCAGAAGGTTAGAGAAGGAACAAAAATCACATAGCACCATGGCAACCAATCAGGAGGCTCCAACATATTTCCCTACACCGTGGACCAATCATGACCTGTGGCTGCATCTATATTAAATGGCCAAAATGTAGAGCTGGCACTCATCTGCCCTGAGGGCAATATTCAAGTCGGGCAACAAAGCATAGGCCAATATGGAAACCAAATATTTGCAAATACTATATAGGTAGTATCAAAAGTTTACTTTTCCTATTGCAAAACATTTGCTTGAATAATGAAGTTCATTATTCTCTAAAACCTCCCAAAGAGTAATTACTAGGAATTATCTTTACCATTACTTAAGAAGTTGGCGTAAGTTTAAATTATCATTTGTCATCAGGGTTTATTGAGCCATGAAGGGGTTGTACATTAAATACCTGCATTATTTTCTCTTCGGTAAAAAAATGCCCTTGCTCTCTCTCTGTCCAGGTGAACCTGATGGCTTGGCACAGCTCTTGGGTGGTGAAGATGGCCCTCTTTCAGATTGGAGATCTATCCATAACCTGACCCTTCTCAACCTCAGCTATGATGTGACACCCCCTGAACTAGTGACTGCAGTGGCTACTGAACTAGCTGTACTCCCTTGTACAAGTGTTCCAGTGGTATTGCGTGTGCGGCCTACAGAGCCAATAACCTTTAGGCACTAGGTCCATGCTGTGTGTGATCAACTAAGAGAAATATAAATATTATGTTGAAACTTTCAAAAAACTGATATTCACTTATTCTATCATGTTGCAAATTTAGTGTACAGCTGTCATGTGTTATCAGAGGACACAATTTTTAGTACAGGAAGGAAGTGTATTGATGCTTTTGTCTTATTTGGTTTGGTTTTTCCTTGTCACACTAATTAAATGATGCCATTCAAAGTTAGTTTTGGTTGTTTCATCTAATAAACCCAACTTCAATGCTACTGTTTTCTTAATTCTGTAGTACTTTTTTGCACATCTGGATTCTAATAGGTTGAACAAAATGAACTTGGAATAAATACAGAAACCCCATCCTTTCATCCTATTCATTGAAGAATACTCGAATTTAGGTAATAATTGACCAAATGTGCCAACATGAAATTCACAAAAAGGAAATATTCATAGAAAAATTGCTGATATTTTAAAATGCCACATCACTTCATCCCATTTTTTTTAGTCCAAAATTATACGTTAAAATCTGGTATCTAAACGTATGCTTTCCAGTAGTAAGAAGTTCCACTTGCCTGATTTTCATTTGATGTACTAAATGAATGAACTTGACATTCCCATCATGGAAAGTGATAAAATGAAAGGAGAAAGTTAAATTCTGGAAAGGCTTACCACAAAACAGAGAAGGCAGATAACTAAACTACCTTTTTAAGTTTTCAGGAAGTAAATCAGGTAAAAGCGAGTGAAATCAACTGCCTATCGCCCTTGGGGATGAAAAGCTGGCAAAAGTGAACGTTTTGTTGGACTAGGATTACTGAGTAAGGGTTCACATGGTTTCTACATCTACATCAATACCTTGCGAGCCACCAAAAAGGTGTGTGGCCGGGGGTGCAGCACCAGGAGGAAAGGGAGGAGGGGGTTAGGGTTTTTCAAATATAAGGTGGGGGGGAACCTGCAAAAAAAATTATAAATATACTAGTGTAACCATGCGCAGTTGCTACCTTGTAGGTTAATACTTATTATGTCAAGCCAACTAGTGGGGGATTTCGATTAAAAGAATTCTGGTCTCTTATTCTTCTTGGAAAAACTGACCTTTTAAACCTGTCAGTCTTGCAGTCTTGTCTCTCTAATCTTATATTTGTGATCCCTCCGCCCGTAATACGTCGGGGTTCATATTATATTCTTGATGTCATCGGAAAAGGACCCATCTTTAAATGTTTTTACTAAGTTTAATCTATATTGTAAATGCCGCTGTTTAAGGGAATCCCAGTCTAAATTTTCTAGCAAAGTAGTTACGCTACTGCATTGGCCATAATTTTTGACAAATCTAGCCCCCCTCCACTGAACTTGATCTAATTCCGAAATCAAATTTATCTCTTGAGGATGCCATATACTGGCAGCATTCTCTAGGTGGGGCCTGACTAGGGCAAGAAAACATAGTTCCTTCACTTTTTCGTCACATTTACCCAGCACTCTTTTTACAAATCCCAATTTTTTATTAGCATGACCACATATATCTCGCATGTGCTTTCCCCAGGTCAGATCGTGAGTAATTGTTACACCCAAATATTTTAAGGATTCTACCCTCGCGATTTCTGTTTGTTTCACTTTGTAACTAAATGGGAGGGAATTACTCCTCTCCCAAAAATGTATTACTACACATTTTTCAAATTTAATTCCAATTGCCATGTATCGCACCAAGTCTGGATTGCATTTAGGTCGTCAGCTAACGTGATTCTGTCTTTGCGACTTCAAATGCCCCCATAAATCACTGCATTGCCAGCAAAAAGACAGGGCCTGCTATTAACCTCGGTACTGAGGTCATTTATGTAAATAAGAAACAAGAGGGGGCCTATGACACTTCCCTGTGATACACACGATGTGACCTTGACAGTATCGGATGATACACCATCCAGGATGACTGTTTGAACACGATTTTTTTTAAATTGTCTAATCCAGCATATGATACTCCTGTGTATTCCATAAGTTTCCAACTTTATGAGTAACTTGCAATGAGGGACTTTATCAAAAGCTTTTTTGAAGTCTTGGAATATCGCATCAACTGGAATATTACTTTCACCGGAATTCATTATATCACGAACAAAGAGTGTGAGTTAAGTTTCGCAGGATCTACCTTTACGGAACCAGTGTTGTTATTAATCAATTAATCTTGGCTATCGAGGTACCTCATTATGGAACTAACAATGATGTGCTCAAGAATCTTGCAGGAGATGGAGGTGAGCGATATTGGCAGGCCTCCTGGTCTCCAAGTTTAAATATGGGTGTTACAGAAGCCATCTTCCAGCCGCTTGGCACGCTTTCTTCTGCTAATGACTTCTTAAATATTATATTAAGATAAGGGGCAATTTCAGATGACAGTTCTTAATACACGCGCGCCGGTATCTCAACAGATCCCGGAGATTTGTTGGGCCGATGTTTTTAAGGAGTAATCTATTCCACGGGTGGAAGTCGATTGCTTGCATTGGCTGCAGAAATTTTTCGGAAGGTTATCTCGTATATTCTGGGAGTTTCTGATGACCTTGGCATCCCTAGAAGTTATATGTATCGACTTGTGACCGCAAAGATAAGCATGAGGGTGTGCAAAGTTGGTGCCGCTTGTACTAATGTATGAATAAAAGGAAACTTGCACGCGGATCTGACCAGAGCTTCTCGACCATTCCTCAGTCACCCTACAGCCCTGACATTGCCCCAGCAGGCTTTTTCCTCTACCCCCATCTCAAATCCATGCTGAAAGAACATCAAAACGACTTGGTGAAATCATTGCAAAATCTTCCCAAACTAAGACTATGAAATCACCACAGAATAATCAAGATGGAAGTCAACACACAAATTGCAATCTCCATACTTAGAAGAAAAGTGGGGTAAGGGCGAGCACTAATCCTGGTTCTGGAAAATAACTTTACTATTATTTCCTTGAAAGGTTTCTCAACTTCCACACTGATGTAAATTAACCATTAGCATTTAGGTAATTCCTTCCGCATTGCCATTAAGGAAATTTCAGACAACAGATGCACATAAAATTTAACCTATGTGGTCCAGTACATACCTTATCCTGCAAGCAACTTGAACCTAGTGGCCAAGACATTGAAGTGCCAGTCACTGTGAATTTAACATAGGCTGATCAACCTGAATCATGAACCAGAAGTAGAGGGCGGTGAGATGAGTGATAACCTACCAAAATTAAGGTTGGCAAGAAGGCACGACATCCAATGTTGGCACCTCACAAAGTGTTAGTCTCAGATGTGTATACCTATCTGGTTCTTGCTTGGAATGGTGCAGTAACAATTCAATTCAAATTTGGTGCATTTAGGAATCTGGCCACGATGCTTTTTCTTAGAAAAACAATGCCTACATTCCATGGGTGTTTGAAGCATTCTCAGGATGGCCACCTGACGTAATTACTTCTAGTAAAGAAAATGATTCAAGAAATATATTCCCAACCTATTCATTTAATATCAATTTATGAATCAAAATAATTTTACATTCAACCACATTCAATTCTAAATTGCTTTAATGTACACACCAAATACTTTGTCTCTTGGCTTTCGCCATTAACTTGCTTGCTCCTGTTTAAATAAATGACCAACATTAAAATTGGGATAAGTTACCACAAAAAAATTGTTATGGTCCCAAGGATGAAATTACATTTGGCATCAGGAAGCATAATATATGTAGGTGATATTTTCGTAACTACATTCCTCCTCATAAGGCATTCAGACTTATTTCAAGCGAAGATTCTCATCGATGTGCAGGAATTAAGCCTTGCACCTGCCATGTCAGATGACACTTTTGCACCCCATTCAAAATTTAAGCAATGCAACAAAAATACATATTAAAGCAGCTGGTACAGCATCTGTTGCAGGTAAGAGCAAATTATTTATCTACTATTCATAACGAAAGTCATTGACTAGTACAAAAACTAAAAGCTTAAAGGAATTATCTGCATTCATGCTGATTTCTCTACAAATTACAATTTATCGTTTTACGAAAAGGTCACCTAGATTATACATACTTGGACTTGATTTTTCCTATGGCAAATGAAGAAATTATCAGGGATTATTAAACATTACCCAATTTTCAGGGAAGGCAAATTTTTTTCTACCTTCAATGAAAAACAGGCACATTGGTGAAGTGGGAGGGCGACAAGTACATACAGATACCCACCAAGGAGAAAAAACAGATGAATGTTAGACGCATGAAGTTGATTGGGCGAGCATGATATTTGTTTCAAACAAGTAACAGATGTTCAGAGGGCTTACGAGGAATTCATTGAAGAATATTGTCACAATTGCATTCTAATAATGAAAAATATGAACACACTTGTCTCAGCACCAATTTCTTGCCTCCCTTTCAATCAACCAACACAAATGAGTCATGTCAATGATAGGTATTAAATTTCAGTACTTGGAATGTTAGCTTAGTGTATTTTTTTAAGATGTTGCATTGATGCAAATTTGGGAAATAAGCACGAAAAACCAATATATTTAGAAATAGAAAGTTATCTAAACATTCTTGAACTGCAGTACATTATCTGATCGGCATAATTTGTTAGATTATAGTTGTTAAATTTTTTTCAATGCAGTGAACTTATCTAAGATAAATACACTCCTGAAACCCCTCCTTTTCAAATGAAATTTGAATGTTACCGGAAATGTGTTCACAATCTATGTTATTCAGATTTTCAGACAAAACCCCAACTTCCCTCCTTCACTAAATTCTGTAATTTTCTAACATAAATGGCAAAAATGTGTAATTTCACTCCTACCACACACTAACGATTGGTATTTGCATCCTCTCATTAAAGCTCTCTGGTATAGGAGAATGACAAAATAAGGGTGCCAACAAGTAATTTCTGAAAAAAATAAAGACATTTTCCCATTAAAATGTACGTTTTTAACCATTATAAAATCCTTTATAAGTAACCGGAGCAAAATGTAGCACATGAAGACCATTTAATCTTTAGCCCAAAATTGGATTCTGAATAAGCATCTTTTCAAATGGTTTTTACTTCAAAATATCTCAGTTGGTGCAGGCATTCAAGGTACACAACTTGATATAATTCATAATCTATTTTAATGATAATTGTTGAAAAATCATAATATTGTCTTGATAAACTGCACACTGTATACATGGTAGAAAAGCTTAAAATCAATAAAGATGCTATAACTGAAACCTTTTAAGTAATTAAAAATATTTAGCATGACCATTTACAGCATTAAAAACAAATTTTAACAATTAAATGGGAATATTAAACATCATATATTGAATTCAGGAATGTCTCCCTAAATCATTGTTCCTGAAAACTGGGAGGACTGGGATGCTTAACATGTATGAAGACTACAAATTAGGTCAGCTTATCAAAATGAATTCTCCAAAATGTTTTACCGCTACATCATTATAAGGTCCATTATCACAAAAGAATTAAAAGCAAGGAATTATTTGCAATTCACAAATTATATCAATCAAGCCTTCAATGGTTTACAGTTATTCCAATACAGACATTGATTTAACATGTAAAACATTGATGAAATAAGAAAAAATAAGCTTTAATTATAGACCCACAATAACCTCCACAATTATCCTTTTTGAGTAAAAATAGATAAAGCACTAGAAGAAATTATGCATAAACTCATGGAATTATCCTTACAATTGGCAAGAGCCTAATTGAAAAATTGTATGCCTAATCATAGCCACACACCCTACTCACTAGTTCTGTTAAAATAAAAACTTTATACTCCAAAAAGTTTCATAATTTGTTGATTAAATCACCATTCCCATCCAATATTAGCTTTCCAACATAAAACAAACTACTGAGAAACCATAAAAGAAAAGTCAACATACTAGGCAAGAAGACATTAGAGATTTCTAACAGGCTCATTAATTGTGAAATACTAATTTATTAGTATCTAAGAAATCAAACGACTCACATAAAAACACCACTTCAGAGTTTCAATGAAATGGAACTTTAAAATGTCAGGAAGAAATAAATGTCAATTTACGAAAATCATATTACCTAACACACACTAGAACCCGAATTATCTGCACTGTATTGAAGTTGTACAGAAAGGACAATCCCATCAAAACAATAACTGTCTTAAAATATAATAGAATAGCAGTAATAAAACGAGGTCGTAAAATATTTCTAGACTGTATCACCTACTTTGATCATTAATAAATGGTGTTACTCCCCCCACTGCAGCATTTTCTTCCAAATTTGGCAATGGCCTTCTCACGAGAAGCCGATGCGGTACAAAGTAAATCTATTCTATTGCTTGACTTCCACAAAAAACACCATAACATCAAGGTGGTGCACCACTCTTAGAGCTAGCTGATGCTTCCCTCATAAATCCAACCACCTGTGTTATAAGTGCCATGATAATAGGGGTCCCACTACAAATACATAACAGCATCTTATTATCAAAGTGAAAAATAGTATTCAGTTCAGAAATGAAAATTTTTAATTCAGAAACCCTGAAATCCCACTTTTGTTTACATTTTACCCATAACATGTTTAATGTGACATTAGAACACATTACCAAAAAAACTACATACCTACTTATGGATTAATACTTTAAATTTTGATCAATTACATTCAGCATATATGTATGCATTTTTAGGCTTGCAGTATAAGCCATATTTTACCGTTTTTATGTATTTTAAAAATCATTTATCAAGTCAACTATAATTAAGTTAATGGACCTTTGATTAAAACATGCCAAATATGGCATCAAAGGTCAAAATCCCAAGTTTTAACGTCTAACTTTGCTTTAAAACAAAATGGATATTGATGGTTTGTGGAGCAAAGTAAATGATAGTCAAGTAAGAAAGTGCTGGTCTCGACAATCCATCTGACACTTAAAATTCAAGCAGCACTTTTCGTCCTCCAACATGTAGAGGACGGGACAAATCGTGTAAGTTGACCTATTTCCAACCCCATCCAACAAAACTTTCATTCACAACACAATTCGAATAAAATGACCTTCCTCTCTTTGATTTGGTCATACATGTTAAAATTATGATGTAAAATTCCATCAGCAGATAGTAAACAGCATTACTTCCACGGGATTATGAATGCTCACATGTTAACGCATCCTGTTTCAGACATATATTTTTGTATTTTTCATTTAATGCCTTTCCTCAGATTATCTACTAATCATTCCGATGAAAACCCTTATAAAGAGAATTTCCTTTTTTTTAGATTGTGTGTGCAGCTAGTTATTCTCGGAGACTGTTGCTACTGACATTTCCATCTCAACGTGGTTCAACGTATTTTAATCCTTCTTCACGAGTGAGGCCTGCTTGGCCTGATGGGCTTGAAGCACAGCCACAGCTTCCTCAACCTATTGGAATGAAAAAAATTAAAGTAAAAATACTACACACAGCACGGAAGCTGATAAAAAAGATAGCACAGAGTTTTGCAAGGCTCTCCATAGCAGTTCATTTTATATGATAATTTTGAAATTTTATTTTTTTCCAAAGATAAAGTTAACCGAATTCGAGCATGACATACCAGCAACTGGAATTAACTAAAATTTTTCATAACTTATGCTGAAATGTTTTAAGAAAGGTTAAATCTCTTAATCATTATAAAACTCATTGAGGATTCCTGGTAGGAAGATTAAGCAGGCAGTCTAGAAGTAGGTAAACCTATACTGACCTTGGCTTTCAGTGACTCATGATGCTCCAACATATGCAGAAGCTCCGAGTTGTCTATCTCGAGCAACATGCCAGTAATTTTGCCGGCAAGGTCTTGATACATTCCCTGAAAATACAGATTAGCCATGAAGTAATGATTCTACGCAACAACAATCATCTAATTTTATAATCCAAATCAATGGGAAACTTAGATAAACCAGTATAAGGATAAGTATATGATAAATGTGCCTTGAAATATTAGGCAGAATATTGAAGCAAGCCATGGATCTAGATTTACAGCAGAATCTCAATATCATGAAAAATCACAGCCATAAAAAAGCAAACATTACACTAAGTTCTCATTATTAATGATGGCAACAATCACGAATTAGGTCATTTCAATGATTTTCAGGAAGTAGCAGACTGTGGATATTTTCCATCATAGATAGGATATTATACCCAGGAAACTCTTGATACACAATCTTCAGTTATAACCTCTGCCATCATTTATATATCACAGATTGAAATGAAATTCCAAGAAAAATATTGCTATGCACTTGACAGGTTCAGATTTCTCTGTTAAAGAAAAATTTCACTCCCTCAAGCTGAGCCCTGAAACTTCCCACAGAGAAATTAATTATTTATCACATATTGTTGTAACTGATGATTTTCATGTCCTGCATTATTGTAGTAGTAGTTTTAAGGGGAGGCGACCGACAGCTAAGGTCATTTGCGCCATAGGGGATGGACAGGAAAGGATGAAGGGTGGATAGAAACCCGGCGTCGGCATTAGCCTGCTCTTTACGAAAGGCGCCAAGGGGTCCGCAGTTTAACGTCCCATCCGACGGACGGCGTACTCACTCAAAGTGCCCTCCACAAAGCACCTCAAGTAGGGATCGAGATACCTCTGAAAAATATTCAACACCGCCGGGATTTGAACCCGCGCCCTCAGGGTGGGAAGCCAGTACGTTAGCCCCCGCTCCTGCATTATCATATTGAAATAATTTCTACTACAAATTTTAGTGGTGAACATTGGTGACTACAGTAGTTCGATACCATAAACATGGCACATCATTGACTGGGGATTATATATTTACATCTTGGATTGGGTTGAGAATGTGACTTGCATCAATGCAAATATTTTACAATTGGTAGTTCTTTTCAACTTTGTAATCAAAATAACATTAAGCCATGAAGTATGTTGTAATGCCGATTAATGTTGTAGTAAAAAATTACGTTATCTAAATTGGCTAACATGGTAATAATGAGACATAAAACATTTCTGTTGATGATTCAAACAAAGATTAGTTCGCAAATCCCTGAGAGCTAACTAGAAACCTAAGCTCCTAACTTTCAATCACTCTTATCCCTTCCTTCGTTTGAAATTTTTGTTAATGCCATTACCTAGCAAGCAGTGTTTTAACACAAATAAAATCATTATGAGCAAGTAAAATTTCCCCTAGACCTCGTATGTTCTGAAGGACTTCAGTTTCCCCAACTCTGATTACCACTGATTAGGACATTTTTCAACATCAATTTTGAACAAACCTGAATAAGAGGGAAGAGACGCTCTCCAAGCATTTGCTTTTGATCATGGTGAGACGCAGCTGCAAGCATGGTGGCAGTCAGCGGCTCTTGTCCTTGAATGTTAACCGCCTTGAGGAGTAATAAGAAAGCATTGGCATGTTTACAAATGAAGAGTTCATCATACTCAAGAGGTAGGAAATAAATACTAACAGTAAAGAGCAATTGGACAAACATGGCAAGTACAAATTAATTTATTGGTCAGAAGAGAACAGCCCTTTTCTGTTAAGTGATAAGATTAATAAGATATGACTCATTAAAAAGATAAAACTGGGATGAGACAGATAAGACAGGGATGAGACGTCATGTCTGCTGCCAAAACTTCAATTTTAAAAAATAAGCTTAAAAACTGTTTATTCTAGGGCGTTAAATTCCACCGTAAGTGATAATGCAGTCAAATTAGTCAAGCTGTTCAAAGTAAAATTCAGTCATTCAATTTCAAACATCTAAGATTAATCAGATGGGGCTCAGAAACCTAAACTGTAGTTCTAGTTACAAACCTGCTGTACAGGTGGAGGTTGTGCCACTGGCATTTGCTGAGGTGGATTGCGCATGTTTGGAGTGTACTTTATGCTTGTTGGGCGACCCTGTGCAGACACAGTCGGGGCACCCATTGGTCGTGGTGCTGGAACATTGGCACCTCCAACTGCAAAATAAATTTCACAATGGTCAAGTTTTGACTTATGACATCCAATTAAGAGATTACCCTCATAGATAATACAAATTTGTCATGAATTTCAGCATATTAGAACAAACATTCATTCTTTACCAATATATCTTAAAACAGAGGCAAAAATATTCAAATTAGTTTTTCATGATATTTAATTTGATCAACTCCCCAGCTCCTTTTTTTTATGAAAATGATCAAATCAATCAATACTTCTCTGTCCTTTACAAATAAGTGGCACCCATGAATGCTGTAACAATACAATTTACTCTTAACCTTACCTCCTGCCTGTTGTCCCGTGATTGGTCTGGCGGAGAGGGCACCACGCACCGAACCTGGCTGAGCAGTGGGAGTGCGGGGTGCAGATCGGTAAGGGCCTTGGACACCAGGGAAACCTGTAAATGATAATAACAATCACATTACACCAGCAGTAATAAAACTGCTTCATATAACTAACTACTCTGATCCTCTAACTGAGGTGGTGAAGAGATCCTGCCACGTACCAGAAGCAACTTGAGCAGATGGACGAACTTGTGGCTGTGCTGGCCAGCGAGGAGTTGCCCTGATTTGAGCAATCTGGGCAGGGTTGTAAAATCGCTGCGGCTGTGGCAGAGTTGGAACAAAGTACCCAGCACTGTTGGGCTGGAATATTTGCTGTAATGAAAGTTGAAGAAATTATGTAGAAGGTTAAAGTTTAAGTTAACAAAAAATAAGACATTTAAAATGTATAAAATAATATTAATAGTATTTTGATTGAAATGTTTCAAGCAATGTAAGAGAAATTGAACTTTACAAACATATAACAGAATGACAGATTGCTTGCCATTAAAACTGAAGATAGCCAATGAAATCTTTAAAATTCTAAAATAATGCTTTCAATTTTTCTCACCTGACCCATTTGCTGCATTCGCATATTGGCCATTCTCTGCATGTACTGAGAGGCCAAATGAGCCTTGCGATCTTCCTTTCGCTGGGCCAAGGCCACGTACAGAGGTTTCGAACCCACAATGCGACCATTCATCTCTGTAACTGCTTTGGTTGCTTCCTCGGGTGATGAAAAGCAAACAAAACCAAAGCCCTTGCTCCGACCTTCTTCCAGCATCACCTGAGAAAAATTAACAAGAATCAGACAAACAAATTAAACACATTTCCTAATTTGTTCCACTATCTCAGATCCAAAAGTGAGAAATTTCCTTCATCCAGAAGCAGTTTTCACAGATGTGATCCATTTTCAGTTAAGTCAACAAAATAATCAAAGCTAATAAAAAACAACAAATAGCATAGTTGCTAGCAGCATGGCTGCAGAAACTGTTGTCATCGAGAGACAACCTGATGCGGATAAATGCCCAGAAGCATGGAATAATAAGGATAAATGCTGCAGAAACCATTTGAAAATAATGAATGCTGGAGAGAGATATTTACACATTAAGAATTTTCAATAGTTAGCTCCAATAGAGCGATGTTCTACAAACTATCTTCACGACAAGACAAGTGTCGACAGAAAAAAAATTACCATGATTTACTTCGCATTAGCGTAACAAAATATCAAGTTATCAATAATTGAGCAAAAAATGGAGCAAAACTAAATTATTCCAGTTCTAAAAACACATCACTATCTGAAGAATAGCTCTTGCTACACCATTGATTTGGTTTTTGATCCAGCAGAATACTGTCATTCGTGGATATTAATGCATTTATATCCAGGATCTCACATTCGGCAGTCTTACTATTAGTGTTGACATATAGTATTCATGCAACTGCCAATGATGAAAAGAAAGGCACTTGCACCCACTTTGGTGAGGGCTAGTTTTCACCACTGGTCAGTTGATCGGGAAAGTCAATCAAACTGTATACTTTTTGAACGGTATATTTTTTTATAAATAACTTCTCAAGTTTGCCACACACAACAATTTTCATGGTATATGCGGGACATGCAACACAAAACATTAAGTGCAGCTTCAGATGCTTACTTTAATGATGAAAATTCTAAGCACATAGCTATCATACTCTCTCCCGACTTGGGAGGTTTTCTTACCCCTTTCAAGGAGTGCCTCATGCCGAGAAATTCTTTTTTCTGACATGAGAAAAAATAATTTTTCCAAATATTTATTTGCACACATTTTAAAAATCACCTTTATTCCTTTCACCCCTACACTTAATTTCAAAACAAAAACTTGTTCTCACCTTTGCACTTGTTATGGTACCAAATGGAGAGAACTCTTTCCTCAGACGTTCATCATCAATGGTGTCATCCAAATTCTTCACATAGAGATTCACTCCTTGATAACGGTTCAAACGCTCTATCTTCAGCTGTTCAAACCTCCTCTTTAGTTCTTGCTGACGCTCTGCCTTCTTCTGAGCACGACCAACATACAGCAGCTGTAATTAAAAAAATTCAAAAGAATGAAAATAACCATTTAAAGCGATACCATTAAAATACCATTGACACGCATGATGAATGAATTACCGGGTGAATTCTAGTTTAATCATATGATTAGTTGCCTCAGGTGAAATCAAGATTCAATTCAATAATTCATTCAAATACTCACGCAAACTAGAAAACTGTACTCAAAACAATGCTTATCAATCTACAAATAATTAAAGACTGCTAAATTTACTTATGCAAAAGCAGTATAGTACCATTAAAAAAATTATGGAAAGATTATATTAGCTAATTATTTAGCCTTTAACTGTCAATTTAATGCCTAAAGGTGGTAATCAAAATTAAGACAGCAATAAAAATATATTAGTCCATTGAAAACTGAAGATTAATACTACTACCTTCCCATTCAAATCTTTTCCGTTCATTTCATCAACTGCTTTCTCAGCTGCCTCTGGTTCTTCAAAAGCCACAAATCCAAAGCCTTTAGATTTACCATCATCTGCTGTCATGACCTACATGAGAAAAACCTTGGTTAATTGATTGACATTCTTATAAACATTACTGCAGATTTAACAACTTTAAAACATCACATAGATAGCATAGAAAAGTGTCAAACCACACTTTGAAATAATTTTCTAGAATTTCCAGGTTCAAACTGCCTCAGAATGAAACTCAAACAAAAGCATCTATTTGCCGGCACATCAGACACCTTTTTTACTCTAAAATACACTTTAAAACAGAATGCCTCTCAGGCACAAGTGCATCTTATGGGATGGGAAATACCATAAAAGTTTTACGGGTTTCAGAATACAATAGCAATCAAAACTACTTAATACAATATGCTTTTACATCAGCCATGACTGTAATTTAGAAGAAACATTTGGACATCAGCCCTGATATATGGCAAATGACCTTCACAATAATTGTGTAATAATTTACAATGAATCACTATGTATCTCCACCATGATATACAATTCAGGTTACACTTCACAGTGAAAAAAAAATATCAACCTCATATGGTCTCCTAGCTTTCCTAGGTCATTCAACATGGGTTCATTCAAATAAAACTTTTTCCAGAAGAGAGACAGCAAACACTTCTTTTAACGAGTTATTAATTTTAAATAAAAAGTATAGAAATAATAAAGGAAAAGGAAATAAGCTGATTACATCAATTACAATCAAAATATGAATGATATTTTTAACTTTTAAAATCAAACTTGCCTTGTGACTGGTAATTCTGCCATACTTCTCAAACATCTCCCTCAGCCTTTCATCATCCAAATCGTCAGCAAAATTCTTTATATACACATTGGTAAAGCGCTTGGCCTTCTCTCCCAACTCCTTCTCTCTCTCCTTACGTGGGATGAACTTGCCAACATATACCTGTTCAGTCATAAAGAAATTTCAGAACAATTACACAGAAGAAGTTAAATTCATTGGACAAGTATTATGCATCAAAAACCTCAAAACAGCACGTGGAACCTACAAACTTTTGTGTACATAATAGAACAGTGAATGGAAAACAATGAAAGAGCAATGGAATGGAAGAATGGATCAGTGTGATAGCATGATCTGATTGAAATGTTTTTTTTTTCATGTCAAGTAGTTTTTGGAAACTTGAAATAATACCACAACTGTCAAATGAGCTTAGCTAGCACATTATTTCATTTTAATATTGATTTATAATACTTTAAAAACATCAAAAGAAAATAAAATCATTGGAAAACAAGCTAAGCTGGAAATTGAATGAATGTTAAACTCTAATAGCCGTAAACAGTTCTGTTAACTGTTTACGGCTATTGGAGTTTTACATTCATTCAATACTACTAGCCGTAAGAGCTCAATTCTATCAATAAGCTGGAAATGCTGCAACAAGTGGCCACAAATGTGGAGACTAACTTTTCTTTTACGTTGAAATATAGCAATAACTAGGAATTCTCCTAGCAGTCACTTGCATGCAGCATTGCATGCAAGTGACTGCTATTGCAAATTTGTCATGCAGCATTGCATGACAAATTTCTCGAACTAAAAGCTAATTTTATCACAGCTGCAAATCATTTCATGAATTCTTAATCCCAACAAATATACTGCCATTTACCTTGATTTGTCTCCTCAGTAATTAACCTGTGTTTAATTAACCTTAATGGAACGAAAGGAAACTTTAGTTCATGGGAAAGAGTGGGTCCTGCTGGCCAAATGAGAACTTTAATTCCCACTTCACTTGAGCTGTCTTGCACTCCTATGATGATAGTTGGAGTGCATGGTCAGGTCAGGACTATCTCTTTGCACATGCCCCTTTTGATGCACTGGGCCAAACCTCCCTTATCTGGGCAGTATCTAACAACAAAACCTGGACTCCCGTGGCTTTGAACACCATCTCCGGTGAGTTAAGATTTTTTTTAGTTCCCCTCCTACCTCGATGGTCGAGCTGTTCACTCAGAACTGTCCCTAGGGGAAAGCATTTCTTTGACCATCCAGATTCTTTGGCTGATTTATTATTCACTATTCAATTTATTTCGGTATATTCACTATGTTTCATAGTTAGAATTTCTTCTTCAAATACCTATAAATGTCTCCAACTGAATAAAATTTATTTGCACATATATTTTTGTATTTATTCTATGCTCTTTATTCAGTGGAAAATCAATCTCCCACCATCATGGATCTCAAGAAAAAATTACCCAAAAGAGGAACTTTTTGCTGAGTGTTTCCGACGCACAGATTACAGACAACAATGATAGCTTTGAGGAAGAGGACTTCGGGATCGATCAAGATTTAGCTCAGACTCGCTCCAAGTAGTGGGCTAAAAAGTTAAGGAACTACGTATTTCAACACCCATCCATTTTTTTCTGGTAATGAAAAGTTAGAACACAACGAAAGCTCCTAATATAATGGCAAGTTCCTCACCCATGACATCACTTCTTCACTCATATTTACAACCAGACATTACACCTAGTTTTTAAAGAAAAATTAATTTCAATCTTCTCCAGAACCCAACATACAATACACAGATATATATGAATTTTTTGGCAATAGTAATTCAAATGGGACATGATATCTGAGATTCCCTAAAAGACTATTGGATACAATTGGATCAGTTTTACTCTCCTTTCCATTGTAATGCAATGGCACGCAATAGGTTTTTACATATTCTGTTTTTGACATTCCACAAACAATGGCAATGAACCACAAAGGAATGATGAAAGTTACAATAGACTCTCGCAGATAAGATTTTTTACATTCTAAAGGAAAATATTCTAAATAGGCCTTCAGGGTACCTAGCAGTGGACGAAATAATTGTGTTATTCAAAGGCACAGTGATTTTCAAAACAATACATTCCAAAAAAAACATAGGTTCAGAAGAAAAATATATGAGCACTATGACTCAGTCTAATATACAGCAGATATGACTGCTAGCCTAAAAAAAAGACAGACAAAATGCAAAAAATGACATTACAGCCACGCATGCCACTGTGAATGCATTTAAGAGGAGAATGGAAGGAAGAGGGCACAAGCTTATCGAAGATAATTCTTTTTCTTTCCCGGAACTCTCTTATGATCTCAGGAAAATTGAAAAAAATCGCCGAAGGACAGTTAAGAGCAAACCAAATTGGTTTGCCAAAAGAATTTTGGGATAAGAAACAAATGAAATGCGGAGATGTATAAGCAATATGCAGAAGATATCTGATGACGATTAGTTTGAGAGAGGAAAGAAATGTCCATATTTTGACAAACATGCATGTGCCACCTGAAGAGAGCTTTTGTGATTGCCAAGGGAAGCCCTTAAACCTGTAGTTTTAAGAGACTATAACAAACATATGGAGTACGTCGATAAATGCGACAGAATGGCTAATAGGTATTCCAGAAGCAGAAGAACCTGGAAGGGGATGAAAAAGTTATTTTCACCCCATTGATCTTAACTATTCTGAATTCATGGAATGTCTGTTTCTGTGAGAAGTAACATGAGCCATCGACATTTTCGTTCAGCTCTTGTAAGAAATCTTTTGGAGAGAAATCCCTCTAGGGTACCGAACTTCTTCTCAAAGAGATCGTTCTGCTGCTCTTTCCACAGACATTGTTTACCTTGACGTAAAACTCCATTTTTTGCAGCCAGTTTAATTTAAAGCTTGTTTTCCAATGCTCACAAATGCAATGTAGACCTCTATGGAGTTGAATGTTTCCGGAATGATAAACAAATTTAGAATAATAAGAATTTGAGACTATTTTATGGAAATGCTTATTTTTTGTAACCTAGCATTATTTTCATGTTTTACAACATTAGAAAAATATAAAAAGAGAACTGTTCTAAGAAACAATATATTTTCTTCTGTTCTTACTTTACATTAATCTCTCAGCAAATAGATGAGATCGAGGTGTGAAAGTAAATGACTGCCGAGTTAAATTTCAATTCCCGAAAACGCTCTGGCCAGAATATCCCACTAAGGGAATTGAAATGCTGTGTTTTAAATGTTATTTTTTTGGCCAGCAATCCCCAAGTTTGCCTGCCAATGCTATCACAGAAGTCACATCGACTTGCACTTTAGTTTCTTTGAGGGTCCACAAATGTAGTCATACAGCAAACTTGCAACTAAGTTAACATTTTTCCTATAAGGAATTCCTCATTACCATGCCATATTCCCAATTTGCAAATTAAACTCTCGAATCTTTTCAGTAAGTTTGGCTCTTTTCCACATTTTTTGAGAAAATAATTCCAAAATTCCTCATCCGAGTTGACAACCTGATATTCACTGCATTTTATTGTTTTTTAAAAAAACTAATATACAAGATGATGATAAAAAAGTAAGTATATGCCTTCTTCACTTAAGATCTGCAATGGTTTAGAAACTATCAATAGACAAATGTGTATTGTGAATGGTGAAAAACAATGATGAACTAACTATTGGTACTGCTATTACACTTATGTGTTGATCTCTTATTTCAGTATGAGAAATTGTTCCTTTTGTTCATTGCAAGGACTCATTATTCTTAGTCTATTGGATCTGCAGGTATTAAGTTTGTGCTTATATTATTATTCCTCTCCTGAGCCATTTTCCATAGCCTCTAAATTGATATTTTTGTCCCCATTTCCGTCAAATTGAACATTTCACGGCATGTTATCTTAGTTCATGAACAACAGTGAATGCTATATCACATTGGAACTTTGTTCAGGGTGGTCAAATTTCCGGAGCATCTTCAACCATTTTCTTTTCTATCCAACACTTTATATTTGAAAGTCAGGGAATGTGAACACATGGGGGATTGAGGCAATTTAGATTACAGAAATGCTTAAAGGCCTACGGATGGGTTACCACAGTGATTAGGAGCAGGGATGAATAAAGCAAATTTCCTGCAAATTGATTATCTTCTCATGGGCCACCAGAAAACATGTCTTAAGGCAGGTTGTTAGCTAAAAATATTAGTACTTTATCATCATAAAGTCCTCTACTTGAAAAGTATCAAAAAATGAAGTGATTTTTCATTCGAATTATTCTGCATTTGTGACTTCAGATTGATACATCTGGATGAGACAGTGAACCAAAATACTGAATTCCCAAGAATTAAATCTAGATCTCTCTAGCAGTTGCCTCCCAACTTAATTTCACATTTTAATGTTCACCTTCCATTCAGCCCAACCACGCCAAATTCATTCTACGAAAGCACACACTTTATATGATATAAGAGTCCTTCCCCATATTGAAGTACTCCATTAGCAGATGTAACCCTCAATAGATAGAATGTTCATCACACAATTTATCTTATTTGCCTCTACACTACTAGGTGATTCTCCAGCTTAGGCACGATGACTGATGACAGAAATGAATCAATGAATGTACTAATAGCCAACCACATACCACTGTTGTGAATGGTCACCAGGGGTCCAAGGTAAGATTTCCTCTTCGACAAATATTATGGAATATCCATTGCTTAATTTGACAGAAATAAAGCAGTCCAGAAACTGCAATAATATTTTACCAGGCCTTTATTCACTTTTTTACAAACGTAGAAAAACTTAAATTTCTTGACATCTTAATTTTATTTTAAATATACCTCATCCATTTCTACGAGTAATTAAATACCCCAGAAATTGGTCTTTCTTCTCAATGTTGAGGGCGCTCCTATTAAACTCTATTAAGTATGTGTTGACTTCTAGTACAGCGGAAATGCACATTTCCTCCTAAGAAAATGAGACAATAATGACCAATTATCAAACCAGGGGAGGGAAAGGTTTGATTCTCTGTAGTTTGGATAACTTGCGAAGAGCTAGGTTAACAATTACTGTTTCAAAGATCTGCTGTGAAATGCACTGCTTTACTTAGTTTATTGTTAAGGCAAAACGTTTCATACTTCCAGACAGAAGTAGTAAGACCCTGTTTTCTTGAGTAAGAGAACAAGATATTTCTAACCTCTACATTTAATCATTATGGTCCAGCAAAAAATATTTCATGTATTAAATATAATGAATCGTAGACACTTACTTCGTGAAATTGACTTCTACTTGCTTAACAAGATGCACCTGACATTATCCCACTAAAAGGATATGCAATGTAAATATATTTTCAACCATAGATGAATTGTTAAATTCAAACTGATGATTAACAATGTACCATCAAACCTATCACCAATTTTTAATGCCACCGTTTCCTCTTCTCCTAAACTTCACTTCCCCTCCCCACAAATGAACCATTTAAACCGAACATTTAACCCCATGCCTTATACATGCAATAATACCTCTCACTGGCATTCAAGTCACATGCCACTTGATGCTAATTTTGTACTATTGATAAACATGTGAACTTAATTAGTTCATTCGAATAAATAAAGTGTGTAATTTAGCTTTTTGCATCATAGGTTTCCAAAAAATTCCAATAAGACATGAGCTTCAAATTTTGATATCATTCTATGTTGAATAACTTTTTAAAGTAAAAAAACAATTGGAGTAATAGTATAAGTATTTAGGGGAGGCGGCCGATATCCAAGGTCATTTGCCCCATAGGGGATGGACAGGAAAGGGTGAAGAGACACCCGGCATCAGCATTAGCCTACTCTTTGCGAAAGGCGCCCAGAAGTCTGCAGCTTAACTGCAAGCTGCAGAAAGTCCCATCCAACGGACGGCGTACTCACTAAAAGTGCCCTCCACAAAGCTCCTCAAGTAGGGATCGAGATACCTCTGAAAAATATTCAACACCGCCGGGATTTGAACCCGGGCCCTCTGGGTGGGAAGCCAGTACGTTAGCCCCCGCACCATCTCAATCCCCAAACAATTGGAGAAGGGATGCTTGGCATACCCCATGGATGTTGCAATAAATAAGCATTGCTGATTAACACAAAGCTTTGAGAGACCGAAGTTGCTATGCAAATTTCCAACCCATACATTCAGAATAAACATATGGTATAACTTACAGAGTGTAAGCATTGACTAATAGCCATAAATTTATTTTTATTCTGAAATAGTACTGCTTTTCTAGAAATTACTCCTGGGTTATGGCAGCTCAATTTAATTGGAGGCTCATAACCCATGGCTAATTCAAATAATGTTTGTGCATTCTCGATTATTGTTGGATAAGCAGTGGTCCTTTTCATGGTTATTTGAGGGTGTTTCATGACTTTAATACAATTTTAAGTTTACAGTGATCCACTTTAGGCCAAAGAATGAAGATGCAGAAATGAACTCTGTACACTGTATCATAAATTAACCACACAACTTTGAAAAAAATTCATTCTGTGTTGTTGAATTAACACTTGAGAATAGAGCCGACAACCATGTCATATCAAAATATCAACGCGAAGTTTTTACTAAGACATCAAAAAATTAGTCTAAGATTGGTTGCTTATGGTATATCA
Source organism: Hetaerina americana (assembly GCF_022747635.1). Lineage (NCBI taxonomy): Eukaryota > Metazoa > Arthropoda > Insecta > Odonata > Calopterygidae > Hetaerina > Hetaerina americana. The sequence continues at coordinate 82,619,251 of NW_027286763.1, forward strand.
ATTTTGTTACTAAATTCGATCGATAAAAAAGTTTGTTAGGAGGGTTTAAATAGGTTTGGCAAGGGTACCAGTCGTCTTCCGTTCTTCCCTTAAATATTTCCTTGCTCTTGGTGAATGGCTGTTGCAGCCGCATCTTTTTCTCACCATGCAATAGCACTGGAAAATGTTACCATGTCAATCTCGAGACATATCTTACAATGTTTTCATTATACCAATCAATTAAATGAACACTTTTGTATTTGAACAAATTTGTACAACGAGAGTTGTTTAAGTTTTATTAATCTCGCACGAAAAAATAAGTTAAAACCTCAACTGTATCAGTTTCAAGTTAATTGTTTTCGAGGTAAGCGAAATTGTTTACTCCCGACTATATCTCCATAGCATGCATTTTGTTTACCCAACACGCGCTACTTCCCCCTCTCTTCAAACATCAGTATCCATGCTTTCAATTCTCTGTCCCAGTAGAAAACCGCACAAAGCAAGTCTGCTATCACTTCAATATGGACAATTTTTTCGTCGTAGTCGATCATGAAAACAATTCCACCGGCACATTAAATCAATGCCTAAAAATCCTTTTCAAATGTGAGATATGGGTGTGGTTCCTTGGAGTTGCCTGTACTCCACTCACATTTTCCACTCATTGGGTAAATCAATAACACCACCCACTTAAGTCCTACTGGTCTAAACATGGGGAATCTTGACAATAAAGCCAAAAATATAATAAGACTCTTTTCAGCATTTCCGTGCGTAACGGCATTCAGGTGTCGCGAAACACCAAATCATTTAAAGAAACAAAATCAAGACACGCCCTGGAGCACCACTATTGGTAGCACTCTTGTCACAGATCGGTCTGGTCGATAAAAATACCTTCCTCTTTTCAAACACCCAACAGCAATGTCTTACCTTCTTTCCGTTCAACAACATTCCGTTTACTTTATCGATGGACTTGTTGGCTGCTTCCTCCGTTTCGAAGTGGACAAACCCATAACCCTTGGAACCTCCCGTTTCATCGGTTGCAACCTATTCACAAGGTCAGATTAGCGAACAATAGTTTGATTGACTTAATTTCAAAATATTAAAAAGTTTTACCTTGCAACTCAATATGTTACCAAAGGCGGAGAAGGTGTCGTACATGGCTTTGTTGTCAATGCTTTTGTCCAAATTTTTAATGAATACATTCCCTACTCCCGACTTTCGAAGTGACGGATCTCTTTGTGACCACATGATTCTGATTGGTCGATCTTTTATTAAGTCAAAATTCATTGTATCGAGGGCTCTTTCCGCTGTAAAAAATAAATAATATTCCAGCAATTGTCAACCTTATAAGAGTATAACACAAACAAAAACAAGGCTCGTGTATCATACCATCAGCTGGTTGCTGAAAGTTGACGTAGGCGTATCCCAACGACCTACGTGTAATCATGTCCCTACATACTCTTATTGAAAGTACTGGGCCAGCTGTCGAAAATTTCTCAAACAACAAGGCCTCGGTCACTTCCGGATGCAAATCTCCAACATATAATGAAGCCATTGAATTCTGCTATTCCTAAAGGAGTCGGAAATATAAACAATATTGTTAACATGCATAAAATGATAAACATATCAATCTAATAACAACAATTAACCCATTCAGCTTACTCAAAAGTATCTCGAAGTGGACCACGTTGAACGTTAGCAAAACACACACGCAGATGGATTACAAGCAACTTGTTACCGATTTTCTAACTTTTACGATTTTTTTGGATTTTAAACTTTTCTAATTTTTTTGGTTTTTTTTTTTAGAGTTATATCACGAAGTGAAGTTAGGTTGTGTGACCTAATTACTAGACACACAACCTCACGTGAATTAACCCTAACCTTTCTGAGGAAGAGGCGGAGAAAGTAGGCCGCATGTTGTATATATACTTAAACAATCACTCACTTCCGCGCATAGCAAATAGTACACTTTATTTTGTAAATTTCCACCACTAAATAATTTCTTTCCCCCAAAATATTCTCCTCAATTATTTAAAATATTTTTTGAATTGTGTGAAATTCATAAACATTCCCTCATCTAAGATATTATGTTTTTATCAATTTTTGAGGGAAATTCATCGAACATTGTTACCACGTGATCCTATGTAGCGTCTCACCCAAATTTCATTTTTCATCAAAAGGTCAATGAATAATTCAGTGTCACTTTGCATTAAGAAATATTATTTAATAATTTATAAAGGCAAATGTGACAAACTTATTCACATGAGATTAATTTGTTTTGATGCTAAGGAACACGTGTACCTTATTTTCAAAAATATAAATTTTTGCACCAGCAGGGAATTTGTCTGAATTGATAATTAATTTTTATGGTGTTTCTTTTCAGCCCAATTACCACCATTTGAGCATAAATAGAGTTTTCGAAGCATAAGCAATGATTGCTGATTTTGATAATTCAATATTGTGATGTCATTTTCAACATTGAACAAATTTTTATTTTTGCCTATACGTAAGGGGTAACCACAACCAACTGTGAAGGAATCGAAGTAATTGGGTTTTGTGTATCAGATACGGCGCCAGAGTAATGGTTTAGATTGCTAACATATTTTACGGGACTCATGAAAAACAAGTATCCCGTTAAAAAAATTTGCTAAACAATAGCCAATTTGTTAAAAATTAAAGTTACAGACAGAAACCTTAGCGTCATTCATTGGCTGATAAGAGCTATTTATGGAGTAGCCGCAGTATAATGGAAATTTGTTTCAAAAATTGGTTAATCATTTCCCCAACCCACTGCAGTTTGCGTATTGTTTATTTTAGCAAATCCATAGGTCCTGGTTAGGTTTTCCTCACCCAGCGGTTTGGTTGCTTGAAATTGTCATTATTTTATGAAAATTATCCACCGTCTAAGGCCAAAATTTGGCTTGTATATTTGTGCTCACTAAACAATAATATACCAGAATTACCACCTGTGATGAAATAAATAGGTAGGTATGCATAATAGTAAACATTATTTAGTTGCCAACCATTTAGGTAGGTTTTGGACAGACCCAGACTGATCATTGGTACCTATCTGTGCCTCATTCAACAACTTCAAACTACACGAAACTGTTCTTCAATTCCCCATAATTTCTACCTCCATTAATTCTGTCCAATATATCAATCCTTTTCCTCCCTGACTAATGCTCTCCTCCCCCATCAGTCTTCAACAGTTAATTACCAATCAAAATGCCCTGTGTCAGCATTTTCTGCCATCTTTGGATTTCTCCCAACAACACTCTCTCCACCCACTCTATGCGTAGAACACACTTTTCTTTCTGTCCACTTCACCATCCTTCTATATAAAATCTCAAAAGCCTCCAATACACTCCTATCACCTTTCTTCAACAACCAAGTTCCCAAGCCAAACAAAAGCACACTCCATGAGAAAGTTTTTGCTAGTTGTTTCAAACTCCCAACTGAATATCCCCATCTTCAAATTCCTCTTCCTTATGAAAGCTTTTTTGCCTAATGTAAATCTTTTTCATCTTAATTTCCTTTAAATGTGACCATCTTGGGCTATGGTACATTCCTGCTCCACCTGCTCTAGTTTTTGCCGCCATATTTATACCTTTAACTTTGCCTTCCTCTTTCTTGAAAAATTCATAAACTTTGTTTGACTTACATTGATTCCCATACGTATTACACTGATTTCATTATGCACTCAACAATGACTGTACCCCTTGGCTGACTGGCTTACTAAAGCTTGATCATCTAACCTAACTGATTTTATGAAATCTCCAAAGATTTTCATTCCTATAACCAATCTGTCGGATGCCATTTTTACCATTTCCTCTGAATATAAATTGAAAATAATGGGTGGCAATGGACACCCTTCTTTTCATACCCCTACCCATCCCAACTCTCCATTTGCCATGCACACCTGAGCAGTTTGGCGCCCACATATAAATAGGTTACATATAAATCCCCTATCTATCCCACGCACTCCCATATTCTGTAATATAGCCATTAATTCTATCATTTTACTCTAGCAAACACTTTTTTCTAATCTAAGAAACAAACAAATACATGCTGATTGTATTAGAGTATTCTCTTTCAGTGACTTCATTACTGCTACAGTATAATGTGTACCTCTCCCCTCCCTGAACCCATACTGATCCTCTGCTCAGTAGTCACTAGCCCTACTCTTCATCTTTTTGTTGATGATCCTAAGTACCACTTTTTCCGCTGTTGAAGTGAAATTCATTGTTCTATAGTCCTCATATATGTTGCCTTTCCCTTTTTTGGGATTGAGCAAGTATGACCAAATGAAATCTTTTGCCCCAATTCCTCCCTTATAAAAGCTATGAATTAGCCAACAAAATCAGCTCTTTGGCATTTTCCTAAACCCATTGTTCTGCAGGAGTTAATTATACCTTATTTGATTATGATAGAATAGTGATAAAATACCATTGAAGTAAAAAACATAAATTGATAACAATTCTTCCACATTATTGAATGGCGATTCACATTTCTCCCCGAACAGCTAAAGGATACATACAAAAACATGCTTATGAGACCGTTGGACTGAATTTAGAATTTCTAAAAGGAAAATTATACTAACAAATAACATTAAATTATTAAGGGCAGGAAATACACTACCTATTTGTTTTGGTTAATGTACAGGTTCCACAACAAACCCCTGAGCAAAGGCACTGGCCCATCATGAAAGTTGTTATTTCCTTTCGCATAAAATATTATACCTATTAGTATATCTTTTGCATACATAGTAATCACTACTGAATGAGTAGAGATTGTTGCTATAACATTTTGGAGAGTGATGGCATGGTCACCGTGCTGAGAAGGAAGAGAGGATCAAGTGAAGGTGAGGATGAATGGGAGAGGTTGTGGAAAGGATTACTGAAGGGACCAGGGAAGAGTAAAAGTGGAGAGGAAGTCTTCAATGCCAGTTGGATAGAAAATATCATTGTCATTGCATCTGCTTCCTAAATTTTTTTACTAAAGCCTTCATGTTCAACATATAATAGTGAAATTAGAGAGATGTTGTATTCATATTTGACAATCTGGATATCCCAGGCTAACATTCACTCCCTTCTCGCAAATTTAATGCTGAAAATCGGTTGTTCTTAGTGACACATGGGGTTAGACTATGGGGGTAGCAAACTCCTGTTGCCTACACCACAACCATGATTTGTTGGGCTGTTTATCAAACAAATTCTTGATGATAGAAGAATTTATTATTTTACTGTCTTCAATTCTAAAATACTGGTTTATATGAAGAACTTACTTTTACAGAAAATTGCAGTGGCTTGGAGTCAGACAAAACAGCTGGGTGTGTGTAGAGAAAAGAAAACATAATTAGTAACAGCAGAATTGCCTTTTTTAAAATGTTAATGCCAAATCTTCAAGCTACACTTATCTGGCTAAAATTTAATTTGTTGTGAATTGAAAATTAACTACCTATGTATATACATATAAAATTATACCAAATGGCTGAGATGTAGACCATAGGGGCTTATCTTTCACTAGGTTCCCTGTTTTATATATGGGCCACTTTTAGCCATCATATCATTTAAAATGAAAGCATTTGTGGAAATTAACTGTAAATTTTCAAAAGCTGCTTAATTATTCAAATTAATTTTTTCATACCATCTTTCATTAATGCAACCAGTTACTCGCTCTAGTTTATCATAAAATTATTTTTAATCTCTTCTTTTGATTTAAAGATCTGATGCAGAAGTCATCTCTCAGGTTTCCAACCTGGTCAGTCTTCACTTCCTCCTCAGACGTTCTGACGTGCAACCCACCCATCATCCCCAGGAATCCAAGTTGTCAAAAGGAAGGATTCAATGAACAAGCACTTAGATCTGCTCGGTTATAGCAAAGGCATTTCTATAAATAATTAGACAACACCTTCATGTATGGTAATATGGATGGGATGCTCTCAATGGATTTCTTCAACACGTGAATGAACAACATGCAAATACCGAGTACATATCTGATTCATGACGGAGAAGGAAAACAATGGACAACTGCTATTCCTTGATATTTTATCTCACCAAAAGAAGAATAAAAAGTGCTGAGGAAACCTATTCATACTGACCTATATCTAAACGGCAACAGCCACCATCATCCATCCCAGAAGAATTACAGTGCATCAAGGCCTTTCTTCCACTGGCTACAGCAAATATCTAATGGATTTGGTCCTTTCAAAAGTCCTTGGACCCACAGAGGGACTTTCACAGCAAAAATAAACAATTCCAGGAGCCATTCTCATCATTTGTCTCCACAATAAAAATAACTATAAACGCAGTAATCAATCCGAAGGTCCGTTTGGTAGAGTTCACCCACTACTAAGCCCGACTGCGTAAGATTTTCACACATCAGGGTAGGGGGGCCAGTTCCTTTCCCTGTGCCGGTTATGGTTTCCCAGGAAGATCTGATACCCAAAAAATCACATAGCTTGGGTGGAGCAGTTGGTGCCCAGAGAGGCTTGCCTGGGAATTGAACCCAGGCCCTCCAATGAGTAGTCCAACACTCTACCCCTAGACAATACAAGATAGTATACAGTAACTGCAGTACAGTAACTGCAGGGCTGTAGATAGAAAAAATCCCACTTATCACCCACAGTGCCTGGGGAATAACTACTTTCACACAAACACACTTTCACTAATCTCGTGTGGTTTGTTGTTAAATCCTTTCCTGCATGGGACTGCCATTAAATAAATGTCGTGCTCATTACAGTATTGCTTGTCCTGCTTTGCTGTTTTCAAGCTTCTCCTTCCACCCCATGTCTCTCTCTCTCTCTGCGGGGAGGATGCCTCTGCTGCCTCCAGGGGTTTGTCATATTCCCTACCCGTTTCCTTGGGGGTGGAGACCAAGAGTTTCATGTCAATGTATTGGTGGAGTTTCCCATTACTTTCCAGTTTTGTAGGACCTGTCTTAGTGGAAGCCTGTCATATTAATGGTTTTGGTTCATTTTTATTCCCTTTTTTCACATAACAAATAACTAATTTATAGGGTAAATTAACCCTTGTTTTGAATTGGGTCATCCTCCAGACCCAATATTTGATAGTTTTTTAACTAAAATTTTTCCCCCTCTCTCCCATACCCTTCTTTATCACTCACCTTCCAACCTGGTACTTGCACCCCCAACTTCACATCTTTTTGGTGGATCTGGGTATATTTATGTCGATCTCTTAGGCATCACACTCTTCCATGCATGTATTTTTTTAAGCATCCCTGAAAAAAACCACACAGCACACTATGGTTTTGATCGTCCCAATGATATTAGCTTCAATTAAGGATGTCATCTTTTGAATCAAATAGGCTGAAATAATAGCGAGCTTCCCCTGGTGTGGTTACAGTGTTCAAAATTATTCAGTAATTCTATTAGAAAAAGGGACACAAGAATGAGAGGCATTGAACCCTGATAATTGAATGGGGATTGTTTTCAAAGCAGGTATTAAACTTTCCCCATCTTTTCACAGTCTGCTGATGGCCAGAGGAAATAATTTAAATATCTTGCTCAAAAATTCAACTATTTGAGATTCATAAGTAGAATTGAGTGGACTCACGTACTAAAAGCTTTTTAAAAATAAAACACAAACAGAACTGTTAACTTTTTGTTTCCTCCCTTCAACATAATGCTTATCATTATTTTTTTCGAGGGCTGCTTCCATGCTGTGATGTGGATTGAAGTTTTGATGGTTGTGATTCCTTCCTCTGCATTCCGTCAAATTCAATACAATGAGATTTCCCATCCCTTCTGAAATAGCATTAAGCATTGGTCTATTCCCACTTCAAGATGAGGTACTTTGGTAATAGGCCATTCGGGCTTTCTTCCATTGAAAGGGGGGATCGAGATGGTGCGGGGGCTAACGTACTGGCTTCCCACCCTGAGGGCACGGGTTCAAATCCCGGCGGTGTTGAATATTTTTCAGAGGTATCTTGATCCCTACTTGAGGTGCTTCGTGAAGGGCACTATGAGTAAGTACGCCGTCCGTCGGATGGGACGTTAAACTGCAGACCCCTTGGCACCTTTTGTAAAGTGTAGGCTAATACCGACGCCGTGTTTCTCTCCACCCTTCATCCTTTCCTGTCCATCCCCTATGGCACAAATGACCTTAGCTGTTGGTCGCCTCCCCTAAAAACTAGTACTACTTCCATTGAAAGGGAAAAAATGAGTTGAGATTGCAAGACTGCATTGCAGTATTACTACAGAAATAAAAACCTTTTTTAAAAATCTTGGTTCATCTTTTTACAATTCACCCATCAAATCAGGGAGTCCATTCTACCCCATTCTGTTTAAGGTTACTGGAGTACGGTATTCCATTTATGTTTAGGTTGGCAAATCTGATGGGTAGCTGCTCAATCTTTGCTGCCATAATGACAGCTATCATTGTTACATTACTAAGAATGCTGAAAACCAGCACCTGGACCCGGAATACTACACTTAGACCTAAAAACATGGGCCTGATAATCTACAACAGACTAACTAGCAAAATAAAAAAAATAAATCAATGTCTACATTTTAATATCAACTCAATTAAATTTAGATAAGAAATATTTTCTACTCTGGTGATGAATTCGTACAACAATGATTGCTTATGCATTGATATATATATATATATATATATACACATACATATATATACATATATATATATACATACATATATATACATACATATATATATATATACACATACATATATATACATATATATATATACATACATATATATACATACATATATATACATATATATATATATATGTATATAAATATCAATGCATAAGCAATCATTGTTGTAAGAATTCATCAGCAGAGTAGAAAATATTTCTTATATATATTATATATTTTTTTTCTAGACATACCCCTATATTTGTATGTATTAACAAATTGCTGGGAAAATAAATGATTCATATCAGGCCTAACCCCACTGACATTTTGTAAGTAGCATTGCTTTCTATACAATCTCAGATATTTAGCTTCAGGAAGACTAGGTAAAAACGAAAAAAAAAATTATGAGTTCTTCCAACAGAAGAGTACAAATATTATGTAAGCTCAATACTTTTTTCAAAGAATGAATTTGAGCATACAAAGATCAGACCTGAATGCCAGAGGATCCCGGGGAAACTGAACTCGGAGCAAAAATTTGTTTCTTTTTACCATGCAAATAGTAATTTGCCTAGAAAGTTAGTTTTTAAGCATTGTTAATAAATCATGAGAGTAGGAATCTTAATATTTAAAAAAACTTATTTCCACACCAACAGTTGTACCTTAACAAAGCAATTGTAGCAATAACAAAGGAACAGGATTACATATTTTGTAGATGTACCATCATTTCGTCCATTGACATTCTATCACTCAATGGCAACTTCAAACTCTCAGAGTGACATAAAATAATCACACACAATGATGCATGGACAATTAGTAAACCCATTAGAATCTAGTAGGTTCTGACATATCTTGTAGATTGGGTTGATTTAGTGGTTTCCCACCATGAGGGCACAGTTTTGAATCTCAGCAGCGAAGGAGTCTTCTCCAATGGTATCCTGACCCATATTTTACGTGGAAATAATTATACGATGTGTAATTTATAAGCGAGCTTCCCTATTGCAAAAAATAGGTACAGAACTAATATACCACCGTAACCCCACAGTTGCAACAGCAGTATTGACTGAAGTACATTGATGTAATGAGCGCTAATATGCATGCGTATGGTTACCCCACAAGACTTGGATATCTTTGGAGTGAGCTGATGGTTTTAAATTTTTACAAAAGAATAAAAAATGGAATGTAGTTGATATGTAAAATCAATTAATATCATAACTACTTGGGTTGCTAGGTGGAGAGCACTTCAAGCGGATTATGCCCTCTGTCAGATGGGACAAAATAATATGACTTGATTTGTGCACTCCTTCATGCTTTTCGTTGAGATTAACCTAATGCTGATGTCAGATATCTCTCAACCCTTCCCCATTTCCTGAATATCCTACTTCGATCAAATTACTCATCTACCCTCATTGGTGCAAACATTGTCTGTTGCCTCCCCCAACAACTACCACATATTAGTTCAATTACTTCGGCAAAGAAATCTGGTCCCAATTTTGATCAGAAAATATGGAGTTATCATGAATTGATAGAAATTAGAAGCATATAATGGCTTGCCAGTAGCAGAGTCTAAGAAACTAGCCAGCATGACAATAGCTTACTCAGAAACGTAACATGATAAGGGTTTTCAGGATTTCACATAACTCAATTACAGATTGCTTACAACATTTTAGTATGAAAATGCTATATTGCTATATACAGTCACAAAATTATTACTCACAGATACCTATTTAGGTTATTTTTATCTATTTCCGGCTCACCTGATTGAGTTCTTCCCAAAACTTTATCATTCACATTGGCATTGGGCCTAGTATGCTAATTTTTCAATACCCACATCCCAAGAACCTTACGTATATCTTTTCCTCAATACTTTGAATGAAAAGATAGAAACATCAATATAGAAAGTCATGGACTTTTTCAAGGGAATTCAGCACACACTGTGAATGATACTAACTTACCCTGGACATCTGTAAATAGCGATGCACCCTAAAAGAATGAGTTGCTACTTTTTCATATCACAACATATTGGTTCTTTAAAATGAATTAGCCATGCAAGGTTGGATTTATATTTCAGTTAAGAGACAATGAAAATGTTGTATTACAAAAAAGTTATAGATACCATGAGAATGGGAGAAGTAAATGAGAATAAAATTCTACAGAGATTAGGTGCAGAGAAATGTTAATATAAAATATTACATGTAAATGGCATATTCTTGGCCCAATCATACATCACATATCGTAGCATTTCTCACTTTCCAATATAAAACTTCTATGACTAAATTATTCTTAGATTTAGACATGGTAAATTTGAAAATTTTAATTCAATACCTGGCAAACTGTACGGTACCTACCTTATGGTGTAATCCTTGTCTAATAAGTACCCCCAATTAGGAAATACTGTTTTATCACGGGATAATGTCTACTGGGTTTCCAGATGCGGTGTTACATTATAAGTCCCAGACTAGACAACTCGCTGAACATATCCAGATTTTAAATTCGTGATCATATAAATACAGTGATAAGAGGGATGCTTACCTTCTGTCATAGAAAACATCAAATTTTAACACTTTCCAATTAATAATACCATTCAAATACAAGATGTAGACTCATAACTGGTTGGGCCCTTAAGAAGACAACCCCACACTTTAAACAGCTAAAATTATACTGGAAATACAAATGCATGCAATTTAAACAAGACCAGCATGATGGAACATTAAATCATGTAAATAAAATGGATCTTGAAATTATGATTGAAATTAAAAGACATAAAACATGTATGTATGCCAGAGATCAGAAGCAAAAAAGAGAAGACAAAGAACACATAAAGTTAAGAATGTGCTTAGTCTATAACAGGAAGATGATGCATGAAAGAGTGGACTCAAGATTTGTCTTACTTAAAGAAATATACCTACATACACACACAGTATTGATGACATCAAATATGTGAATGATAGAATTCTGAAATTTTCCCTCATACGTTATCACTCAGCATTTTATACACACAATTACTCCAGACATTATCGACTAAAGAACCTGAGAATTTTTTTCATGAACTTCAAGAGATCATGAAAAAAAATAACCAACAAAATTACAATATTTGTAGGCCTTAATGTTTATATAGGTAAGTAATAATGTGATATCAACCATACATGCAGTTTGATGAGACTATTATCAATCATAATAGTGGCTGATTGGTTGACTTTTTTTTTACCAGGAATGAACTAAGGATTAATATTACAAGGATTAATATTAATAAGAAAATATCCCAACAATTTTCCAAATGTAGTCATTCACCTTGACCAAGATTCTGGGTTTGAGTTCCAGTCAAGGTGAATGATTTTTATACTTTGAAAATTTTTGCAATGTAAGGTGCATTAGTGGATGACTTCAATAAAAATTACCGTTGCAGTCTTCCCTACAGTTTCTGAGAATTTCAGAAAATATCTATTTTACCACAACTAACAGAATGCCAGTAGAACTAGTTGGTCTTGAATCTCTAACTTCGACACATAAAGGAAAAGTCCACATTCTCATCCTCTCTTAAGTTAACAATCGAATATTCTCTAAAAATTTCATATATACATGGAGAATGACCAATCAGGAAAAACTGTCATCAGAAAGCACATAAGAGCAGATTAGCAAAATAACTCAAAGAAAATGATCTGGTATGCAAAAGTTAATGAATCCATGCAAATCATTCATGGAACACTAATAGTTTATTTACATGGCTAAATCCCTTGATCATCATACATTATGTACAAAAAAGCATTAACAACAATGTCTACATCATTCAATACAAATGTATTAAAAAAACTCAAAGAATTATATAATATTATTTTTATATATATATGGGTCGCGGTAGTCCAGTGGGTAGAGCGTTGAACTGCTGACCGGAGGGTCCCGGGTTTGATTCCCAGGCAAGGCACTCTGGGCACCTGCAGCTCCACCCAAGCTTTGTGATTACTCAGGTACCAGGTCTCCCTGGGAAACCATAAGTGGCACAGGGAAAGGAACTGGCCCCCCTACCCTGATGTGTGAATTTTCACATGCCGTATAGGGCTTAGTACTGGATGATCTCTACCATCACCTACTAAACCGACCTTCGGGTTGATTACTGTGTTTATGGTTACACACACACGAGATCTGTTCAAAAAGTATCGCGACCTTTGTGTTTTTTTTTCAAAAATTATTGATTTATTCATTAATATCTATTTTGTACCCTACAAAGTAATACCCATCAGATATTATACACTTGTGCCAACGTTTTTTTCCAATCCTCGAAGCACTTCAAAAAATCATTTTTTGTGATCTAGTCCAGCTCCTCCTTCGATGCAGTCTTTATCTCGTCAATCGTAGCGTAGCGTCGTCCTTTCATGGGCCTCTTCAGTTTTGGAACAATAAAAAGTCACTGGGGGCCAGATCTGGGGAATATGGTGGCTGCGGCACCATTAGAGTGTTGTTTTTGGTAAAAAAATTCGCGCACAAGTAACGATGCGTGAGCAGGGGCGTTGTCATGGTGCAGAAGCCAATTTTTGTTCTTCCACAAAAAGGGCGTTTGCGGCGGATTGCTTCGCGTAAATTGCACATAACTTGCAGGTATATTCCTTGTTTACCGTTCTACCCTGTGGTAAGAACTCATGATGCACCTCGCCCCAGCAATTTAAACAAAAACTGTAAGCAAAACTTTCACATCCGACCGAACTTGGCGCGCTTTTTTCGGTCTTGGCTCGTGCTGCAGCTTCCATTGGAATGATTGAGCTTTAGCTTCCACGTCATAACCATAAACCCATAATTCGTAACCAGTAATGGAGCAATTTTTGGTCGTCACACCTCATTAGCAATGTTAATGTGTTGCTGTTTTTGGTCGAGATTGAGCAATTTTGGTACAAATTTCGCGCGTGGCCAACCGTGTCATGCCCAAATCATTGGTAAAAATCGAGGGGCACGAGCCAATCGATATTTTCAGGTCCTCAGCAACTTCTCTATCGGTGATTCGACGATTGGCCAATACTGTTTTCTTCACTTTATCAATGTTTTCGTCTGTTGTTGCTCTGTACTCTCTTCGTCGTTCACATCTTCTCGGCCCCCTGAGAACATTTTGTTACACCGATAAACGTCGCTTCGGTCCAAGGTAGCTTCTCCATATGCCATAGTCAACATTCAGAATGCGTCCGCGCACTTAATTTCGTTTTTCACACAACATTTTATAGCGATTCTTTGATCCATATTTGGAACAGGCAAAAATCGAAAACTAGCCACAACACGCCCAAGCAAAACAGCCGTCAACAATTAATTGAACACTCTAAATGGCCGAACGTTTCGGCATAAGTTAGAGACATTAGTACCAGCATAACGCCACGAAAAAAAATCGAAAATCAAATACACGTAGCCCGCAAAAATTCAAAATTCGCGATACTTTTTGAACAGACCTCGTAGTAGTAGTTTTTGGGAGAGGCGACCGACAGCTAAGGTCATTTGCGCCATAGGGGATGGACAGGAAAGGATGAAGGGTGGAGAGAAACCCGGCGTCGGTATTAGCCTACACTTTACAAAAGGCGCCAAGGGGTCCGCAGGTTAACGTCCCATCCGACGGACGGCGTACTCACTCAAAGTGCCCTCCACAAAGCACCTCAAGTAGGGATCGAGATACCTCTGAAAATATTCAACACCGCCGGGATTTGAACCCGCGCCCTCAGGGTGGGAAGCCAGTACGTTAGCCGCCGCACCATCTCGATCCCCACAGACCTCGTATGTGTGTGTATATACATATATAGACATATATATACACATACCTACATATATTGACCAATCATTTTCTTGAGTTCGTCTTCATTTATAATATGTAACCTTTGTATCCAAAGATTGAAACTTATAATAAAAAATGCTAATGGTTTTACGATTTAGTCTTACAGCCCTGCAAATGGAATTATTTAAACCACAATTTATTTTACAATATATATCTAGAAGTATGTCCACATTTGAAATTGTTAATTGCAGTCCAAAAAATTTTCTCTTGCAATAGAGGTGGCTAGTTTATTCATGATTTACCTATGAAAAACCATAATTTATTTAATAATTGCAAGAGAGTGGTTATGTATCCAGTAGGTATGTACATTTTGTTAACTTGACAAGTAAATTAGATGGATCCCATGACCAAATTTATGTGGATTTAACCTTATGCTCTGATAAATTCCCCATAAATTCCAACACCTCGTTCTCAGTATGTATAGTATAGATGACAATGTTGAGAACATCTGGAAAAAAATAACTGTCTACAGGATACTGATGAAGACTATTAGAAAAAGAAGGATCAAGGTTCAAACAAGAATCTGCACTAAGCCTTGGTTCTATCGGGAAGCAACAAAAAAGAGAAAACTAGACCTTGGACAAAATTTAAGAGACATATTAGACCAATCACGACGAATGACAAAGGTATATGAAAATATACAAACAAAACCAAGGAAATTCAATGAACAGCCAAAAGGATGTGTATGAGTATGAAATGAAGGCATTAAACTTTAATGTGATAAACAGGATGTTGCCATTTAAGGACAACAAAATTAAGTCTCTAAAATGTTTACATGCGGGCATGTTACCACAGGAGTGAAGAGATACCTGGAAAATTAATATTTATGACAGTATTGATAAGATGTATCAACACTTTTCACAACAGAGATCCTTATGAAAAAAATAGCTTTTATGATAGTAGGTAATATAAATTGAATAAATAAATTATTAAGAGGAGCTATGAAAAATATATTGAAAATGCTTTGTAAATTGACTTAACTAAAAAAGAACTAAAAACATCACTTGGCACAAATAATAATGTATGAATGTTTAACACCAGGTTTCATTTCACAACAGGTAATCAGATACTTTCATATATTTTACCAAATAAATATACCAATATAAATAACACTTATGAAATACTTTAAGAAGAAATCTTAATATTTTCAATAAAGCATGATGTTAGGTTCAAAAACATTAAAAGTGTCCCATGATTTCAACAGATTTTTGCCATTAAAATGGATTTATCACTAGCTGACAAGCTTACTGGTATGTACTCAATGAATTTTGCAGGTATTTATTATATGCATCAGAGAATAAACAAAAATATTCAAAGATTTTCATCCAGTCTAAGCACCTTTGGCACCTATTAAAGAAGATTCATGGTACACATATAAATTCAGGCAATTATATTTATCAATTGCTATAACTATAGGGAATATAAATTAACACATCATTAGTCCACCAACATTTTTTACCATGACTACAGTTAGTATACTGACATGTTCAGATAAATTATGTCACAAAATGAATAAAAAAAGGTATATTTCATGCCAGAAAAGAAGCATTAAGTCTTCATAAATAAATTTACTGCTCTATGATCATGGTAGATGTTTCCTCCTATAACTCTCCACAAGTAGTCCTAGAAAAGGAGATCAATTGTCTTCCATCCAAAATTTTACACGTTTAAAGAGAACAATTACTGGTAAATCAAAATGTACATATTAATATATAAAAAAGGGAACAATAACACCAACATGAACCAATTTCTATTACTCTTAATTTGCTTTGAAACTACTCAAATACATATAAAATAACCACCTTATTTCTTGCTCAACACTAAATGAACAAGCTCTATCCAAACAGAAACTATAATCTACCAAACTTACACAATGCATACTCTCAGCAGCAGCTATGTCACTGCAGAGGAGAGAGGCACTGAGAAGAACAAGGGTGACACAATTTTCCCATTTAAATTGTATATACCTTATTTTTATGCATTAAAATGTTGTCAACTGGGTTTTATGGAAGGGTGGCAAAGAGTGAAAATGCTAGATCTTCCGTGTCTTCCACTAATATTTTCACCTTTCCATCTCCTTCTATTACAGCCAACATACACAATATGGTTTCCTCTATTACAAGGAAAAAAGTTCTCCTTAGCAGCTCAACCCACTTTTTTCCTACGGAAAATTGAATGCAAAACTTCAATAGCCTAACCAAAATTTCCAAAAATTGTTATGCAGTACAAAAGACAAATTTGATGATAAAAAGAAAGGTAGAGGTTATAGACTGAAAATTTACATTTGCATGTATCAGAGGGGGAGAAATTTTAAGGTTGGGCTTAAACGTGCATTGAATTTGATCCTGATGTATCACCATCATTTATGGTGATGCATCTAATGGAATCTTAACACAAATCCAAGTGGGTTTCATGATAAATCCAAACAATTTGGATGAAATAATAGGGCTAACTTGGATGTTTGGATATGAGGGTGATTACTACTCCATCCAAGTATTGAGCTCAGACCAAATTGATAATGAATTAGTGCAGGAGTGGGTTTGTTACACAGAGGTCAGTCATTCAGGTGGACTTACATGTGGGTCAACTCCTGGGTGTATTCACTAGTTTTGCTTCATTGGTACATCAAAGGAGATTAATGCAAGATAATAAATGAATTTGTACAACTAAAAATAACAAAGACCCAAAATAAATAGTTTTCAGGGCTCTATAGTTAATTCTACTGACATAGATGCCATTACATACAGGTATCACATAAGTTAACTAGGAGATAGTAATGAAATCAAAATTCAGGATGTTATTAATTTTTAAGTAATCATTTATGTACTTTTCGTGTTACTGTAAAAACTGCAAAATAAAATTACACCCAAACTGATTGTGCTATTTTCAGACATACACAGATTACATGTAAACAAATGAAAATTACTCAAATTAATTTAAATGATTGCTTTGGAATGTCAAGATCTTTTAACCATAAAACACATGGGAAATGGTGACACACATACTAGGACAAAAAGTTAACTATACCATCATAAATAATTTTGAATACTTTAATTGAATTGTGGTGCTAATTTTCCTCATCAAGTCAGGCTAGCTCTCATAAGAAACCTTATGACACATCGTTCATTGGCTCTTCCAAGTTGTACAACCATGCGAGGACAACCAAACAGTAATGAGAAAAATCTAATTCACTCAAGAGTGAATATCAACACACACAGACTTTATTTATTTATTTATTTATTCAGTATAAGTCCGAAAACAGCACATTTTGGCCTTTACATCGAACTATTAACAACGATAACAATGGACACATTTACAAACACCCAAGCCCTAGATGGAGGGAAACTCACCCAGGCGGGAATCGAACCCGCGACCCTTGGAATGGCAGACGAGGACGTTACCCCGCCACCACTGGGGTCGGCAAACTTGTGAAAGGACATGCTCACTTCATCACATGTATGGTAAATGTGACATGGAACTCATGTTGTTTTATATTATGAGGCCTATCACACCAGGACAAAATAAAGACATGACAATGCTATTGGATAACATGAGTAGATACTCAACTGAAAAAAATGCATCATTATTACCGTATTTTCCCATCGATAACATGCACGTTATCTATACAAAAATGTTCAGTTGATAGAAAAAAATTATGATGCATGTTATGCAATGAAAATTGAAAAACATAAACGTATTTTTACACATACATCCAATATAGATGTATTTTTACACACACTATATATAATTTTTACGTGCATATACATATGTACATACAGATGCATGGCATTTATACACGTTCAAGATACCTATGAATCCCTGGGCGCACGGTATCCATACAAATTCATGATAACTACAAAGTTCTGGGTGCGCGTTTTCGATGGGAAAATACGGTATTAAATTTTTTTCTTGACAGAAGATGTAGTCATTATTTGGCATATTTTGGATTCTTAGAAAAATTAGAGTAACTGCGGGAGATGCCACAACAGTAACTTTAAATGGAGTCATCCGCTAATATGCATTTCAATGCAACAATTTCCGAGTGTAAAAATCATTCACCTTGACCGGGACTCGAACCTGGATCCCTCAATGTCTGGTGGAGTGCTTTAGCCAGTTAAAGCGAGAGGTGTTTAAGAGGACACCTCGATAGCTTAACTGGCTAAAGCACTCCACTGGACATTGAGGGATCCAAGTTCGAATCCTAGTCAAGGCGAATGATTTTTACACTCTAGAACTGTTGCATTGAAGATTAGAGTATTTGCTTGGCATTGTTTTGCAACATTCATTTTTCATTTTATGCATATGTACCTCTTGTTTCATGAGATTGAATGATTTTTAAGCATACTCCAAGCTTTTAAATTAGGTAATTAAATTATGCAGGACCGCAGGATCCAATATACGGATTTAAATCAAGCAGATAAAGGTTAAAACATTAATTTGCAAAATTTCCACATTGTATTCCCTCAAAATCTGGTAAGGATTTTATAAGTGATCAATTTTGCACAACATGCATGAGGACAATCTTAGAGGGTATAGAAAGAAACTTTGCAATTCCAAATAGAGATTCATTACTTAAAACGGCCATGGTTTCGAAGCTGCGCATCATCATCCAGTGACATTATTGAGAAATTTTTCAACTTATAAAGCCTGGCTCCAAGAGAGGTAGAAGAGAGTAAGGGAGAGGGGGCAATTTAAGTACTGGTACAGCAACCTACTAGTGGATTAGGGGAGGGAAGGGTGTTTGTCCATAATGGTTTGACCCTCATTAAGGGACGGTCAATGGTCATCACTGCCTTAGTGTGGGTCGGGTTGGTGGGGAAAGATTTTGGGAGTCTTTTACGAAATTTAGGAGGGATTTAGGATTGTGTCAGATATAATACTACCGCCAAAATGTATTATGGTGTCCTTTGATAAAGCAAACATGTGAAATAATAAATCCTTATGTGGAAGTGCAAAGTTTCTTTCTCTACCCTCATTATGAAGGAATTCCACGAAGTTAAGCCTGAAACTTCAATTGACAACCCTTTGCATTTAATACATATACCAATCGGAATTTGACAGATTCCCATTTACAGCATTTTGGATCCAATTAAATTTCACTTGATTCAATGGTTTCCCTTTGGGTGGAATGTTAGTCGCAACCTTGATGAAGGTGTTTCAACAGATTTCTTTGCATTTTAATAAAAAAAAGTAAGAAAAAGGATGCCCATAGAAATGATTAGAAAAATTTTCTATCATTAATTAGGGCAAGAAAAACTTGATACTACCCAATTGAAATTGTCTTCAAGCTGCTCTATGTATTCCCATAATATCATTCATAATATTAGAAATTTGGCTGATTTATAGAGGATATTTTGTAACTGTTAACCTATGAACGATTGATTTCCCAACAAGGGAGCAAATTTCAATGACAAAAGAGCACCTTCTCAAGTCTTTGTCTCTCATAATCTTCTTCAAATAAATAAAGAGCACTCATGTTAAGTACTTTATTCAAGGATTTGAATCCGACATAAAATTATCATTCATGCAGTTATAAATTATTAATATAAGATTACAGAAAAATATAAATGCCCATATGCATTTCTTGTGCATAATAAATATGGTAACAAATATACCATTATTTCATGGTCAAGAATATAATGCTTAAAAATATTTCATATTAAATGGGAAATTTATGTGCAAAAACAAATATATGTCCCAAAATACTATAACGAGTTCAGTAAAACATCACTTTTTTGAAGCTTAAGTGCAAAAATATGACTTTGAGACCATGTATCCCGACCAAAAAGTAATTCCACATTTAATATATTAAAAATCCATTGAAATCCTAAAAAAATACACTAAAAGGGACAAATAAATGTTTAGAATTTAGCCAAAGAATGCAATGACTTTAAATTAATACCACTTTGCATTGGAAATGATGAGGTTTTAATGTAAGTGATTGTAATGTGTATGTATATATATATATATATATATATATATACACACACATATATATACATATTTTTATATATACACACATATACATATATATATATATATATATATATACATATATATATATATATTTGTTTATATATATAAATATATACATACACACACACACACATATATGTATATATGTCTCTCGGGGGTGAATAATAACGTATACCATGATAGCACAGGCCAAAAAAAACAACACACAGACATGTACATATTAGAAACATTCTGAATTTTCCACCTTTCTCAAGGGATAGAAGTTCAGAATAAGTGCTCTTTTTTCTGTGTTTTTGTTTATATATATATATATATATATATATATATATATATATATATATATATATATATATATATATATATATATATATATATTGTTTATATATATAAATATATACATACACACACACACATATATGTATATATGTCTCTCGGGGGTGAATAATAACGTATACCATGATAGCACAGGCCAAAAAAAACAACACACAGACATGTACATATTAGAAACATTCTGAATTTTCCACCTTTCTCAAGGGATAGAAGTTCAGAATAAGTGCTCTTTTTTCTGTGTTTTTGTTTATATATATATATATATATATATATATATATATATATATATATATATATATATATATATATATATATATATATATATATATATATATATATATATATATATATATATATATATATATATATATATGTATGTATATATATATACACACACACACACACATATATATATATATTCAGTCACATGGAAATAAATGCAAGGAAAAGGGATAGGAACACATATAAAAGACAAAAGATTTGGTGTTCAAGTCCCGGTCATGGAAATATTTTTACACTTGTGATCTGCTCGATTCCGCCTTCCCCACCTCTCCTGTGTTTGTCCTTTATATGTGTTCCTATCCCTTTTCCTTAAATCTATTACCATGTGAATGAATATTTGTTTGCCATATGGTAGGTTTTCGTGTTTGCATTAATGTGTGTATATACATTTATATATTTAAAATGTATGCAAAATTTTTGGTTAAATATATAAAAAATATATCATAAATGTCATTAAATATTAACAAAAGTTTCATGAAACCAAGTCAAGTAAGAGAAGAAGTACACACTATACAACATAAACTTAAACTTTTCTTAATTGAGAAATAACAGCAGCAGAAAGCATGCCTTGCAACATTCACCCTGGAATATGCACACATACATACATATTATGATATTGTGCAATCTTTTGGTAATGATTGACTTAGCATAAAGCGCATTTCCTTTGGGGCAAAGAGAAGGAAAGCTTTTTCAAAGGTGAGACATAACTTTTTCCGTTTTAAAGTTTTGGCCACAGCCAACCAAGGTATTTAGGCACAACATGTGCAGTCAACATAATTGCAAATAACAATACAAAGATATCCCCCTTTTTTCCAATAATATTTTATCTGATTAATAAATAGACTTTCACAATTATTACCAAAATACATCAATTAAGAGAATTGATGTTGTCATTTTCACAGTATAAATCACTTCTTCACTATTATCTTTAGAAGCAGGACTTTTTGGCAATGCCCAGAGGTAAATTTTACAGGAATTTTACAATGCTGGAAACAATTATTTTAACACCTAATCATGGTTTTGTGGCATATTATACCCAAACTTACTCCGGTGAATGGAATTTTTTGCATCATACAGCACCTGGGGATGAAATTTGTATTATTTGGACATGTATAAGTGGACCATTGAATATATATTTCCAAGAAATGAATTGCCCCAATGAAATAGTTTCATGTGGCAAATACATTTAATATAAAACTGACTTAGATAAATATTAATGCCAATCTTTGATACAAAATTTCATGGCGGGCAGTCTTGATATTTGTATTAGACTTTTTTAAAAAACATATTTCAATTCTACATGAAGACATTTTAATTTGTACTCACGGGGTTGTCAATATATGCCTCACAGCCATAGCACCAAACCGAGAGATCTGATATTCCTAGAGTCAAAGGATGACTTGTTTCCAGTCCATGATACATCATATGCTCCTTGATGTAACGTCCACAAAGAACCTGAATTGAAATTCAATCAAAAAGACTGTAATGGCTATTTTTCACTTTCCATAAAACCCTTTGCCCATCTTAGTTTGATTATTTTCACATGCAATGTTCATATGGTAACATCATATTAATAATGAGGTCATATCCACAAAACCATGTCTTCCATTAAGCTACTTCACTCAGCTAACCAATTACTAAGCTTCATTATTCAATAAATTTCAGTTTATTTCACTGAAATATTCACTAATGTTCTAATGAATCTACTAACTCAAAGTAACCATTCACCAGTGAATTATTAAATATTTTTTACATCCATTATGAAATTTGTAAATGAGAGTTTCGATGCCTTTTCTACACTTCAGCCTCTAACAAATCTCATATACATTCCTCATGTAGTGGTGGTAGTATTTAGGGGAGGCGACCGACTGCTGAGGTCATTTGCGCCATTGGGGATGGACAGGAAAGGATGAAGGGTGGAGAGAAACCCGACGTCGGCAATAGCCTACTCTTAACGAAAGGTGCCAAAGGGTCGGCAGCTTAACGTCCCATCCAACGGATGGCATACCCACTCAAAGTGCCCTCCACGAAGCACCTCAAGTAGGGATCTGGAAATCTATGAAAAACATTCAACACTGCTGGGATTTGAACCCAAGCCCTCTGGGTGGGAAGCCAGTACAATAGCCACCGCACCAATCCCGATCCCCGACAATCCTCATACGTAAACATTTAAGCATTACTCCCTTTCCTTTCAGCTACACTTCCATTAGAGGTACCAATAATGACTGAGGAAGTAAAAAAGGGTAGCTCTCAGAGAACTGAAACATTCACACTTCTCAGATTATTCCAATGAGATACAGTAAGACTCCATTCTTCCAGATACAGTACAACTCCATTCATTCAAAATTCAAGGGTAATTCAAAGAAAACAAACTGGACTTCAAAATTTATGGGTTCCAAAAGTAAAAAATAGGATAAAAACAACCATTCCCCCTCGTCCTTCTATATCTCTGCCCCTCCAGAGGTAATAGACATTTCCAACAGAGAAAGAGATCAAATGAGTGACCAAGATAAAGGTCAGAAAAAATGTCTTCTTCATAGACGCTAATGCATCAAAATCATATTTTCTACAAGACATAAAAATTCTTTTACCTAAGGGTAATTTCTAATTAGAAAGCATTGACATTGATTTGCCACTACTCAACTGTTATTTTAGATAATATTATGCTGTTAATATGCGTTTTAAGTTTCTTAGAAAATTCTATGTAAGTTATCAAAAATGCATACTTTAATGTTTACTTTCAATTATTTTCATAATTTCAGTCCACATTTGAATATTTTATGGTTCTACTTTATTTCACTGACCAAAACAAAAAAGGTGTATCATTTTAGGTAGAGCAGAGAATTGTTTCGTCCTTGGCTCTATCAAAAACCTTCCTTGTCCAGTACACAATTATTAACAATACTAATTAGTTCAATAGTTTCAGCCTCAACTTTGTGCAAGTTCATTTTAATAAATGAAAAAGAAACACTTTGTTCCAATCCACCACTTTATTACAGGTACGACTAGTTTCGACGCTACGGCGTCATCCTCAGGTACAAAGTTTAAAGTCACAATCATTGTATATATACCCTCTTCTGCAAACCAATTCATATATCCCACTATTTTCCAGTGGCTCAACTTTATCTTTGGTTTGGTGACAATCAAATCTATAGCAACTACAAATGGCTACAGTGAAAAAATGGTGGACAAAATGCTCGGCAAGAAACGCTCCATAAGAGCCCAACGGCTACTTTACAATTCAGGGATAACTATTAAGGGAAAACTTAAGTGGGTAAAATTGCCCTATTATGGTGTCCCGTCCAAAAAAATTAGCAAATTGTTCCCGAAAGACAAATTCAGATTTGCTTTCTATAACAAACAAAATCTAAAAATGTTCATAAATAAAACTAAAGATAAAGTTGAGCCACTGGAAAATAGTGGGATATATGAATTGGTTTGCGGGGATTGCAGTGCGAGGTACATCGGACAGAGTGGTCGAGCGGTGCGGACAAGAGCGGAGGAACACCAGAGGTGCTACAAGAAGTGTAACCTAGTCCAATCCCACTTTGCCAAACACCTGTGGGAGGAAAATCACACCAGTGATTTCATCCCCAAAATTCTACATCGTGAAGAAAAAGGGAGGAGGATGGACAAGAAGGAAGAGTTGGAGATCCGGAGAACAATGAAGAAACATCCTTTACTCAATGACATTCTGTTTGAAAACGTATCACCTCTCCTGGAAGCCTCCCTAGCAATAACAGAAAAACAGAACCTCTAACCCCTTCCCCCTAACTCCCATTGACTCCTAACCCGTACCTTTATCCCCATTAGCCATTGACTCAAATTATACCGACCAATGAAATTTTCCCCTTTCTTAACCCACCTTCCAATCCCCCCCACTCACTAACGCTTTTCCTGGTGTTTCCTACCCTCTCCCACATTCTTTCGTACCAACCCCCGTACTCCCCTCCCCGCCCCCTCTTCCCACAACTCCCCCACCCTTTCCAGAAGAGGGTATATATACAATGATTGTGACTTTAAACTTTGTACCTGAGGATGACGCCGTAGCGTCGAAACTAGTCGTACCTGTAATAAAGTGGTGGATTGGAACAAAGTGTTTCTTTTTCATTTATTAACAATACTAATATTCTTCTGGAGTACTTCATTACAGTGCTTATACAGTCTAAAATTTCTAATCTCTACTTTCCTCTACCCTGCATATCCAACAGATTCCATTCTACCAAAGCCTTAGAATCCCACTCTATCTCTCAGTATCTTTTCTATACCCATCCACTCAGATGTGTTAAAATTTCACCCCATATCTTCCTCACTACCTCCATATTTAAAACTGCTGTTCCTCTCCACCTCCATCTACTTCTGCATCTCAAAACCATCTGATCTACACTCATCCTTATGCTCCAAAGACCATATTTTCTGACCATTACACGGTGATACATTTAATTTTGTTTATTCTAATCCTTTCCCATTTCGATAACCTTTTAAATTTTAACTTAGCATACCACTCATCAATTGCCTCCTCTTTTAAACTTCTTTTAGATTCAAAACCCCCAATCAATACTACACAGTTGATAAAGTCATGTTTCTTTCTATAAGTAAATGGTTTCCTTCTTATATACTGTTATTCCTCCAGTTAACTGTTTTCTATTTATGACTCCGTACACTTCTATTTCAATTCTAATAACTGATGCTGTCCCTCCCATGGACTAAAACCCTGACGTGGTGGAAGGGCTTGTGCATTCTGATGACCCCTAGAGCTGTGCTGGCTAGAGCAATGATAATTGCTCCTGGTAGAGTCACCCATGCCAGATAGGTCAAAGGTTAGGAGCCAGATTTATAGTAGTCTCTCTAGCATCTGTCCCTCAGAGAGGTGGCTGCAAAGGCATCTGACCCCAGTGGGGCAGCCATTGACTGATGGTGTTACGTTAACAACACTATTGACAAAGGCAACAGGAAACCAACTCAATTATTATCCCCAAGATTTATAAGATGGAGAGCTTAGAGAAAATGAGTCCAGGCAACTACAGGACTTGGCCAAATCAGCCGTGTGTCGTTCCCGGCAGCAGTAGACGCAAAGATTCTGCAGTCATCATCTCATGAAACCCTAGCAAAGTAAAACCGACAGCAGCAGCGCAGGAGACCAAATTAGTTAAAATAGGAATTTGATGTTAGGACAACATTGAGGACAGGAAAATTAGAGAATGGAATGCGAGAGATGGAAAGAGGAAATATATATATTTTAGGGCTATGCGAGGTGAGATGGAAGGATAGCAGGGTATTACTGGAGTGAAAGTTATAGAGTAATATACAGCGATGGGGATGAGAGACAGCAGGGGGTTAGCATAATACTGCATAAAAAGGTAGGAAGAAGCGTAGCCACCATAGAGCAAGCAACTGCCAGAATATACTGGTTAAGGTAAAAGGAGAACTGACAAAATTTTTCATTGTTCAGGAAGAAGTCCTGCTTCAACAACATTTTCATACCGTGCTTAACTGTGCTCCATATCAAAGTTTTAACAAGTATTTTTTTTACATCCTGTCCAAAATCCCTGCCATCAAGTCCCCCCTCCTTGTGAAAGCTTCTATGCCTAATACAATTATTCACCATATGTCCTTACTCCTTTGACTTTAGTTTTTGCCCTCTTATGTTAACGTTTAACTCAGCCTTTCTCTTTCTGTAAAACCGCATAACTTTGTTTTATTTGTATTGATTCTTATTCCACATCAATCACACTGAATTTCTAAGTTATCCAGCAATGCTTGCAATCCTTTGGCTGACTGAAAAACTAGAGTTTGGCATCAGCAAACCTAACTGATTTTATGAATTCCCTGCCAACTTCCATTCCTTTTTCTAGTTCTTCCCATGCCTCTTTAATCACGGACATACCTTCACATGTACATTGAACAGAACAGGGGATAATGGGCAACCCTGCCTTACACCTTTTCCTAACATTATATTATTTGCAATGCAATATATAAATTAGTTTTCTCAATTCACTCTATCAAATGCCTTTTCGAAATATACAGAACAGGCAAATACGTCCTGATACTATTCTATTTTCCTCTCAATTATTGATCTCATCACTTCAATAGCATCACGTGTGCCTCTCCCCTTCCTAAACTCAAACTGATCATCCCCTAAATAATCATTTGCCCTGCTCTTTATCCTTTTGTTGATGCCCCTAAGAACCACTTATGCTGCACATGATATCGAAGTTATTGTCCTGTAGTCATCACATGATGTAGCCTATACCTTTTTTTTTTGGAATAGGAACTAACTCTGACTAATGTACGGGATTCCGACCCAGAGGGTCCGGGTTCGAATCCCGACATCATTGAATATTTTTCAGTGGTATCTCGATCTCTACTTGAGGTGCTTTGTGGAGGGCACTTTGAGTGAGTACGCCATCCGTCGAATGGGATGTTAAGCTGCAGACCCTTTGGTGCCTTTTGTTAAGAGTAGGCTAATACTAATTAGCTCATATAGATTCTTCTTCCCACATTTTCCTCAACCTTTAAGTAATAAAGCTACACACTGACGGAAAATTATATGAAAAAGTCTCGCAATCACTGGAAGGAGGTTGGCATAGATTGGAGGCTTTTATATGTGGGTGTGGAGAAGGGAGGAGAAGGTAAAATGGACCAAAAGGAAAATATTGAGGAAGTGCTAGGTATGGTGGGCGAGAAGAGCGGATTGCTGGGAGGTATTATAAAGAAACAGAAAAAATGGATGCATAGCATATTGAATGGCAGTGGGATGTTGAAGAGTGTGATTGGGGGGAGAATGTTAGGCAAACAAGGAAATGGCAGGAATAAGATATGGATGTTGGATAGTTAGATAGTCTTTATTCGGGTGAAATTGAGACCAAATGGTCCCTTCTTTCATTTGACCCATAACCCTAGGATGAGATGAAGGTAGGAAGGAAATACAGAGAGATGAAGAAGGGCTTGTTGTAGAGTAGGATATTGGCTTGTGTTTTGTCAGGAGAAACAAAATGTTTATATGGCAGTTGTGTCAATCCAAAACCTACCTTAAACAATAGATTACCTATAGTAATACTTGATGCTGACTCTGTATTATCAACTCTGTGATATCTGCAATGAATATTTAAGGTCAATGTGATGTTTTTCACACATATCCCAAACATATCTTTTAGGAATCAATAAACATTATTGTTATTCTCAAAGTGCCTCAGTTCCTCTAAAATACTACCCAAATATGTGAACTGTACCACCTGTGCTCTAAATATTCCTCCCGACCTGGATCACCTCAATTGATATTGATATGAAAACAAAAAAGATGGTAACACCTTTATGTGACCAATTTTGAGGATAAAATTAGAACTCACTGCATAGCAGGTTAAGCACACCCAGTTTTCTTCATGTGAGCTGCACTGCTCGCACGGTGCTCTGAAGTCTATACCACCTTTTGGCAAGTCCATCACTTCACTAAGGTGTGGGCAGTCAGTCAGTGGAACAACTGCATATGCCTCAGTCTGTAAAAAGGAAAACAAATAATGAGAAGGTTATACATGTTACCATTCTCAACATTCCATTTGTAATTGAAGTCATGAACGGAGTTTTCCCATTCGCAAGCACCAATGTTTCTTGTCCTTCATATAGAAATACCTTGTTATTAGGTTTACTGCGTTTCAATTACGAGGGTCTGAAGATCACACCTAGAGATAATTCCCATAACTAATAATTAGGAAGTTCAACAATATCCCAATTTACAAACAGATATAATCAAAGCTCACACCTTTGAATCATGATTAATAGCAACTTAGCTCACAAGAACTTTTCAGTATTTTTGCTTACAAATTTTCTCAATGGTCATCAGTTTAGCACTGCTCAAATAGGAAAACGTTTTCCTGAACTTTGAGTAAGTACCATAATGGCCTGAATAAAAAAGATGTCTTTTTTCCTCTTGAAAGGGATCTAAAATTGCAACCGGACTTATTTTTAGTCTCGAGCTCTTAGGAAATCAATTCCAAAATGCTGCCTACAGCATCAGTGCGATGTACAACTACTTACTTATTCTAAGCAAGCTTTCATTTTAACTCAACCTCTTCATGATAACGCAAAAATACATTCCTTGTGTGAGAGGCAGAGGTAGCATGACACCTAAGTCATAGACTGTAACTACTTTAACCAACAATGATTCATTTTCACATATCACCATTCTACCAATTCTGTGTGTTGAAGAAGTGATATTCTTCAATATTACTTCTTCAAAATACACTTCAGGAAGTCATGGAATCACTGCAACAGGGCCTGATTTTCTAAGACAACAGATTTGGATAATTTGTAGTGAGTTCTTGGATTGACATTCAGTTGGCAGAAGAGGGACTAGGTCGTGATTCACCTAGCTTTGCAAGCAATATTTGCCCATACATTACAAGGGTTCTTGGTGAGGATGGGCCTTGATAATGAAGTTTTCCCCCTTGAAACAGCAAGCTATATCCTCGGCTTCTCAGCTATAATTTAAATAAAACATAGCCAACACAAATAAGAAGTACTTCACCAATTAGGCCACTAAAAGTCATTCCTTTTCACGATAGTTTAATGGAAGGTGGCTCATTTGTCACACAGTGTACCAGGCATAGAAACATTCATGAGTTTCATGAAATTCTTTCTTCTTCTTTGCCATACCAATTATTCCAAAAAGAAATTACTTGATGCATATTTATGTACTCTCATCCTACATATTTACACAAGGTACCTTTATTGTCATTATAAATTGCTGTTGTAAGGTATGTTAGGAGCTAGATTTAAGTAAAATTGAAGATTTTACTCATAAATAGTACTTTAAACCCAGTAAACTTTAAGCAAGAAAAGTTCAGAATTTTGAACCCTGCAAGTGTAACTTATGGATACATACCACCATGAACTCTTTTGTTAAGAATGAAATTCTCCATACAAATTTATGTATTTATTTGTACTTAATAGATCAAATAATCATAAGTAAATTCAAAGCTTTTGCTACGTATCCACAATAAAGGGATTAATGACATGGCTACATATTCACATGTGAACAAATTTTAAACTTTACTTGATATAGGGGTCATGATGATGACATAGGACTTCAATTTAGCTTTCTTCCC
The DNA here is from genome assembly GCF_022747635.1 of Hetaerina americana. NCBI lineage: Eukaryota > Metazoa > Arthropoda > Insecta > Odonata > Calopterygidae > Hetaerina > Hetaerina americana. Next base: position 82,649,342 of record NW_027286763.1, read on the forward strand.
AAATTCCCAATAAACTCTATTCTATGCAGGGTATGAATTGAAGAATGAGAAATGGAAGGCTGGGGAAGATTCTAATGAAAAATCTGCCTCTTAATGGGGGAATTAACATGGAATTTAAATTAACACTTATTTTGAGTTTTGATGAATCTCTCTATACTATTTTAACTTCTCACTGGATAATGATTTGTACATTGATTACTTTACCATCAAGCCATGAAAAGAGCCTATGTAATAAATGTGTTGATTTTGCAAAGGAGCATAGCATCTCATTAAATGTAGTCATATTCATATAAAATCTGAAAAAATATCATGAATTCTACTTAATTCCCTAACCATGAATCAATTTTTCTCCCTTAAATGACAACTCAAAAACTAAAACCATCTTATATGTTGTGTCATCCTAAATTCAGGCCAACACAATACTCATTAGAGGATTTTGCACCAGAATGGACCCACGAAGTAATCATTTCTCGAAAACACCTGTCCCTCTTCTGAATGTCAATTGTACATCCTCTCTGGATATAAACAATTGAAGGGGAAATGACAGAAATCTAGCATTTCTTACCAATCCCTCCATCTGTAGAAAAGAAGTAATGCTGCTGGCAGTATAGCCGCATGCTTCGTCCAAATCCGCAACCCCAGATGCCTCATCCCCAGGGGTGGTAACACCATCAGCCTTCTCTTCTTTCACGACACCAAGTTCCAGTTCCACAACTGGCGCCTGCTCATTCTCCTGTAATGAAGCTGGACTGTAGTTCACTTCCTTTGCAGGACCTGAAGGATTCAAGGAGGCTCTATCTTCAACCTTGAACTCCTGCAGACATGACCAATATGGCCTTTGGGCTCTGATAACATTCTGTATGCTCTGATAAGCATGCGACTGGCATGGACTCGAAACGCCTAGGAGTGGAAGTGGATCCCCTAGGAGGGCCTTGGCGCAGGCAACGAGCGATAGCGACGTGGATGTGATGTTGTAGCCACCTTCCAGTATGACGATGACTTTCCCATTGGCTAAAGAGGACAGCCAGTTGGTCATGTGGGCATATGCCTCCGGGGTCACTTTGCAACCTGGAAAAAATAACCTTAGTCAATAAGTAAAGAGTTCATTGACCTTTGAATGGAGATATGAACTTATGATGTGAGGGCTGTTCAACATCCAGACACAGTAACAGGTAAATAAAAATAATTAATGCAGCATTAATAAAAAATTAAAATAATGTAAATACAAATTAAAGATCGTCCATGAAAATTAAGAGACTACTTAACAGTGGCTTAGTTGCCTGAATGGTGCTTAAGAAAGGAGCTGAGGACATCAAGTGATGAAAGAGGTCCAGGGAAGGCAATTGCGTGGCCAAGGAGTAAAACAAGGTCAGGATGCAGTAGAGAAGAGAACACTGGGATGCGGATGGGTAATATACATCAAAGTGGAGACATAACTGGGCAAACGAGCAATATTAAAAATCCATACAATCCATATAAACTGTCAATATGTCAAAATGACAATTTCATTCACATTACGTTTTTTACCATAATTTTGCCTCATGATATATCAGTTCCTAAAAATTATCCATGTGGACTTGAATGACATGGAAAAAATATTAATAAATAAATATTGAGAAAAAATATTTTCTCCGAAAGTATTAGGTTACAGAATCAAAATTAAATTGAAATTTTTGACTCTAGAAATGTTCTGTGAATAAAATATCAATTTACAATATGGAAACACCAACAAGAAAATATAATTGAGATCAGAATGAGAAAATTTTTCTAAAAGTATAAATTAAAACGCACGCAAGCTTGTACAAATGTTTTTTAGAGTTCGGAAACCTAGTTTAGTGATCGAAATAAAGTGTAGAGACATTCATGAGAGATATATTATACAATATTTTCATGAAATTTCTAAATGAAGCTTTTGGTTTTTTTATTAAATGGTTTCTTAACTAATCTCACTAACAACCGTTTCACATGCACTACATGGAAATAAGAAAAAGTCTAATTCTCCTTGTGTACCTCCAAGTGGATCCCCATCTGCAGCATCAAAGCCAGCTGAGATAATGACTAACTCAGGAGCATACTGATATGCAATGGGAAGAATGACATGCTGAAATGCAGAGAGATACTCGCTGTCTCCAACACCCCGCTGTAAGAAAATCAGGCAAACTTGATTAAATCCTTATTTCATAAATGTCCAAAGAAGAATGCATTAGCGGTCAATTTTTACCTACAACATCTTCAGATTAGACAATCTAGGGTGTCAAATGAAATGGGTCGAAAAAAGGAGTGATGAAGTTGTGAGACTTGGATAGTTCATTCCCAGTGACATATGAATATCAATTTGTGAAGGCCAGACTTAACCCAATAGCTTATAAAGGCAGTGAATCGCTGGCCACTCAAATAATCCCATTACATACAAAGACAGGGACAAGGATATGAATATGCCAGATCACAAAAGATGATGATGTCCAGCATCCAGCACATCACCCATGCGATTCCAAGCAGCAAGCATGGCACACTTCTCAATTTGTATTTACACCAAATGAGCAAAGACAAACCCATCTCATAAATGTGAGGGAAAATGCAGGGAAAGAGGGTAAAGGGTCAGGAGGGTAAAGAGTGTCATGTCAACCTTTCATTACCAAATTTATTAATACTCTATAACATGAAAATGGTTTACATTTTTCACATAAATGGCTATTATATTACAGTTATGAATAATTTTCTAAAATGAGTGGTCATAATACAAAAAAGCAATAAAAAAATTAAAAAAGAATATTTTTTATTTCGAGCTAAAATATTAATTCATAGCTAAGAGTAACCTTTCTTTCAGCTTGAAAACAAAAACACAGCCGAGTGTTCCAGCAACTACTTCATGAATCATATTGGCAATTTCAACAAATAAGCTCGTACAATAGATTAGTATAAATGTAAACAATAATACCATAAAATAAATCAGTCAACGGAAATTAATGTTTCAAGAAATTTAGGCTTCCAATTATGAGGACTGCTCAAAAAGTTCCCAAACATTATTTAATACAAAAAATACTTCACTGACAAATTATTGGTCAGGGTCCCCTTCAAAGCAGTCCCCCAGTCTCCTCCCCAATGTATACACTTATCCCAACAGTGTTTCCACTTTTTGAAACAGTTCTGGAATGCTTCTTCCAGAATGCTCATTAGCTCTGCCATCAAATTTTTCTCTATCTCTAGAATGGTGGCAAATCTTTTCCCTTTGAGCAGGGTTTTCAGTTGTGGGAACATGAAAGAGTCACATGGGGCCAGGTCTGGAGAGTAGTGTTAAGTGGGGAAGCACACCAGTCTTGTTTTTGGCTAAAAACTCACGAGTTCTGACAGACAAATGAGCCAGCATATTGTCTTGGTGAAAATACCACTCACTAATCCTCCAAAGTTCAGACTGTTTTTGCCTGATGCTCTCTCTTATTCCTTTAATAACCCCCAGGTAGTACTACGGTTGACTCTCTGGTCTTTAGGTAAGTATTTGTGATGCAAATCCCCTTTGCATTGAAAAAAAAACAGTCACCATCACCTTGACATTCGAGCAAACTTGTAAAGCTTTTTTGGGGCAAGGCAATGTTTCACCAATCCATTGAGAAGATAGTACATTTGTTTCAATACCATATCCATAAACCCAAAACTCGTCACCTGTCATGATCCTGGACAAGGTTTTATCTTCTTCAGCTTCATTAAACAGTTCCTGACAGACTTGAACTCGATGTTGTTTCTGGTCTGCTGCTAACAGGCAAGGAACAAATTTGGTGGCGACTCGATGAATCCTCAATTTTTCAGTAGGATTTCATAGCATGAGCCAATCGAGCTGCCACACTCTTCTTTAAGTTTCCTGACAGTCAAACGTGGATTTGCACGAACAAGATTGTTCATTTTCTCAATGTGGGGGTCATCAGTCGATGATGATGATGGTCTTCCGGAACACTCCTCCTCTTCCACTGATTGCTGCCCCTTTTTGAACCGGATAAACCACTCATAACATGCAGTACATTTCATAACATCCTCACCATTAACCTTGGTAATTTACTTCAAAGTTTCCTTGAAGGATTTACACAGTTTCCCTCAGAAATACACAGAAGAACACTGCTCCTTTATAGAGCTCGTTTCCACAGATCTGATTTTTTACTGCACTCCATGAATATCCATTCACATAAATGCTAGTAACTAATCAACAAAAGAACAAGATATCAACAAAGTGGTTCAAGTCCGTTATTTGGGAAGTTTCCACTGACACAATGCCTCATTGTAGTAGACCAAGTAGATTAAAAAATAACCAACTGGAGGTGCGCTGTACAAAAATTTCAGGACCCTTTTTGAACAGGCCTTGTATGTTGCTATAAATGCTCTTAAAAATCTAACAATCTGGCTAATCAACTATAAAAACGGAAATATAATAATCAAAGCCTAGGCAAATTCCCACAATGATATGCTTTCAAGCTATAACATATTTTCCTACAGATAAGGTTCATGTAAATATATGGTAATCTTGGAGAAGGTAAAAACAAGGTTATGCCAAGAGGTTAAAAGAGAGAAAGGGTACCTTATTCCATGGAATGTTGACATTGTAGCCTCTTCCAAGACCTTCTCCCACAACTGAATAATTCGCATCCTTTGACCCAGGGAAAAAGCTGCCATTATCATACCGATGAAGGGATACATAGAGAACCTTTGGATCAGATTCAAATATGTGTTGGGTCCCATTTCCATGATGCACATCCCAGTCCACCAGTAATATCCTGAGAAAGAAAGCATACACAAAAGGAGATCTGGATGAAAAAACACTATGCTTTAACTAAATGAGATGTCTAAAATCTGTATAGTCTCATTGTAAAAGCTATAACTTTTCTTTCAGATTGCAACTACGACCATTTGGAAATGAGCAGGATTACTAAGAACATTCAAAATACCCCCATAAAGGATTTTATTTTAAGGAGTTTTCAGAGAGTGATGTCTCTCCTTATCACTCATAGGTCACATAGGTCACTTCAGTTGTCATTTTGGAATGGCAAAGATTTTTTTTACTCCAATCCAGGCTCCAGTAATTTAATAATCCATTTATAAGTTATGAACTCCATTATTATACAAATTCAAAGAACTGCCGGAGATGCCGTGACAGTTAACTTTAACTGAGTCATCTGCTAACATGCATTGTAATCCATAAATTATAATTGATAACACATCATTTACCATGCAATATATATAGTCTTACATTTTAAAGCCAGTGGGGCTGACTATAGCACTATTTTGAATGTGTCTGAACGCTGTTGAGGGATTAACTTCCCTGTAAATAACCACACCAATCTCAATTTTCCCCTCTTTTTTAAATTTTACAGTGGTGTAAAAAACCCTTTGTGGCTTAAGGAAATATAATTTAATATAGCCAGTCTAAAAAGACTGGAGGTAAAACACTCAATTTCTCCTATTCATTAATATTTGGATAGCAAATAAACACTACAAAAATGATTATAGCGATGAAGAAGTTGATTTAATAAATGGAATGTAAAATTTGAGCAGATGTAAAAGTTTAAGTGCCTTAGTAATTAAAAAGTAAACTAACACAATATTCTAAAGTTGAGAAATAAGTTCAGAATAAGGATGGCAAAACAGACCTTGCTGGAAGCGATCAAGATACCGCATGAGCAATTACACTAACATATAAGGAAGAGAATAGGGAAACCCCTTGTGTGGAGTGTACTTCTTTAATTTGTTATGTAAAGTTACATTAATGAAAACAGACGAAAAGAGAATTGCAGCTTTTTTGGATGTGGCGATGTGGAAATTGGTGCTGATTGAGAGGATAAGACAAGAAATGTGAAGTTTTGAAAAAGATCAAGAAAAAGAGAAATCTCCGAAAGATGATATTAAACAGAAAAACAATCTGGATATGAGGAGACAGTATGCTAAAGAATGTTATTGCAAGCATGGTTAAAGGAGAGAAGAAGAATCAGGATGATGGATGACCTGGGAAGGAGAAAGCACAACGGCGAAATGAAGAAGATGAGATAAAAACGGCAGCAGTAGAGGAGAAATTGGTGCATGGCAGCTGAATATGCTTATGAAGCATATAACCGAAGATGACATTTAAAAGGCATGCTATGGGTCTAAAACTAAACACACTGCACTTATAGAGTAACTACACATACCATTTATTTTACAATTAAGGTGGAGAATAATTAATTTAATGCAAGCATTCATAAAAGAATATAGGATAGGAATTTTGGTGGCACATAAATAAAGGCAGAGTCAGAAAACTTCAGAAAAAAGTCAGACGTCAAGAATACACCACTTCATTCAAAAACATCACATATTCAACATATTCACCTTTTAAGGCCATGGACTTTCACTGCGTACATCGCAGCAAGTGCTGCATTGTTGAAAAAGCAGAAGCCGCATGCCTCATCACTTTCTGCATGGTGACCTGGGGGTCTGACAGCACATATCCCACATAGAGTGATTTCATTCAGAACTGCATCAACTACCTTTAAAATATAAAATGGATAAAGTCAACAAAAATTCTGCTCCTGGGAACTTGAAAAAAGTGTAATGCACATTTGGTGAGTCCAAAGAACGTGTATTCGTCAGCTATTACAAAGTTATGGGTTTGAAGTCCACATCAGGAATAGATGATGTGTTGTAAGATTGTAATGGCTTCCCATCACACTCTATGATGTGAAAGAATCTTTGCCATCAGCAGCTCAAAACTCAGTGGCTATCATTCCATTACAAACTATAGTTTGAGTTGAAAGTTTTCAATTTTTTAAGAATTTTAATCATCAGGCACCTCCGCAACGGAGGTCATTTGCAGAAAGCTTTCATTGCAGAACTAATTAAAAAATGAATTTCACAAAAAGGATATCCTTCAAGCTTATTTGCTGTGGCACACATAAAAATGGTGTACGTGTAACCCTACTCATGGGCTACAACCTTGATGTGGTGGAAGTGTAAGTGCATTCTGATGACCACCAGAGGTGTGCTAGTGAAATAATTGATACAGGAAAATAAGTGTACTGAGCTCAGGAAAAAAAATTTATTACACTTTTACATATCTTAAGCTAATATTCCTCAAAATAGGACCCTTGTGAGTCGATACACTTGTTCCAGCGGCGTTCCCATTCCTGGAACGCTCCCGCGAAGGCATCATCGGGAACCTCTCGAAGACACGTCGTCACGGCCTCTTTGACGGCGTCCAAAGTCCCGTATCGCGTTCCTTTCAAACTCCTCTTTATCTTCGGGAACAGAAAGAAGTCCGGTGGTGCCAAGTCCGGGCTGTAGGGCGGGTGCGGCAGCGTTGCCACGCCGTGCTTGGCCAAGAAGTCCGACACGACAAGCGCGGTGTGAGACGGCGCATTGTCGTGATGCAGCCGCCAGATGTTTTTGATCGCTGGCCGGACGCGGGCGACTCGTTTTCGAAGCCTGTCGAGCACTTGGACGTAAAATGCAGCATTTACAGTTTGTCGTTCAGGTACAAATTCGTAGTGGACGACTCCCCTTTTGTCAAAAAAGACAATGAGCATCGCCTTGATCCGAGATTTGCTCATGCGAGCTTTCTTTTGATGGGGTGTGCCACTCCGCACTTTGTCTCTTCGACTCCGGGTCGTACTCAAATATCCACGTCTCGTCACCCGAAACAACGTTCTCTAAAAAATGTGGATCATTTTTGCAGTGATCCGCAAGTTGTGTCGCGATTTCCAAACGATTGAGTCTTTGATCATCACTGAGCACTTTCGGCACCAACTTTGCACAAATTTTTCGCATCTGTAATTGCTCCCTAATAATCTCGTGCACTATTGTTTTTGGCACATTACACTGCTCTGCTATCATCCGAACACTAAGACGACGATCAGAGTTCAGTACATCGCGAACTTTTCGCACATTTTCGTCGGTGAGTGTCGTTGATGGGCGTCCAGGCCGTGGTTCGTCGTCGACCTCTTCTCTGCCCTCCACGAACATCTTGTGCCACCGAAAGATCATGTTTCTGGACATGGCTGACTCCCCGTAAGCCTGGTTAATCATACCGACAGTTTCGGTAGACGATTTCCCAAGCTTTACCGCAAATTTGATGGAATAACGCTGCTCCAAAAACTTCGGCATCGCGTTCCGTGACGTGGGTCGAGCGTGGAGTTTCGCGTTAACAGAGCTCCTCACTACACCACAGCTCAGAGCCAACTGCCTTTTTCAGCGTCGCTTGCCAACATACCCCCCTCTAATCGCAGCCCGTCAGAGCGGTGCTGGGCGCGCCTGGAGCGGCGGGAAAAAATCAGTACACTTATTTTCCGGACGAACCCTGTAATTACTCTTGGTAGGGTCACCAGTGCCAGACAGGTCAAAGGGCAGGGAATCAGAAGAAATTTAGTCCTCTCAGAGGCTATTCCACAATAAGGCAGTTGCAAAAGGCATCTGACCTCAGTGGGATGGCCATTTCAGTTATGGTGCCATGTTAAAAATACTATTGAAAAAGACATTGGGAAATCACAATTATTTAATCCCAAGACTCTTATCAGGAACACAATGATAAAAATGAGTCCTGGCAAGGTATGGGATTCAGCCCACTGACCCAAGTGCCATGTCCAGCAGTCTGAAAGACAATATTACCACAGTCGGATGGAATAAAGAGAGGTAGAATGTAAGGGGAATTAAAGATGATTTAGTTGTATAGTGGGGTGCCAGGTTGTATCTTGTTAGATCAGCTGAGGAATGTAGGCTTGTTCAGTCCGTATCCATCCAAAACTTACTGTAAATGGTAGACTGCCAAATAATAATAATAATAATTATAAACACATATGAAAACTAATAAGAGTTACAGAAGATATTTGACATGTTGTAGCAAACCAGTGAAAATGTGACAGAAATCAACTTTGCTCAGTATGTTTCTCTGTTAATTTTATGATATTTAAACATTTATTTGTGAACAATAATTGATCAGCTACATAATGCCTGGGTTATAAGTAATTATAATATCTAGTTCTCTTTACTATATACTTCTTGAATAATTTTTTTTCATTCAATAAACACTGATAGCCAGCTAAATAGATTAAACAATTACATGTTTTCATTCATTATGTTCCTCTGGCCACATACTCTTGTTATGACTTACAGATATACAGATGCCTGTATACAGGTATGCGCATGTGAAGACATAAATAGTTATGATTCTTAAATATAATAGTTATAATTTACTTCATTTGATTCAAGAACAACCATGAACTTCAATTGCTTGGCTGATGCAAGTACTGGTTGGTTTTTCATTAAAAAATAACTCCCCAGATTAAGTGAACATACAATGGTATGCTCCTCTATCCTACCTATAAAAGGAAAGCAGGGAGGAAGGAGACAGTGACTACCCAAGGAAGATTGAATTTACCTTTCTTTTCTAAAATGAATATCTTAAGAGGTTAAATAAAAATTGCCTCTGTGATTGCAGACAGTAATCTAATACTCACCTAGTCCCATCCAGAACTCATCTAAAATGTGTACAACTCTTTAAGAAACAACTTATCATTTTATAACAACATAAAACTTAGCTGTTTTTATAAATATAAAAGTTTTTTAAAGAAAAAATGTAAAGTTTGTAAGCCTAAAACTTTAACCGTTTAACTGTGCATACCTGAAATACACTAACCCCAAGAGAGGTCATCATTTTACTATTCTTGAGCTATAGTATACAGTATTACACAGGCTCCATTGCATTTTCCATAAAATAGATGGTTTCTATCAACAAAAACTGCTGTAATAACTCACCTCTAACACAGATCCAGCAGCAACAGAGGCAGACTCAAAGCTGTCAGGATGAAGGTATATTGATTGCAAGTCCTCTTCTTGCCTAATCATTTCTTTACGCTCCATCACAGAAGACCTCTTGACCCATTCAATGTAGGACTCTTGCTGACAAAGCAGCAGCTCCTCATCAGTTGCTGGGCGCCCCTGTAGTTTCATAATTTATTTACTTTGGCTAATGAAGGATGTGATGTCTTTTTCACATACAATGCCGATTTTTAATGGTATAAAATTTTCTGGAGCGAAATAAAGACAAAAATTGACCATGATATTTAAAAGTTTTCACTGATACCAAACTGTTTCATATGAGACTCTCCAAAATCATTCAATCAAAATTAGTTCCGGTTCATGATGGTCCTTGCTGGTTAGGTATAATAGAAACATTGATATGCTGCAGTATTTGCCAAAATATTTCTTATTGCGATTTGTAATACAAACTCACCTATTAGCCTAAATTTAAAAAAAAAAATTATTTCCCAAGGCTATGCAATGAATCATAAAGCACAGAATTTTTCATTATCATTCACAATATATTTTTTAAAGTTCCTCTACATTTTAATTTTTTACATGGCTATTGCTTATATTTCTCAATCCAATTCCCGCATTATATTTAAATTTGATATGTTGTTATAAAAAGATGATTACTAATTAGATGATTATCCATATCCATGAAAATATAAATGAAGTCATGTCTCATATTTTTTTTCTACCCAAACTGAATTTCAATCAGATGAGTTTTCAGTTTGACATTCATGGTTGGATAAAATGATGATGGGACCAATTATGGATAATACTACTACTAACTATCATCACAGCGAATACACACCTGCAACTGAAAACATCTATCACTGACTCCATACTCTCGAAAGCGATTCAGACATGCTGAAAGACGATCTGGCCTCTCAGGGTGACATCTGTCGAGGAAATATTTTTTTTGGATTGTCATCAAAGTTGAAAGAATTATCCTCCACATTTTGGAGTTTTTCCCAAGTTTTGAATACATATTGCAATGTTATTTACAAAATAAAATGCAATTATGATGCAAAAAATTAAAAGCAGAGATTCCAATGAAAATTTTAATAATTGGTAATATTTCTCATGGAACATCATATTGGTTGAAAACATTGCTTTGGATGAAACGTTTCCCTTCATTAGCAAGCAGATCATGCACTAATGGAGATATACTCCAAATTTCGTGATAATGTAAGCTTCGATCCAAATAAATTTCTACTTAATGCAATCAATACTTACGGGTCTCTTAAATTCTTGTGTTTCAACATTCTTTCATCAGACACCAAACAAACTCTCTTCTCAGGAAAAGTCAGTTTTGTTACTACAAAAAATAAGAAAAGAAAGATGACTAGAAATCTCCAAATAAATGTGAAACAAAAGAGATTTATTTTACAAATAATATCATTTACTCAATTGCATCATTAATCACATAGTGCTGCACCCATTTCATACTTATTTGTGTCGTTTGTGAGAAGCATTTACAAATGAAACACAAACAATGGCATATAGGTATTACAGTAGATAATCAATTTATCTGTGATTTTAACAAAGAACCATGGTTTTGGATTGGTTCTTCAACTCAACTTGATTAGTCTGAAGAATTATTATAATTACAGTATCGATGGGTCTGTCGCTTTCACTTTACTATGGAGAATTTATCTCTAAAATTATATATTATGCATTCTTTTCTTCAGTACATCTACTGATCATGAAAATATGTTTAAAATTCTAAAAAGGGGTAATACAACGAATAGTCAATGAGCTCATAGGCGCACATTGTCATCTTTTGTTTAAAAAAATAAAATGCTACCTGTGCCATTGCATTTTTACTTCAAGTTACAAAAAATGCAATCATATAAGATTACATCCCAGCATGATTATCACAGAGCATATGTATGTGTGCTTGAGAAATAGGGCCAAATCCTATGGGATTAGAGTTCTTTAATAAATTGAGCAAAGAACCCAAAGGAACTCATAAGAAGCTGCTTTTCAAAAGCAAACTTAGGACATTTGTACCAGCCTTACTTTTCCATTTGAACCAGGAGTTTCTGGAGAGTGATAATTTCTAATTTTTGCACCAAAGTTTGGTGTTGTTATTATGTTAGCCTGTTTATTGCTGTTTTTTTAATTTTAACTTTGACATCCAATATACTATGAATTTATTGCATACTTTAAATACCAGACAAATGAGTATTTAAGTTACACGATATATAATTCAACTTAAGGTAAATGAAACATTCGATGCAGCGTCCTACTTTGTCTGCATGGTTTAAGATAAAACTAAAGGGATCCATGATGCAATCAAGCTTGATAATGTTGGCTTGTGCTTAGTTGCCCCTTAGTATTCACCATCAGAATTCCTAATTATTTACCTAATCAAATACAGGATCTTTTTTTGGGAAACACAAGCATATAATACAAAACATACAATATAATATACATACATATAATATAATGTGTTATTTGTATGAAATTTGGCTAAATGAAAATTCATTAAATAATTTCATCAAACATCGTAGAAAAACAATGAAGAAGGAAACGTGTGAGTAGGGCTATTACTAGGATAAATTAAAATACATATGGCCTTTACAGTCATAGGTTCATTCTCAGGATATCACAAGGCCTGTTCAAAAAAAGATTAGACTGGTCTTTTTATGTGTGAACTGTTCGACGGATCACAATCAATTCCTTGTAGTGGCATCTGTGAAAAGTAAAACGCCACCTTGCCTGTGGCTCTATCTTGACTTGTCTCTACAAAACAGGAATTCTTGTCTGAGCTTATACACACTAGCTGTACAAATTCTAGTGTCATGAGAATAAAGGTCTTGCATATGTGCATTGAATTTTATTTTAACCTCAGGAAAAGTGCAACTGAAACATAAGCAATGATTCAAGGGGAATTTGGCAATGAATCTTTCAGTCGGGCACAGTGTTGGAGGTAGGGAAGGTGAAAGGAGCCATTTTCCCCACAACCCAAAAAAGCTGGGATGCAGCGAACGAGCATGAAGGTAATGTGATAATTTTCTTCGATTGGAAAGCCATTATTCAGCATGAATGTGTCTCCAAAGGACAAAAAACAGTGAATGAGCAGCACCTAATTGAGGTTATGAAAAGGTTAACACATGCCATGTTATGGAAGAGACCACAAATGTAGAATAATAAGTCTTGGTGCTTTCATCATGACAGTGCATCATTGATTTTTTACAGATTTTTGGGCCAAAAATAGCACTCCCGTGATCCCCCAGCCACCCTACTCCACAGTTCTTGCTGCAATGGACTTTTTCCTCTTTCCTAAGTTGAAATCCACGTTGAAAGAATGAGGATTTAAAACAACTGAAGACATCCAACAAAATTGTACAGCAGACTAAAAGGGTTTCCCAAAAGAACCATTCCATACGGCATTCGAAAGTAGGAAAAAACTTTTGGAGCAATGTATTGGCAGCCAAGGGATGTATTTTGAAGGCAATAACCACAACTAAAGGGTAACAAATAAAATCAAGTATTTATTCAAACAGTCTCATCTTTTTTTGAACAGACCTTGTATTTCATGAAATAGCGCTGATTATCGATTATAATCAAGGGAGGACACACCGGAGGATACTAGAAAGTAATGGGTAAAATGATGTTCCCACACACAAAAACTATTATATGGAGCATGGCTTTGTGCAACACAGAAACTTGGTCACTGAAACAAGATGATAGGTGTAGATTGGAGACTTTGAGATTTGGGTGTGAAAAGGCATGGAAAAAGTAAATTGGATATAAAGGGAAACAAATGAAGAGGCACTATAAATGGTAGGGGAGGAGAGAGCATTTTTGGGAGGCAAATAAGTCTGCAGGCCATCGGAGAATCAATGATATAGCTATATTTTTACCAGTAATTAGTGTATCCATTTTAGCATTCAATTCCTTAAGCAGTTCTTCTGATTGCACTGGATAGCAATTTCGAGTTTCAAACACAGGTTGACCTTCTCCGGAGCCAGGCAAGTCAAGAGGGATTTTCTTCGGGGGTTTTTCCACATTCTCCATTAACTTGCATCTCGTCTGTGAAAGTGAAGTCCAGAATGGTGCATGGGCTTCTTTAACATGACATATGGTTTCCAGAATACTGAAAGAAAAGAGAGCATCTCCTCAATATTTGCTCAACCTAATTAACATTACTTTGGGTGCAAATCAATGTTACTTGGCAATGAAAATAAGATAATACCTACCTTTTTCTCCCTTTCAAACTAATTGATTGACATATTTTTTCTGTTTTAACAGCACATATTTTAAGTCTGGTTTGTAGTGAACTAGCAAGATCTGGGAAGTGAATCAAGCATTTTCGGTGTTTGTATAAAGTGGATTAGGAAAAATGCAGAAATACTTTGAAAATATTTTTAAATCGGGTTAAGTGTTACTTAAGTTGGTAGGTGCAGGGTAATGCTTCTAGCTACGGTCTACCAGACGTGTGCTTATCCGCTAGAATTAAGTGCATTATTCATTCTCCTTCCCTCATACATTTTACAAAGACTGCCATAAATTCAATAATAATATATTCTTATCATTAAGTAATCTACTGGTTAAGGTAGGTTTTGGATGGACACAACTACCGAATAAATATTTTATGATTCTAACAAAACACAATCCAACAACCTACTCTACATCAAGTCCCTCTTCATCTCTGTGTACTTCCTTTCTCTCTTCACCCCGTCCGACATCCCTATCCCATTCCTGCCCTTTCCTTGTTTGCCCAACATTCTCCCCTCTATTACAGTCTCCAACATCCCACTGCAGATCAATAGGCCCTTCATCCATTTCATGTGCCTTCCTCAGTGTTTTAAATGTGACACCATCACTAAATGGCCACCTCACTGGGGTCAGATGCCTTTGCAGCCACCCACTGAGGAACTGATGCTGCATGGACTACCTTTCATCTGGCTCCTAACCTTTGACCTATCTGGCATGGATGACCCTACAAGGAGCAATCATCATTGCTACAGACAGCACAGCTATAGGGGTCATTATAAAGCAAAGTGCACCAGCCCATCCACCACGTCAAAGTTGCAGTCCATGGGAGGGATATTAATATACATGAAATTGAATAAAGACGGGCATATAACCCTAACATAATATAACCATGACCAAGTGCATGTGCACATGGGGCTGCTCATTTCCAGTCCCACAATAACTAGTTAAGAGGATGTTATGAGTTAGCGATTCACCAGAAATGAGTGGGACAAATTTTAATCAAATATACGTAGAGTGGAGCTGGTTGACAAATTAATTGGTGACTGTCCCATTAGGTCAGTCTACCCAAACTTCAAGTCACAACAAATGTTTATTAATCAATTGAGCACAAGTATTTTCATTTATTCTTTTAAGATTATAGTCAAACATTACCCTCCATTTTCATGTTTTTTGTTAGAAAAAGAGTTGATATGAAACTGAGCAATTGGTTACTACCACACATCTGCATGATGGCTATTAGATAAATAATGGTCTCGATCCCTACTTGAGGTGCTTTGTGGTGGGCACTTTGAGTGAGTAAGCCATCCGTAAGATGGGACATTAAGCTGCCGACCCCTTGGCGCCTTTTGTTAAGAGTAGGCTAATGCTGATGCCCAATTTCTCTCCACCCTTCATCCTTTCCTGTCCATCCCGAATGGCGCAAATTACCTCAGCTTTCGGTCATCTCCCCTAAATACTACTACTATAATATTAATAGTCTATTGCACAGGACATCACCTGCTGGCAAAGCATCTTTAATTTTCACCCGAAAGGTAATTTTTTCAAATGAGAAGGTAAAAACAATTTAGGAGACCATCAGATGACATGAACTTCTTGTGGATTCGACATTTTTTGCACCACATGCACGCAAACTGACGAAACATCATTGTGAAATTAAATATAAAAACATGACAGTGTAAAACCACATTTTCTTGAGCTCTATTTTGCAAATTAAGATTCCTCTCTCCAGATAGAACCTCCGAGTTCAGAGAGAAATAACAAGTTTCACCAAATATGTAATAGTTACTAACATTCAAACTAATACTGTAATGAAAAAGGCTATAATGAACTTTTATTTCACTCCCTTTACCTTTGAGATGGTTCTCCAAGAGATTCGATCAGGGGACACGGATCTCCCAGTAGTGCACGTAAGGTTAGAGAAGCACCTTCAGCCAATGACTTTAAATAATAACCTCCCTAAAAAAATATAAAAAATAATAACCCATTATGAATTATCATAACAGAAAAAAACAGTTGGAGGCAATAGGGTGACATAACATATGCAACATATGATAGTCATTCAAGTGCATATAATTCAATATAAAATGATTTACTCATTAATAAACTGATTTACAAATTTTCTGTGCTCCTATTTGGTTAGGCATGTGAACATAAACATTGGCATCACAGGAACAATGAAAATTGGCACTGATATAAAATTAATTGAAAAACTGTTCGGATCTCAAGTTAGGTGGGGACTTAAATGGGCAACAGATGATATATTTTACTGTTAAATTATATTTTAAAACACCATATTTTCATGAGGTAATGATTTTTACTTAGTGTGATATGTTTTGATAATAATTGATATTTTGAAATTAAAAACTGTATAACCTTTGAAGGATTACAATCTTGAAAAGTTCAATTAATTTCAACAAGATCAAATGATTTCTAAGGAATTCCATAAACAAGGTAAGAAAAATTTTTATTGAACACTTTGTTTATGTTGCTACTCATACATAAAGCTACACATAATTTACATAAATGTTTCCTCCCCAGGATGAATCGTAATATAAAACTAGTATGTGTGCACATAACTGGGACTAACATGAAGGCTGGACAACTAATGAACTCACCTCAAGAATAACACCTATCTTTCCTCCAGCCAGGCAGGCTAATGACGAAATAAGATGAGCATAAAAAGCCGGAGTCACCTCCATCTCCCCCTAAGAAGAGTAAGAAACCATAGAAATCCATATAATTTCAAGCATTTAAATACAAAGTAATATGACACAGACTTCATGGGTGAAATTGTAGACTAGGAATGGAAACGGTGGCTAAGAAATGAAGGCATGAATTTTTAGCAACGCAAAATAATCGATATCGACGTATTCATCAACCAAGGTATAAATTAAACAATTGAGGTATCAATGCATTCATGAAATCTAAGATTTTTTATTACATGCAAAAGTGGATTATTTTGATGATTTTCGAAAAGATAAATACTGAGAAATCTCAAGCTTTAAAACTTCTTTGCTCATCATGTAATATAAACAAATTTAAACGTAGTTTAGACAACAAGGGTGCATTTATACTCATTAAAAGTCAAAGTGCTATGGTATATGACTTTATAAAAATAAAATAACAAACCTAGATAACATTAGTGAACATGAATGAGAATTTAAAAACAAAATCCATAGAATGTGCACAAATACAACCTACAAAAGTTACAAAATTAGGCATATTTTCAGTTCCCTGTGTGCAGGAATCAAGAGAGAAAATAAAAATGCACTCAGCTATGTTTATGATTAAACTATTTTATGAAGTTCACCTATGGATATCTACATTACAAGCATTTGGAATGAACCTTAGTTAGATAATAATAACTTGCATGTTATGTTTGTTTTCTCATTTCAAGGTATGTTTTATTGTATGTATGCATTAATTTACGTGAATTAACTCGGGGGACATAAAACCAACATGAAAATGTTAAATGATATTTATTATGTCAGTAATATTTTTTTCCCATTTGATTATAACTGAAGTGAGCAAAATCTGTGCATGCAACGCATAATGTACCTTTTCATCCCCAATGGCAGAATCATACCCAGCTGACACAAGCACTAGCTCAGGTCGAAACTGGAGGCAGAATGGGAGAGGAAATGGCACGTTTAGATATTTGGTCAAAGTTTTAATTGCAAGACTGTGTAATGAACCCAATAGCCTCTCCTCAAGCTAGGCATCATTCTCACTTTCGGGCAATTTCAGCTGCATCCAAGTGGAACCCAAAATTCTCAAAAGCCCTTTAAATTAAGTTCAAATCGATGATGATAGTATGTTGTAAATAAAAATAAAAAAATGTTAACAACTAAGGTAGGAAATTAGTCTAGTCGAAAAGAAGAAAATGTTGAAGAACTGGAACTACTACAATAAAAACTAGAAATTATGTTGAAAATTAAATGCTACAGGGTGTTGGAGACTACTACTATAATATGAATATACTACTATGAGTATAATACCAAAGAAATAGGAGAATACTCGCATTTCTTTGGCAATGTCCATTGTTTTATTTTTATTTTTTGCTGTTTTGATATTTTTTAACAGGGTGATAAAAACTAGGGATTTGGAAAACCTTTGCATCTAAATATCCTACTAGCCTTTCTTAATGCAATGAAGAAGCACAGATTTAACCAGATTTAACTTTTAAGGTAATTCATAGTACAACACATACATGTGCTTTTATGACAATGCCAATCACACATAGCCAACTTATTAAATTATATGAGAAGTTAGGAACTATACTAAACATTTTTGGCCACGACTCATTTTCATGCACACAGCAATTTCATCAGATTTGTGTTTCATCTAGATGTTGAAATTCAATCCTTAAAAATCACGTTAATAGTTACCTATTTTGACTGATTTTGAGCAAAAAATAAGAGAACTTATCATTAAAAACAAGGCTGTATTTCACAATTGTCAGTTAACTGGAGCTAATGTTAAAAATATGCTTTTACTCTAGCGTAGGCCCTTCTTTTTTTCCTCAACATTATAAAATACTGATGCAGCTCACACAAGAAGAAAAGCAAAAGTATTTTGAAAAGTAAAATCCAATTATAATTTGTATATAATAACTGCAGATGGGGTTATGTCTTTCCATTTCCTCTACTACATAAAGAATCACAAGATTTATTTTTTCAATATCGGAAACGTGTTCTTCAAGAAATTAATAAAACTGGGAAAATTGCAGGAAGTGGTATCGTAGTCTATCAGATACAGTAGTAGATCTTTTTGTGAAAAACATGTGACATATAGAAAGGTATTGGCACCCTTACTCTGATCTGCGAATTTCATATGCTGTAGGGATATGGTGAGCTCTACCATCACCTATCAAACCAACCATAGGGTTAACTATTGTGATTCTCTTGTATTAAAATCCACACCGATAAAATGCATTTCTTTAGAGTAGGGGTGTTTGAATTTATTTACTAGGACAGAGGGTATCATGTGAGTCAAATTTAGTTTCAAATTTAATATATTTTCCAAAGCGCATTAAGCGTAAACTGAAGAAATTGCTGTGTCGTGACTTACTCAGAAGTGAAATCTGCCATGAGTAAAATATCAGCATAGTTACAATTGATTCAAGCCAACATGTTTTAGGCTAAACGGAAGATAAAATCTATAAAATAGTGTGGAATGTTAAGAAGTAAAACAGATTCAGTTCCAAATACTGAAATGGAAAAAAATAACTACATCATTCCTGTAACACCCAAGCTATGTTGGTATACCTAAAAAGCATAAAATTCTTCAAAGTTCTCCTTTCTATTTGATCATTAGCTGTTTTATCAGTATTTGATATTTTACAGTTCCACTACACTAAAAGACTGCAACATATTTTTAACAAAAACCGGCGAATGATTTTTACACTCTGAAAATATTGCATTGAAATGCACATTAGCGGATGACTCCGTGAAAAGTTACTGTTGCGGCATCTCCTGCAGTTTCTTTGGAATTTGGATAGAAAGACCTGATTTTTTTCCCAATAAAATTATGCTTAGTGATATGTTCTGCATATCCACTTCCTTTAACCAGAATTTTGGCTCATCTACCACCCATTCCTAGGGCATTAAAACCATTTTCTAGTGATATCATTTAATCTATTTATTCCCTTCTTGGTAAAATTTAAATGTATCCAACTCCTTTAAACAGAAATGGTGGGACAAATAATCAATGAAACATATAAATACATGCTGGATGACTGAAAAAAAACCATATCTCCAAAAGTGCCCTCTGTGGATCCTATGGAAGTGAAAAATAATACATTATATATACGACTAAACAAGTGGTATTATGAGTGACTTTGTTGTAAAAAATATCTTCCTCGAGATGTGATGGGTATATGTTCATAAAACTATAGAAAACTGTTCATTCCAATACCTCTACCCTCACAAATACATGCTACGTCATGGGATATTTAAAAATGTGTAAGAGGTGTTGAATAGAGAAGTACCGTGCACACATGGAACCTAGCAACAAAAAATTTGAAAAGCCTAAAATGCTTAAGGTATACAAAACCAAACTCCAACCTCAGGACACCCGACGGCAGCGTCATAGCCAGCAGATACCAAGATGAGATCTGGTTGAAACTACATGAAATAAAATGAAATGAACAAGGTTAAACAAACATCTATACACAACAAATGTGTCTCTACATACTTCACTTCATGCACCATAAGAGGGAGAGATACATATTTTAGTTAAAAGAAAAATGCCACTAATTCTAACAATCAACAGGAGGGCAGCCAATTGCTCAGTGGTTTTAAACTGACTGTTTTTTAAGTTGACTTAAAATTTCAGTTATCAGAATTTTTTTGGAGCTATGTGCCAAGTTAAAAACATATTTTTCTTGTTTAGCGTGATGATTTGTCACCTAATGGTGATAATCAGCAGGGAAATAGTTTATGTCCAATATTTTTTCTTTACTCTAATGGTCAGAAGTAAGGCGATAAGCAGGAATGAGGTATATCAGTGTGAAGGAAAAATAAGGAAAATGATGTGAACATAATTCATGTTTTTCTGGAGATTAAAATTTGTGAAACAATGCAGAGGTTATGCCTGCGCATCATTTACCAATGCAGACTTAGGGAACCAGATCTTCCATGGCTCAGGTGAAAAAAATAAAATCAGACGCTTGGAGAGGTGAAAGCCTGAGTCAAAGGCAATTGATGAAAGAAAGTTTCTGGATTGGAGAACAAAAGCCTATCTTGAGACTGAATTAAGGAATTTCTCTGGTGAAGAGTATGTTTGCTGATAAGGTTCCTGAAATTTTGACATGCACCAGTGTTGCAGTTGGCATTCAATCACTCTTCAAGATGCCCAATGCAGTGAGAGAGAAATGCAGAGTCACCAAATACCCTACTTATTCACATTATCTTTAACTCCATGAAGTTATTGCAAAAACAAATTTTGGGACACCTCTAAATATGAACAAAAGATCAAGGACAGATGATGGTACAGTCAAATTTGAGCGATGACACCAAAATTCATGTCTACTGTACAGTGATAAAAATGCATGGTTTTCTGGTCCAGTGGTTACCCAGATCAAGAATAACTGCAATGATGAGATAGGAAGATGTACAAGGGAACAACCACAGCTATGGGAAGCATGTTTACTGTAAAGAATGAATTAAGGGATTACAGCCTACTATGCATTACTAAACTTACTTCTTAAGAATAAATGTCTTTAATAATATCAATAACAAAATTAACAGTAAAGATTGCAATCATACACAACAAGGAAAGATAAGTTTCCAGAAGTATACATTTAGTATGTGTTAACTGAAGAAGGACATGAGCCTGTGGTATCATACCCAGATACCATGATATAATTCAATTCCACATAGGCTGAAGAAGCTCTTCACAAATCAGTTAATACATAATAAGTAGAAGGAATTTGTTAAAGCAATATTAATTCAAATAAATATAAAATAGAACATAAGAATAATTAAGAATAATTAGCATAACTCTTTTGGTAAATTATTTACTTGGGGCTGAATGAAAATCATTGAATGTAACCATAAATTAACAATTATTCACTCCCCTCACACTTAAGCTTATACATTGAACATTGTACCACTAAACCCCTCTATTTTCTTCCTCTTTAGTGTCTTTATGAGGAGATCCATCCAGACACTGATTTTTGCACACACCAATACATATCAATTATACCAATATTTTACTAATCTTAAACATTTGGGATTAGTAAATGGAACTAAATGATGAAGAAAAAAATAAATACATATCTTTGCTAGAGGATATTTGCATGACACATACACACATGTAAAGAGTGATTATTGTAAGCACCTCACAAGGAATGCCACCGACATTCTCTGCAACTGTATTAGAAAAATAAACGGCCGTCTTTATTTTAGGGTGAAATTGAGACTATGGAGTCTCTTCTACCACCTAACCACCGAGACCAAAGCCCAATTAGAACCAAATTATTAAAACCAAAGCCCTAACTCCGGGGACAAAAGATAAAATTATATAATAGCTCGCAAACACATTTAAAACATATAAAAAAGTTTGGTTCAATATCAGGTAAAACTAAAAGAATTTCTGTGGCAGAAAATGTATTATTCAATTGAAGATTATATGCATGCCGCATGTATTATCTTAAAGCACAATTAAGCGGATAAAATAATACTTTGTAATTCCACAGATTTATTTCACAAACACACGACCCGGGTTTCGACGTACAACGTCATCTTCAGGTGCAGACATACAGGCGACCAACATATATATACCCTTAGACCGGGGGGAGGGAGGGGGGAAATTGGGGGGAAGGAAAGATAAAAAAGGGGGGGGGGGGGCTGGGGAGGAGGATGGTGGGGGAGGGGGTTGGGCAAGGCGCGCTTGTGGGTGGAGAGCCAGGCGGAATAGAATGAGTGGGTAATGGAGGGCCGTGGGAGAGGGGGGGGGGGGGAAGGAGTCCCTACCGGATTATCCCTTTACTGGGAGTCCCCAGCGGGGGGGGAGGTTGTGGAATTTTTAGGTTCACTATGGATATCTCGGAGGGAAAGGTTAAGGAGAGGGGAATGGGAGGTGTACAATAGGTCATTAACAATAATTTTTTCCTTGGAGCGAACATATTTTAAAATCTCCAGTTGCTCTAAAGCATCAAGTCTATACCCTTTCTTCTCAGCATGTAATATTTCTAGCTGAAAGGCACTCTGGTGGTGGTTGTCCAGCAAATGTTTAGCAAAATGCGAAGATGGCTTTTGGTTCCGCACACAGGCCTGGTGTTCCTTCACTCGCGTACAGAATTTCCTTCCTGTTTGACCCACGTACACTGCATCACACTCACAACGTAACATATACACACCGCTCTTTTCTCCTTCTAAAATTTTGTCCTTTGTGTGTGAGAGCAGGTTTTTAAGGCTTGATTTATTATAATAAGCGATTTTTAACTTATCTTTTGGTAGCAATTTGTAAATTTTTTTCCAGGTTTCACCCAGATACAGGATTCTCCGCCATTTGGCAGAGGAATCTTGTAGTGGTTGGGATTTATAAATTCTGTCAATTGCCTGTTTTTTTATTTTATCTAAATATAGTTTATCAATTAATTTATCATCGTAGCCATTATTACGTGCTATTAATTTAATTGTTGACAGTTCTTTCTTGAAATTGCATAGAGACAAAGGAATGCTTGTCAGTCGGTGGATCATAGAATGGAAGGCGGACAGTTTCTGGGAAAAACAGTGCCTTGAGTTACAATGAATAACTTGGTCTGTGTATGAAGTTTTCCGGAAAATGGAGAATTCCAAGTGATTTTTAACTTTTGAAATATTTAAGTCAAGAAAATTGAGTGAATTGTTTTCTTCTAACTCACAGGTGAATTTAAGGTTCTTATTTAGAGAGTTTAAATGAGCTAAGAAATTTTCAAGTTGCCTTTTTGAACCCTTCCACACACAAAAGACATCGTCTACATACTTATTATACAGTATGGTGTTGGGCTCTATTTTGTTGGGAGAGGTAAGGAAATTGTCACTGCACCATTTGTTAGCATCAGAAAAAATTCCATGCCTTACCCTCAATTACTGTGAATAATCAGCACAATTCTGTACGTACATATGCAGTATATACAAGCAAAAACAACACAAACTTGCCATTATAAGCTACCAATAAAATTAGAGACAGTTATATAAGTGGAAGATTTTTGAAGAATACTTCCTAACTGCAATTATGTAGTGATGATATACACCCAAAATATCATCATGAACATGGGAACCTAAAGACTTCTAGGTGTAATTAAATACTAGGTATGAAATGAAAAAATTAAATTAACACCAAATGTTCTAACCTCGTAAGCAACAGGCATGAGGAGTTGTCGAAAAATGGCATTATAATCCTTGTTACCCATGCCAGTTTGATTTAGAGGCACATTTATGTTGAATCCTCTTCCACTGCCCTTTCCAACATGGTCAAAATCAGACTCAGCCAAATTCGGCCAAAACTGTCCATATTCATATCGATGAATAGAAAAGTATAATACCCTGGAAAGAGGTGGATTAAAATGTTTTATAATAACCAATATTCCTAAACTCAACTGATCAATGTTTTTATTCAATTATTTGCATTGTTTTATAATTTAGTAAAGGAAGGTATAATTGATTTATACCAAAGTTAACTTTTTACAAATTGCTATTAAGGAAATTAAATAATGACAGTTCTCTTACCGAGGATCCTCATAAAACATCTGTTGAGTTGCCTGCCCATGATGTACATCCCAGTCCACCACAAGAATACGAGATACTGACTTAGCTGGATGGTTTAATGCATGCAAAGCTCCCATTGCAACATTGTTGAAGAAACAGTAGCCACAGTAGCTGCTATTCATGGCATGATGACCGGGAGGCCTATCAAAAGAATATCAAAATGAAGAGGTCTTTTTAAAAATATGGGCGACAAATATTAACTTTTTCTCTCAAAAAACCTTTGTATGACTACTACTGAAATATATAAATAGATAAATATAATTAATACTCGATATTTTTGAATGAAACATAAATTAATCAAGTTTCTTGGAACTTGCAGCATTATCATTAGACTCAATGGTAGAGCAATGCTTAGATAGCTCTGTAATAATTTTCTACCACTGCTAATGCGACAAAATCTCAAGTACAATTTTTTCATTCAAATAATTAATAAAGACAATAACTTCCGCAGCACTGGAAAACAATAATAATTTTCATTACCGTTGCTGGCATTACAAAATAACTGCTCAACGCTATGAAAAAATAGTGAGAGAAGTCCCATTAATAGGATCGATTAAATGATCAATAGACAGAATACTCATACCTAATGATTGCCATTCCATTTTGAGCTTTTCCATCAAGTATTGACTCGACTAGTTCAATTGCACTTCCAGCTGCTAGCAGGGCTGCTTCATAGGTTTCCTAAAAAAAAATTAGATGCTATAAAATATTGGAAGCCAACGAAAGTCAAAAATTTCGTTCACAAAAAAGTACAGTAATCACCATTATGATGGAATAAGATACTAATAAATTTAAACATGCATACTGACATAATATCTTCTGATTCCTGCAATGGAAAAAAACTTGAAGAGTCACAAACAGTAAAACAGCATGCATGTTTATTAGTAAAATACATAGGCCTAGGGACATTTCCAAAATCACAGCACCAATTTACAAATGGCCATCCTAATATTCTGCATTGCATCTAGTATGGATCCCTAATTGTCAGCTTGAGGAATGGAGTTCATGGGGAATTGATTTCATCCAGATTTCTTCAGGTTCTCATTGAATAAATAGCCTAATATGACAACAAGCCTACTCTGTTCCCATTAAAACCTGAATGCAGAAGGCCAGTCCACTTGCTATATTCCTTTAGGCCAATTTTCAGGGAACTCTTTCAATTCACTAAGTAGGCATAACCTAATATCTCTGATGAAATTCAGCAGGTTTTTATAATTGCTATTATTATTAGCAGTAGTCCACACAGTTAGGCTGTCTGTCAGATACTACGATAAGCTGTAGACCCCTTGGCACTTTTGAGTAGGCTAATGCTGATGCCAGGTTTCTCTCTACCATAAATTACAGATGCAGGTGTGATGTGGTGGAACTGTTCCATAATAACTGAGGTGAAGACTACCACAATTTTCCGCTAAATAAAAACCTATTTAAGACCAGTTTCGATGCACTACAACATTTTCAAGGGAAGCTCTCACTGTACAGGTCCAACATATACATTTTAAGAATAGGAGGTGGGGAAACCAGGGTGTCTCCACGTGCTGGGAGAGGTTAAGTGAGTGGGAAAAACGGAGGCTCTGAGGATAGGAGAAAAAAGTGAGTAAAAGTGGGGGTGGAGGTTGAGGCTTTGTAGAGGAAGAGGGAAAGACAAAGGAATATGAAGACTCTAGTTGGTTTCAATAAGATGGCCTTTTCTTCTTATCTGCATTCCTTATGGCATCCATCGCCACAAGGAATAAGAAGAAAAGACCCCACGGTCTGCAACTCCTCACGGTGTGCAGGGAAGGAGTGGTGGCAGTGTCCTGTGGTGTTGGGTGGGGTCCATTGGTGGATCGGTCTCCTATGTCTTATCCCCACAGCCTTACTTTATTTCAATTCCCTCAACACCTTTTCTATCTCGCCATCGAGAGAACCTGGACCTAAGCTATCCTCATCTGTGTCATATTCTCTATGTATAATCTCACTGGCCTAATTTATTTACCATACAGTTCCTCTATATTATCCTTTGACTACACTTTGAATCTTCTCCGGCTCAAAAAATATTTTTCCTTTACTCATCTTTGATTGTTTGCAATGATTTTTCCTTCTTACTTCCTTACAATATTTTAATATTCCAAAATAGGGCACCAATTTTACCCTTTCTCAGTAGACTTTCCATATCCTCGCACTGTGTTTCCCACCACACTTCTTTTGCTTTATATCACTCGCCTCAGTTTATTATTCAACTCTTTACACTTCCCCCTACCTAACTCTACATTTATATTCTTCCATTTCCTTCTCTCATTTTTTTTAATTATCTCATTTGTAATCCATGTTTTTCTTGTCCTTTTCCAACAGTTCTATTTGCGGCTTTCTATATCCTTTTTTTGTTATATTCCCATTTTTCCTTTTAAGTACCCAGCACCCTTTCCTCACTTATGATTTTCTCTACAGCCTACTGATACCCTTCCATGTCAATCTAGTTAATAATGCCTTTAAGGTCCATATTTTTTTAAGAAAAATAATTCATGCTGCTAAAGGATTAACTCTTGACTTACCACAAATATTAAATATCATATATCATGCAAGTCAACAAAAATGAAAAAAAACAAAGCAAAAAAAATGTTTTTGTGAAGTTTATAGAAGAGTACTAAAAAGTTGATAAATCATGATAAGCAAAAATAATCAAAATATTAAATCTTGCTAATTATGAAATACTAATTGTGTATCAGTAAACTTATCAGAAGTTGGTAGTGGTGTACAGTTGTTTAGTAAGTGTTTAAGGTGTGGGGCTGCCAGAAGACACCGCAAGTTAACCAAAATTTAAAATTTCAGAAAAAAGCTCTCAAGATATATGACTGATTCTTTACCGACACAGAATTCTAAAGCACTCATGAAATTAAAAATTCTTAATAGCAAATCAATCATATTTTTTATCCATTTAATATACATCCAGGAACAATTGAATGGCCATTGGATACCCTCTCTAAATCTACAAACAATTCATGACACATTAGGCTCAATAATGAATTAAATTTACCTCTATGAAGTCTGAAAAGGTCAAAAATCAACTCAGCAATTGAAGCATGAGACTTTCTAATCGACTTCTAGAAAATTCCACAACAGTAAAATCAAAAAAATCAAAAACTAATTTATTTTTACTGGTGTCTACAGTATATTACATTCTATTGAAAAGTATTTTCCACAAATGAAATAATATTTTGACTTATAAATTGTTGAACTTGTCTCATTTCATTTAAATGTACCACTGTTTGTGACAATTGCATTTCTGAAAACATATGTTGCTGATAACATTTCGCAAATGACCTTGGCTGTTGGTCGCCTCCCTTAAAATCTACTACTGATATACCATTAAATACTGAATAAATATATTTTATTATTACTAAAGAGATCTTGGTGACCTTTGAGTACACAAGAGACAACAGGATTTAATTAAAGCTCAATTTTATAAAACTATAAAGGGAAACTTCCATGAAACCCCATAAAATAAAGGGAATGTTCCATGTGGTATAAAATATGTAATATATGGATTACCTATTTCCAATCATATGACAAGATAAATTAATATGGGACATTTCCTGGGACAGATTCACTTCTACTTACTGGATGAAAATACACTGAATCATAGCGAGATGACAGTTTCTCGAGATGTGCAGCATCCTGACACCCAGCAGTTGATGCTATCGTTTCCAGGTGAGACTTAGAATGCAGAGCAAATATCTCTTCTTTGGTGGCAATTCGTGGTTTGAGCATCATGCACCGATTAATTAGACCCAGTGATGTGCACCTACAAAAATATACGAAAGAATAATTATCAATCAGCATAAAATGAATGTCATGTGAATTCTGTTGGATTTAAGCCTTAAAATTCTCCAAATTTACCCACTAAATTGATTTGCAGTTGCAAATTTCTTTCCCCTCATTGAGGCAGTGCACTTCCCCCATAAGGCTACGAGTTCTTTCTCAGAAATAAAAGATATAAACTGGGGTGAGCACTAATATTAAAGCGCTACAGTGTGGATTAAGTGGAAACAGTGATGTGTGCTGCCATAATCACAATGAAGTACATACCTTTCAATTATGCAAGATAATCTCTCAGGACATTCTGGGTAACTTTCATCCCACAGTGCTTTGTGTTTCAACATTCTTTCATCCCATACAACAGCTGTGGCTTTTCGAGTCAATTCTCTCCATTCATGCATCTACACAATAGGAATTATTAGTCAAACAACATTTTTGGGGAATTCAAATCAGTATTCCATATATTTTAACTGAATTTCCTAAATATATGGTCAACTTGAGTTACCAGCTGCAATACTAAGTTTATCCAGTTATACAATGAGAATTATAACATGAAATAATGTTAACATACGAAAACTGGAATGGTTTACTTACTGCTGCATAAACATCTTTCACGACGTCAGTCCTTTGGTTTTGAGTCCTTCCTTTCTTCATTGCTTTACGTTTGGCTTCCAGTAAGGCTGCTGAAGGACCACTACGGCAGGAGCCCTGAGAATTATTTTCTCCCTCCACATTTCCTCTACTTCTCCTGTTCTTTGAATTTCCTTTTGAAGAACTCGACTTAGAAGAACATTGTCAGAATATAATGAATTAATATAACAAAACAAGGCAGGCTCCAAACAAAGAGCATATCATTGCAACGGGTTTCACTATTGCACTTCATTGGGTGAATACTTCAAACACTCATATACTGAAATACAACAATTCACTGTTCTGGCTATAATCGCGTAATACGACTAACTCATAATTCATCTCTCGACATTTTTTCTGAAAACTGTAACTGTACAACTATTTTTAAACATCAATTAAAAAAGAAATCGCTTTCCAATAACAAAAATATCGAGGTGACAATAAACACAACGATCTATACCACCAGCAGTTATAATAAACCCGAGAAGGTGAACATCAGTGTCGATAAACGTAAATGTAAACATTAAAGTGATCATTTTATAATTACCATCGCTTGGTTAATTGTTTTTGTCACAAGAAAGAGGTGAGCGATTTCGCTGGCTCAAATTTATTGGTCAATTAACACAACAGAAATAATTTTGCAGCATGCCGGATTCAGTGGATGGAAAGGAAAACCTCACCGCCCTCGCAATAACATCCCATTCCAACATCTCACCTTGTTTCCATATTAAACTTTATCATGGAACATCTAATGAGTACCTGAAACTTAATACAGAAAGCAAGCGGCCAGTCATGAATTCATAGATGGCATTACTATCGCCAAAGCTAAGGAGTAAGCGAGTTTCCCATCTACTTCAATTACTCAAAATATTTAGGTGAACATTCAATCAATTATACAGATTAAATGGTTATTACGCAATGAAAAATAAGACGCATTCATATTTAATCTAGTTACTTTCCGAATATTTCTTCCCTTTGCATAAAGTCATTCTCCAAGGACACATCGAATCTGACGAGTCCAAAATCGGATCACGAGCGCTAATTCGAATAGGTGTGGTGATTGCTCTCCTCTTATTCATCGTGTTTGGTTACCATTTTGGTATGTAATCGCTACTTTATTATAAAAAATATTCAGGGTAATAATCCAAAGCAAATTAATTTCAGGGTTGACCCAAATGGTTAGATTTCCCAAAAGTCTGTGAACTAATAACAGCACCGCACTACGATCATGATGCCTTAAGATAAGATTGGTCACTGAACGCTAACTTGCCGACAAGGCGTCCGGTCCACATAATGTAGAACATTGGTTTAAAATGAAACATTTTCATCATATTAAAACTAACAATTGTAATGCTCTAGTATGAACTAAAACAACTTAAAGTTCAACAAATAAAATGGTCCAATCTCAATGAGTGATGCTTTGATAATACTTTAAACACTACATCGTGCAGAATTAAGCAAAGAAGTAAAGAGGGTATTAAAATGAAAAACTTCCAATAAAGAAAAATACACTGCAAAGAATATTATATCCCCATGTAACGAGTGAAATGACTCCCAAAATGTATTTACTTCCCCATCAAAAAGAATAGAATTCAAGCTTACTTTAATATCTATAGAACAAAAATGATAAAACTCTTAAGGCAGTTCTCATTATGAAATTATTGATAAATTATGACCCAAAAATATTAATAGGTGTTCCCCTTTCATTGATATTCATTTCAGTACACAAATTAAAAAATACTGAGCTTTACCAAAATCTCAATATGCACCAGGAGATAGCATGCCCAGCATCCCTGTGGTTGGAGTATTTGACTGCCGAAGGAAATCTCATCAACCTCCGGAAGTAGCCAGATTAACAATTTAGTCCCTTGTAGTTATCTAGGTACTTGTTATTTTAAATCACCAGAGGTATATAGAAAAGATTTACCTCAACCCCTTACGTCTTCCCTAAATGCATAACATCATTTGGCTTATTACGAGGTTAACTTTGGAACCCATTATGACCACAATTATCAATTGATTTCATTTAATAGTACCTTAATTAAAACCAATTGCACGCAAAACTGAAACTATCCAAATGATGTTTCAATCAAAAAATTTTCTTTGCTTTTCTCTGAAATTAATATTAATTGACGAAAAATAGCCATTGCTCTTTTGAAGTTAATACTTTTCAATAGATGCCATCCTAGATCTGCTGAAGTGTCTGTAACATTTATACTAATTTTAACATCGATACTAAATGAACTGTGACCTCATTCTGCCCATTCAACAACCAGCAGTTGAATACAAGTTAATCAAGGTTATTGCAAATAAATTATTCTCATTAGTTTTCATTGCTTTTAATTAGTACATGGTTAGTTAAAATAAAATTTTAACAAAATTTACAGAGTATAATTAACAACTGAGGAGCAGCCAGATCTACAATGCAAAAATGACAAATTGGTCACAATATCACATGACAATGCATATTAAGTGGTACAATGTTAGCATCAATACCATGCATAGCTGAGAAATATAAGGTACATTCAAACAAAAACAAATGTACAGTAACAATTACACTTTCAATGAAATTGACCAAGTGCTCACATCCTTTCTGCAATCTCACATAAACAACAATACTTCCATCTCATTTATAGCCTTATCACATCCTCTATAAGTAATCAATACCACTGAAGACTTCTGATTTTGTAAGACACTATGAATACGCCTGTTAATTTATTTAATGAATAATATGTAGTGAATGATCACTTAAGTTTAATGGTGAGAAATTAATGAAGAATATAATTTTGATGATTAAAAAATATGGACACACATGAGGCCATTACAATAAAAAAATTAAATATACTTACTGAAAATATGAAATAATCAAAATAAAAATTCCAGAGTCAAAAAGTCTCATCAATAAAATGCTTTAAAAACAATTTGAGGTAATTTCTTTAGGAAAAACAATATCCTAAGTACTTGATTAAAAACATAATTGCATGCAGTGTATTCATTACAGAAATGTATGGATTGTTGAACTCTTCGTTAAAACATTTCATTCAAGTATGTCCATTGTGGCACATGACTCAGCCAGCCATTCCAACAACAAAGCAGAAGTGTTTTTATCATCATCGTCTGACTGAGGACAAATCTTAACTTCTGGATGGTCAAGAACCCCTTGGATGCATTTGGAGTACGGTGCAAGAAACTCCTATGAATGAGAAAAAGGACATAATCTATGTATAAATAAAACCATGTGTGAGCAGTTATTTATAGCTCTATAAATTATTAAATTTATGGTTGATGACTAACATCTCATGGGATCACATTTCCTCCACTCAAATTACCTTTCTAAATGTCGACATCTTCCTCCTCAAAAACAAATTCCACACTGAACTCCATATAACATATTTCCTTCCAAGAACATCCACAATTATGTCCTCCAGTCAAGTTCTTTGGATTAGCTTCTACTTCTACTAATAATAGGCTACTATTCATTTGTTCTGTTAACTATTTTTCTTTCTAGCTTTGTGTTCAATACTATTGCCACCCCTTGCTGGCTCTCTTCCCAGCTGCTGAATATCACTCTGTAACTATCACTCAAGTAATCACTGCTAACTTTCCATCTCACCTCACGCAGCCCTAAAATATCTGCATTTCCTCTGGCTTTCTATTTTGTAATATTCTTGTCCTCAACATTATCCAAACATTCTAAGTCTCTATTTTAACCAGTTAAGTCCTCTTTTGCTTCCTGTGCTGCTGTTGTTTTGCAAGGATTTCATGATATGATAACCACAGAAGCCTTGCCTCTCCCACTGTCAGACATGCCACATGGCTGATTGGGCTAAGTCCTGTAGTTGCCAGGACTCATTGTCATTCCAGTATCTATCCTAACAGCCTTAGGATAAATAATTTGGGTAGTTTCCTGTTGAATTCCTTAAGTGTTTTAATTCCTGAAGTATTCATCACGTGACAACATCACTCAAAAAGCTCCCCACTGGGTTCAGAGCCCTTTGCAGCCGCCTCGCTGAGGAATAGACGTTGTGCTGACTACCTTTCATCTGGATCCTATCCTTAGACCTATCTGGCATCGGTGACCCTACCAAGAGTGAACATTATTACTCCCACTACAGCTTTAGGGGTCATCAGAATGCACAAGTCCTTCCACCACATCAAATTTGTAGTCCATGGGGAACCACTCTTCGGGGCTCACTAAATTGACATCTTCCTCTTTTGGCTCTACAGGCGTGAAACCAGACTCATTCATTTTTTCTCTCACCTCCTCCTCCTTTATATCTTTTACTTCTTCTATATCTGACCCAACCATTATTTTTCTTGCCGTTGACTTCCATAACAATAAATTCAACACCTCAGTCCACATTAAATCGAGCAATCGCCAATAATACCTTCATTTTAACAGTTGCCACCCATTATACACAAAAAGCTTCCACCCCTTATTCATTATCAGCCTGTGGCCCTAATCTCTGCAATTATACCCCTCACAACATAAATACATGGACTACCAACAGGGTCACTTTCACACGAAAAATGAGGGCACTCAGAAAATGTTTTACTGAAAAACAAAATCCTCCAACCTTCTACCCAATATGCTCCTCATCCCAAAACAAATAACCCAGAATACCTTAATCTCATTGCCATAGTCTTTCCTGGAACCCAAACAAAATCAGGCATATACTGCATAAACTCCACCCTATTATACAAAAACAATGAGTCCACATTACTGCTATTCTTACATTTTCCTTCTGTCTCATTTAAATACCCCTCTAGGTTGTGCAACATTTCCAAATCCATGAGGCCCACTAGTGCACCACCCTTTCTCTTCTCCACCCCTTTCCTCACCATACTGTAAAGGCTGCAATATTTTTTCCAACCTACCATCTCCTCAACTCCAAAATCTCAACCCTAATATAATTCATTTGCCACCTGCACATCAGTAAACATTATTTACCACCTCTCCTGTAACTGCCTTCTACATGGGAGAATGCACCCTTCCCTCTGTATAAAAAAACCACTACAAATTAACTGAATCTCCTGCCTTCCTTAATTATCCCATACCTACTCATAAAAACTTCCCATTGCCAATCATTTGACAACAGTTTCTCTATTCGTTGATTCAAACCCTCCCCTAATCTGAAAGTGGCATAGAAGTGAGAACATTCAATACAGCTCCCATATGGGTGCTTCAAGCTTTCAAACCTCCGGGCCTTAATATTGCCAATGAAATCCATCCAGTATCCACTCATCTCCTTATGCCTTCACCCACCACCTTATCTTGTTCCCACCACATATTCTCACCATTCTTTCCCTGAGGAAGGCATTTTGAAGATGATGGTTTGACTGTTGAAATGAAATCAACCATGTTTTTGAGTGTCCTTTCTTTGTGTTTCTAACTTTAGTCAATTTTTTAATCAATATCAACTAAAGGACAGGGAATAAGCACAAGCCTAAGTTATAACCCATGTAATAGTAATTAGATGAGTTGATATGATAGATGAAAGTCACTTCAACAGACTTAGCAATTATGGCACAAATTATTTTCGTTTTTGTCATTCCACAGAAAACTGGATATTAAATAAAATGGATGTCATTAGTGACTATCTGATAACAAACCCAGGAATTTGAAGAAATGGGGACCTATTCCAGAGAGATCTGGAAGGACATGATGCACAACAATTCTTAAATAAACAACATGAATTGTAAATAATTCTACCTACTAATACAGGTACCTTACATGCATTCCGAGAAATCTCCCAAGGAAAACACCAATTAACATGAACAGAATCATTGCTACCCAATAATTGGTATAATTGACCTAAATCATAATCTTTGACCAAAGACTATCGCCGTAGCCATTAATACCAATCTTTGATTCATGGCCATAGCAACATTCAACCATCTCATATCACCTAATAGTTTATATAACATGCTAGATATCTAGATGCAACAAGAAATAAATATTTATGAAACTTTCTATAATTGGCAACCTGGCAAATTGACGTAAAGATTACAAATTCATTTATTATGTACATTATGACAGATTACAAATGGGATAGAAAACAAGGAGAGAGTTGAAAAGTTAGGTAAACAAAGAGGACTACTGACTTCTTACCATTATGAAAAATAGAGCTAAAAACTATTTCATAATTGTATTCATTAAGAATTACTCAGTACAAACATCCAATATGAATAAAAAAAGCAATTGTATAGTATGCTACATTGGTATTTTTCTCTTAAAGTGGTGTCAAGAGATTACAACTGCGGTTGGGACAGTAAAAGTCCTATGTGAAATATAAGATTTTCTGTAAAAAGACACAATGCAATAAAAATGAAACCAATTGAAATATTATAAAATAATGACACAAATATTATGAAATTTAAAAAAATAGATGTTTTAATTACTACCGTAAAATGTGCCAAGAACCACCATATCAGGAATTTAATATTCGACCAATGTAAGTCGGATGATTTTTGCGGGATTTACATCTTGAGAATTTTATGAACAGCAAGCAAAGGAAATTAATTGTTCTTCAGATACCAACTATGTTGCTAGGAAAAAAAATTTGATTTTCCCTATTTTGTTACATCAAATTCAGCTATAGATATTCATAGATTCAGCTAACAGCCCAAATGTCAGGGCTATTTTGTACTTTATTTTGTACAACAGCCATTTTCCATTTCCATTAATTGAATTATCGTTGAATACTGTTCTCCCTTAAACAGTAAACTTTTGATTATTCAAGTGCGGATTATCTGTTTTTTTGGATTATCCATCTATTCTCTTCCCAGGCCTCAAAATTTTAATAAAATTACAATCACAAGGATAATCACATGCTTTGAAACTTCAAAAAACCTTAAAAAAAAGTTTGAAATACCTGGACTTTCTTAAAAGTTTTTAATTCACCATACAAAAAGTCATCAATAGCATTTAATATATCAATTTAAACATTTTTGTACGATCTGTACTATCCCATTATCTGTCCCATTATCATTCCACTTGTATTCATTAGCCCTGAGAATTCCATACTCTCCATTAATGGAAGCAAATACATAGTTTTACTTTGATACAAATAATTCATTAAGTATCTACA
Source organism: Hetaerina americana (assembly GCF_022747635.1). Taxonomy (NCBI): domain Eukaryota; kingdom Metazoa; phylum Arthropoda; class Insecta; order Odonata; family Calopterygidae; genus Hetaerina; species Hetaerina americana. The sequence goes on from NW_027286763.1 coordinate 82,685,154, forward strand.
CTTTTTCACCATTATTTTAATTGGTATGAAATGATGAATATGACTCTGTATCAGAGATCCTTTCTCAATATTCATCCTTCACCAGTCATTTGTTTTTTCCTGGTTACATAATTGGTTTAGCTTTTCAAAAGCGTAGGAAAATATGTTCTGCTATTCACTCTATGATAGTTCTGGGTTCTTGTAAAACTAGAATTCCTTCCTAATAAAGTTGCTGAGAAATGGAAAAAATTGTAATTTTCCTGATAATTAATTTAAAAATAATAAAAATTAAATTGAAAAAAAAAATGCAAATTAATTACAAAGATTGTAAGAGGAGAGTCTCTGTACATATCTGTTTATAACACAACATATTTTCCTCATATTTCAGTTATCCATGTTTTTTGATTAGCCCTGCTTCATCACACATCTATCAGCATGGATAATGGAGAGGTTACTGTAAATCAATAAAATATTTTAGCATCAAGTAAACAATGAGAATTTCACCTGTGGCCATTCCGTATGTAGAACAACAAGAGACTGCTCTTCTAACTGCTTCGGATTCAGTAACTTTGAAGAGAGCAGTGCTGAGAGGAGACTAGATAGCCTTGTAGCCCATGAGGATTTTCTACCTGTATTCTGGCTTCTCTCTTCAGCTAAAGAAAGCAGATAGAGGTTTCGTGGACTAAGGATTCGTGAGAAAGCATCTTCTGTGGAGGACGCTAGATTTGTCCAGAGAGGAATGAACATATCCCAATTCAGGCTTGTGGATGAAGTCTTCCCAACTGTTTTAACACCATGTGCAACTGAAATGATAAATTATATGTTTTAGAACAATAGTATTTTGCATACAGTGGACTCTCATGCAGCACAAACCCATAGGATGTATTTTCATCAAAATGTGGTTTACCACGCCCAGGTAATTCAAAAGATGTTAAAAAGTAGAATGGTCGAAAAAAACTTATTTATGCCAGTATGATTTTTTTATATCATTAAAGGTAAAAAAGTATAATGTTTATAGCATTTTAAACATTAGAATCAAAATATTGTAAGCACAAGGTGTGTTCAAGCTCTATATTCACCTAAATTTTCCTCAGGGCTAGGAAGTAGTAAAAGTGTGGTTGAGATTAAAATATGTAAGAACTCTTTATGAAAGCAATACATAGCTGTCTTCACTTGACAGTGCAATGGGTTTGTGTAGCTGCCACTTAAGTGATGAAGGTTTGCAATAATTAAAATTACATATTTATTATACATGTAGTAATACATTTCTCCTCTTGCGAGGTTTAACACTCATCACAATTCATCATCAGTCGAGTAAGGCATGCAGTTTTGGTGTTATGGATGTGAACAATGTGTGCCCATGAGAATGACAGTTCAAAGAAAATTGAACATTATTGGACAACACACTTGAGAAGAAAAAATGAACTTTCTCATGTAAGTAATTAGAAAAAATTAGGAAACCTTATAATGTGAACTCAACTCACACAAGAGAAATACTTAACTGAAGCATGTTTCTGTAACAAAAATCAATGCTACTACTTCATTTAGTTCAAACACGAGAGACATAATAATCATCATTTAAATTGCAAAATCACATCAATTCTTACCCAACCAACACTTCCAATCTTCCTCCTCTTACGATCAATTTTGAAGGTCAATTACAATTTAAAATCACACGTGTTTTCAATTGATCTGTCACATCTTACCCATCCATCAGTAAACCATATGTTTTTCCCTGGCTGAGAAAATATTGCTTTTATATATAATATAAATTGCAAGTAAATATATAATCGAACAACAGCTTGCATTAAAAAATGAGTAAGGGAACAGTAAATGCTAAAAAAAAGTAATAAATACAAACAAAAATCAAACATGAATAATCAGAAAATACTCACAAAGGTAATCAGAAGGTTACCATAGCTATACATCTATAAAATAGTGAGCAGGATTATTTCTCCGAGTTTGGGACCCTAGGGCTCAGATACCTTCAATTTGTTACCAAAATTTCTAATAATACTAATTCATAAATATATATCTATTTCAGGGCACAAAACCACCACCACATGACAAGAGAGCTTAAATATTGATGAGAAATTCATAAAGGATATGCATATGCACTAAAAAAACACAAACTTCATTGTTTGACTCAGTAATGGGCAAGGGAAATTTCTCAAGAGTGTGTTCACAAGAAACAACAGGAAAGGTACAAAAGTGAGATAGAAAGCTAGATTGTGGCGACTTGGCCACCGAGTACCACAGAATTTTAACATTCAATTAAGGCATGTATTTTGATAGGAGTCTCCCCAAAGTTTCCAAGATATAAAATGGACTTTCCACACTTTCTCCTCTCATCAATTGATGCAACATTAAAAGAAATACTTGTATACGAGCTGTCTTCCAAAAACCACAAGTTCAGTTTCAGATTTTCCATCAAAAAACTTACTGGCCAAAAGCTCAGCCATTTTCCCAGCAACAATATGCATATGATGAATTCAAGGCATGGGGCAAGTAGAGGTGTAGGACCTCTGAGGACAAATTGCCGATTGTCTACACTGATTCAACTAACAAAAAATAAATCACTAATACACAACAAACTACTGCATATTTTAAATCACAGGAGATATAAGGAAAAAGCAATAAAATTCTAATTGAGAAACTATACTTACCCAAAAAAATTGCTAAATCCAAAGTTAGAGAGAAAATTGTTTTCAAAGATGGAGGAGTTAAGTTGGTTCCATTATTAATGGAAAAAGTGATCACCTCAAGTATTTCCTGGATCACTTTCAGATCAACTAGCATGCTCTGTTCTGCATTGATGATGTCCAGTATATTCTCCTAAAACAAATCAACAGTTTGTGTTCAGCATCAGTCATGAAAAAAATCTTTTCTTTATCAGTTAATATCACAGAAAAGCTGGGTTTTGCTAGTGAGAAAATATATTCCGACAATTGACAGATAAGAACCAATGCCAGTTTTGTTAGCTTTGGTTCTTGATTATGGTTTCAATATTTGCAGTGAATGGACATCGAGCTATCAATACTCGCATTATATACGTTGATCACCTTCAAAGACATTCTCATCTTATCAGAAGTTATACTTATGTTTTACAAGAAGTTTTAAATACTATCACAACCTTTATTTTACTACGATAGAGTGTTGCATGGAATCATTTTTTTCAGTTTCAAAACTAAAAGATTATTACAAAAATACATATACACATGTACTTCACAATAAATGATTCATTATGTCTTTTATTATGTTTGCTTGCATAACTGTTAGTTTGTTTCACTTTAATACCACTGTTGCTATTCAAATGCAAACTGATGAAAAGTAGGATGCAGTATTTTTTTAAATGCATACGAGTTCTGTTCAAAAAGTTCCCGAACTTATTTATCATTAAAAAAATACTTCACTAACAAATTATTGGTCAGGGTCCCCTTCAAAGTAATCTACTCCCCAATGTATAAATTTATCCCAACCATGTTTCCAATTTTTGAAACAGTCCTGGAATGCTTCTTCCAGAATGCTCATAAGCTCCTCGGTCAAATTTAACTCTATCTCTGGAATAGTAGCAAATCTTTTTCCTTTCAATTTCCTTTTGGTTTTCAGGTATGGGAACAGGAAAGAGTCACATGGGGCCATATCTGGAAAATATTGTGGGTGGGAAAGCACACCACTTTTGTTTTTGGCTAAAAACTTACAAGCTCTGACAAACAAATGAGTCAGCACGTTTTCTTGGTGAAAATACCACTCCTCCAATGCTCTCTCTTATGCCTTTAATAACCCCAGGTAGTACACTGTGTTGACTGTCTAGCCTTTAGGTAGGTATTTGAGATACAAATCCCCTTTGCATTGTAAAAAAAACAGTCAGCATCACCTTAACATTCAAGCGAGCTTATTGAGCTTTTTTGGGGCAGGGCAATGTTTTACCAACCCATTGTGAATATTGCACTTTTGTTTCGATGCCATATCTATAAACCCAACACTCATCACCTGTTATGATTCTGGACAAGAAAATTTCATCCTCCTCAGCTCTATCAAACAGTTCCAGACAGATTTGCACTCAATGATTTTTCTGTCTGCTTCCATCAGGTAAGGCAAGAATTTGGTGGAGACTTGAATCCTAACTTTGCAGTAAGGATGTCACAGCATGCACCAATCAAGATGCAACACTCTTCACCAAGTTCTCTGAATGTTTAACGTGGATTTGCACGAATGAGATCGTTCACTTTCTCGATGTGGGGGTCATCAGCCGACGTTGACGGTCGATGCTCGTCATCTTCCACTAATTGCTGGCACTTTTTCAACTGGGTAAACCGCTCATAACATACAGTACGATTCATAATATCCTCACCATTAGCCTTGGTAATCAACTCAAAAGTATCTGTGACGGATTGGCAGTTTCATGCAGAATTTTACAGAAAAATGCTACTCTTTCAAAGAGTTCATTTCCACAGATCTGATTTTTCCCCACACTCTATGAATAACCCTTCACATAAACGGTAGTAATTAATCAACAAAACAAGATTACAACAAAGAGGTTGAAGTCGGTCATTCAGGATGTTTCCGTAGACATGCCTTCAAGCGGATTAAAGAATAACCAAGTGGAGGTTTGCTATTCAAAAAGTTGGGACCCTTTCGAACAGACCCTCGTAATAAATTGTTTCAAGAAATTATGTGAGCAAAAACATTCTAGGGAGGGAAAACTTTGTTATTTTCCTGATTCGATAAACTTATATGATTAACAGAATGTGGATGACAACAAATTTACAGAGATATCACGAAAGTTACAGACATACGTATACTTTTGCATGTACAGCCTTCATCTATTAGAACACACATTTTGGCCTTCATACTACCTTGATCAAAAATTTCCCGGAATTTATTCAGAAAATTAAAAATACAAGTTTATTCATCTAAATCTATATTGTCCCCTTCAAAGTAATCCCCATCGACTGCAACACACTTATGCCAGCGCTTGATCCAATCCTTGAAACATTTTTTATATTCGGTTTTCGGTATGTCCATCAGTGCTTCCTGCGATTTTTCCATTACTTCCTCTCGGCTGCTAAAACGCGTTCCCCGTAATGGTTTTTTAACTCGATTGAACAGAAAGAAGTCACAGGGAGCCAAATCAGGTGAATTCGGTGGCTGTTGGATGGTATTTGTTGCATTTTTCGTCAAAAAATTACGAATAATGATAGCACTGTGCGACGGTGCGTTATCATGGTGCAAAATCCACGAGTTTTCTGCCCACATTTCTGGTCTCTTTCGGCGAATTGCTTCACGCAAACGTCTCATAACGCCCAAATAATACTCTTTGTTTACTGTCTGGCCTTCTGGCAAAAATTCATGATGCACTACACCGTTGTAATCCATGAAAACCGTCAGCATTGCCTTCTTTTTTGACTGAAAACGACGTGGTTTTTTTGGTCTCGGCTCATTTGGTGAACGCCATTCCCTTGCCTGATGTCTGGATTGCGTGTCGTACTCATAAACCCACGTATCGTCTCCAGTAATGATCCTTTTGATGAATGTGGGATCGGATTCAGCCTCGCAAATCATGTCTTTTGCGACGTCAACACGGTCTCTTTTTTGCATGAAATTGAGGTCTTTTGGAACCAACTTTGCTGCTACACGACGGAAACCCAAATCATTAACCACACTGTCTTGGGCGGATCCATAGGCAATGTTCAAGTCCTCCGCTATTTCTCTGATGGTTAATTTGCGGTTATTGACCAACATTTCTTTTACTTTATCAATTTTTTCACCGACTTTCGATGTCGATGGTCTGCCACTGCGTTCATCATCTTCGATTGACTCACGACCACTTCTGAACCGCTCGTGCCACTGGTAAACGACCGTTTTTTTAGAGAATCGTTGCCGAAACACTTTTCCAACATTTCCAACGTCCATGCGCCACTAAATCCGTTTTTTACGCAAAATTTAATACAAGTTCGTTGTTGCAAATTTAAATCCATTTCTGCAATTGTAAAAAATCGCCAACACACACAGAGATAGATGTACTCTTGGCAACGTAACTTTTGCAAATGTCAAGTTATGACACTAAGATTTAAAGGGAATATCAACAACAGATGTACCAATTTAACAAAAAAAACAGAACTCAAATCGGAACAATGGGAGCGCCACACGGTGGTTATTCCGGGAACTTTTTGATCAAGGTAGTATAGTGCTTCTTTAGATCATAAGAAGTTGCTAATACCAGTACAACATAATCAGGAGTACTTTTAATATTCCTCGCCAAAATATTTAACAAAACTTGGTGTAATAGATTCTGAATAATCATGGGCAATTGAGGACCACATATCAAAAACAAACCTTACTGTAAACGCGGGTTATGGAATCAATGTCTATCATGTTGATTCTGGTTTTGGTGCAAGTAGTACAGTAGATACCAACCAACCGTACACTAATTAAAATGGTCAGCCATTTTGTAAAATGGGTCTGTCGTGAAATAAAATGGGAAGGTGCGCATGGGTAATAGATAGGAAAGACAACATTGTGTATGATAACTTCTAGACAAAAAGAAAGCTAATTTAATTATCTGAGAAGACTTTCAAAAATATCTAGCACAGAGGAGGTTAGTTTTTTCTTGGCACAAAAAATGAATTAAGTGGCACTTTACACATCTAAAATAATTTGGTCCCTACAAGACTTGAAGTATAGACAATCTAATATTATGCCAATGATTTTCCAAGAATGTGGTATAAATTGATTGTTAACCTCAGGTTTCCCTTAGCTTTCATGTAGATTTTTCATACCATTTTGAATGAGAAAAAATAATTTAAATAATTATCAGTGAGGAGGTGACAAACCAGAGTTCCATGATGTACCATCATATGCCTGTTAGTGTATATGCTTGCTTTTTTCAGGAAATATTGTCAGGAGCCATTAGGAATAGAAGATTTAATGATTCATTTATTAGATATGAAATTAGTTATTTTATGCTACCATTACTATTAAAAATAACTTTTCCTGAAATTTCACTTGCTTTATGATTATGGAAATTATGATTTTTAATTCTAATTTCAAGAAGGAGTTTGCTAAAAATGATGTGAAAGTATTCAGATATTAAATCAGAATTTAAAGAAGAAGCTCTACGTTTGAATATGAAGTATTTGTTAAAATGATTGGTAAGAGAAATGTTGACCATGAGTCCTTTAGGAAGGACAGAGAAAGCAATGCAGCCTTTGGCACTATTATTTCCCTATTTCTCATGCATCCTTGTTTCATTATTTGCTCTAAGTATTTAATAATAATTACATTTTCTCTGAAACAAAGAAATATTGAGGCTTAAAAGAGAAATTTTTCACTTCCACATAAAGATTTAATATTTCACGAACATGATTTCAATTCTGCGCATCATCATCATCATCATACCTGATGATGATCAGAAACAAAAGGCACTGAAACCATGGTCGTGAAATATTAAATCTTTATGAGGAAGTGCAAAATTTCTATTTTTAGCTTCATCATGAAGGAATTCCACAAAGTTACACCTGAAACTGTTATGCTTAAAGAAATATTGTTATCATACTTTTTAGCCTTTTTGTATAGTTTCTCTAGGTCATTTTCAGCACAGTTTTGCCTTACTACAGAGACATCTTTTGGATAAGTAGAGAAAGAGCAAATATCCTCAGTAATCCATGGGTTGCTCTTGTGTAATGATGCATTAGTTATTGCAGTAGAAAACTCTGAGATCAACATGTGCATAAACATACAGTAAAAGTGATGAAGGCTTTCATTTATACTGGTAGATTCAAAATGAATTCCCAGTTTTCACTTTGGAGCAAATAAGCAAATGCTCTCACAATTAAAATTTGTTTTTAATGCATTTTACACAGTCGTTGAGGATTCACAGCAACTGAGGATAACAGAGGGAAAAGATCTGATATTATGTAAGTGAACTACAGTGATTTTTACATAACTCAAATTGATATTAGTAATAATACTATTGATTGTGAACAGAAAGCCCTTAATAGTGAGGGGGAATCTGGTTGTTTCATTCATTGTGTGTACTACATGAAAATACATGAAAATAAGAGATCCATAAAATTTATTTTTTGAATTTGCATTGCCTAATAGGTTACAATTAAAGTTGTCATTAACAATTACAATTTTTCACAGACTTATACAAAATATGAAGCCTTGTTAATGTCACAAAGAAGATACTAAAAATCACTAAATGGCAGATGGTATAGAGACCCAATAACAGCTTAATTATTAGGTAAACAAGTCTTAGTAATATATGACGTGAAGAATTTATTCCCATTGAGAAATTGAGTACTAAGATTACTCAAATTAAAACACACACATTCAGATTCTGGAATGAAAGCACCATCATTTTCAAATTCAGATATACAGGTACCTGTACTCTAGGCATTGGTAGTAACATACTTATTGAAAATTCTTTCTTTAGGTATTAGCCAGTGTCCCTTGATACATATAATTTCTGGTTTATGAATATGAGCTAACACTGCACATTTTAAAAGTTTTCTCATGAACAAAATACTATATATTAATACCACACGTATCGCTATAAGATATGCTTTCATGCTTGAATTCATGACACCAGATATATGAGAATAGAATATATGAACTAAGCTATTTACCCTGAGTTGGTTGATAATTTGAGCAGCAGAGAGGCAATTACTGCCTTCTTCCTCAGAAACTGCTGCTTTTGCAGCTAAGGCATCATCAGATTCTTCCATTGGCTTCATCTTAATATCACTTGGCTTCTGGGCTGAAGCAACCAATTTGCCAACCTCAGCTTCATACTCCTTGGCAAAGAGAGCTTTAAAAAAGGAATAAAATGAATTTTTGTTTTATTTATGATAAACTGTACCTGATCAGGTGGTACTACAGTAAATCCTTGCTAATGTGGACCTGGTTAATCCAGACAGCCTGGCCATGAACTGTGGGTGGCTTATTAATGGGCCACTACTGTACTGTATGAAAAATTCACTCAGCCCACAGGTTACTTTGAATATGGTTGAAAATAATTATATTTCAATCAATATTCCAGCTGCACATTTGAAAATATGACTAAACTACAATTAAATGGAACATTCATCAAATGCTGCACATTTTGCAGATGAAAAACATATTTGAAAAAGATGACTTAATTCTTTCCAATCGATTCTGTGACATTCAACATACCAAGATACTTATTGATTGTGAGATCATCTAGCAGAAAATCTAAGTAACCTTTGACATCAGCACCAAAGTACGGTGGCAGTTAAATAAAAAATAACTTTGGTCATTAAAAAAGATGTAGTTTCTTCATTAACTGGTCGTGAAGGTCTCCATTGGGAGTTTAATATCACTTGACATACTATCCAATCTGAAAAAGAAGACAAAGGCCCTAATCTATATGCTTTCAGGTTTGAATAATATTTCCAAAAAATAGAAAGGTTGGTTTGGGAAATTATGCTACCAAAAATTGAAAGATGATAGGAAATCCAAAAGAGGTACATGCAGAAAAAATTGAGCAGGGTAAAATTGCTTGGCACCAACGTACAAGGCACAGCATAAAAAACTTGCCAAATACTTGCATGCAGAGAACTTCATTGCAAGTAGTGGTTGGCTATGATTTAAGAGAAGGCATCATATTTATGATGAAGGTGCATCAAAAGGGCTGATAGTGATGCTGTTGAACCACTTACAGAACAATCGCAAGCAGTGATGATTGAATATGATTTTCAATAACATCAAGAGCTATAAACCAAACTAAATGGATCCATGCTAGAAAGCCTTTGACAGAAAATACTCAAGATTTATGAAGTGAATCAAAGGCTCCCAAATGAAAATTCTGTAAAGATTGGATGTCTATCCTTCGATGATTAGCTCACAATCTGATCATTCGGTCATTAACTGATCATGGACACAAGTTAACGTGTGTTACCATGGAATGACATCAATAACCTTAAACTCAGACGAGGATAAGAAATGACTTTTCTCTATCACAAAGGAATATGGCAAATACATAGTTTAATGGGATTATCAAATCAGGCTCACTCCATATTCATGCCGACACTGAAGTTACAAAATAACATTTATGTTTGGAGGATTCCTAAGAAAGAAATAAAAGAGCTTTTCTTTGGTACCAGTGGTGAGTAAAAATCCCAAATCAATGTTGCCACCAAAAGATACACCAAAAAAATTATGACAAACACTCCCACGATCATACTCATTGGAGGTGATTAACTCTGTTCACAGTATTCATCCGTGGAAGCTTCACTGAAATCTTATAAGATTCAATTTAAATTAAAAATTACAAAAGAACTAAAAACGGGGATCGAGATGGTGCGTGTGGCTAACGTACTGGCTTCCCACCCTGAGGGCCTGGGCTCAAATCCCGGCGGTGTTGAATATTTTTCAGAGGTATCTCGATCCCTACTTGAGGAGCTTTGCGGAGGGCACTTTGAGTGAGTATGCCATCCGTCGGATGGGACGTTAAGCTGCGGACCCCTGGGCGCCTTTCATAAAGAGCAGGCTAATGCCGACGCCGGGTTTCTCTCCACCCTTAATCCTTTCCTGTCCATCCCCTGTGGTGCAAATGACCTCAGCTGTCGGTCGCCTCCCCTAAATACTACTACTACTTAGAACAAAAAACTAGTACCATTTTTTTGCAGTTAAGCTCAGCTTTATCTAAATAAAAACTTGATCAATTTTCTTTTTTAATATAGTAAATATAATAAATGAATGGGATGATAGAACTGAGTAAGTTTGTTATGTTCAAAGGCAGTTGTGAAAAGCAACTTTAGAATTTATTTTTGGAAAAAAAATGTCCACTAAATTTTATTTAAATATATTGGATCCTTGCTTAATGAGCACCTTGCATAGTGAGTAATTCGTACAATGAACAAAAATATTTTTCAAAAATGACTCACTTAATCAGTGACTTTTTGCATAACAAGTGAGTGAAGAGAAGGGGATTCCCAGAATTATTGTACACCTGCTGATTCAGGTAGTGTTTAGCACTTGTTCTGCTAGCATCTTAGTGTACCTAGTGATCACACATTTTTTCCAATCCTGTATTCTAGCATATCATTTGTGATTTTTTTGCAAAGTTTAATAACACAGACACAAATGTCCCAGAATACAAAGCCACAAAAATACAACTATAAAAGAATTAAAATAATCATAGAAATTAAAACAAAAATCATTGAAAAGCAAGAATAAAATGAGCTGATCTAGCACATATACACAATTAGTAGACCAATGATTTGCACTAACCTCAGGAAAGATAAGATTAAGGTGATAGATACTTCAAAGGGAGTGGCAAGAATATCTACATAAAATTTGCGTATTCTCAATGATGCTGACAGGTTGCTTCTCATATTTCTAAGGGAAGGCAATTTGAAGGCAACACTATTTACAAGAACATCATTTGTTTGTAAAACGGTGTAAACGATTTTCTCTGACACCTTTTGGAAGATAGCAGGTTTATTAATGGCGGAAAAAGAAATATTTTAAGGAAGTAGTAGGTAGAAGTTTAAGAGAAGAACCGGTATCCACAGCATTGTGAGGCATGCTTAAGCAGTGAGCTCTGACTCAAAGATAGCAGAGAACTTCCTTGGTGAGTTGAAGAAGCTAGTATATTTTGAGGGTTACCTGCCGCAACAGGTTTTAAATTGTGATTGGATGGGTCCTTTTTTGTATTTTTTTGGGAACAAAATTTTGAAGCATTGGTAAAAAAAATGTCTCAAAACAGCTTTCTAGTGAAAAAAGAATTGGGAAGGTATCATCAATTATAGAATAATTATTTTTCGTTTTCGACAAATCGAATTCGCATTCCAGGTTGGTTCATTCTATGTTGCTAATCGTCAATATGTTCCATGAGGTTACCCGTCAAAAACTGATGGATAATTTGGATTTCACCTAATCTGGATAATTCATGATGCAATTTGGTAGGTTTCACTGCATACACTGATGTTCTTAAAGCCCTCTGTGAAATATCCTAGCTGGGTATTTGGGTCAATGCTCATGTACATGGATGTAATGTTTTTAAGTAATTATTACTAAATAATAGCCAGAATATCATAATAAAATTCAGCATATTAATTGATTCTAATGCATATAATGTTGTAAAATACAGTTATTAATGCTGATTTGTTTTGTTTCAGGAAGCTGTAGATAGTGAAGTAACTCACAGTGGAAAAGATTGAGGCTGGCAGTGAGATTAAGTTCCTTATTTTTAAGGGTTACATGCCCGGCAATCCACGATGAAATGATGGCTGTTTATGGAAATGATATCCCATCATATGACGCAGATGTAAGGTGGAAAAGGAATTTGCAAAATGGCTACATGTCCCTCAAAAATGATCCAAGAAGTGGAAGACCATCACTCACAGACGATACTGTGACAGTGAAGAAAATAGAGGACTTCATCCTATTAGACCAAAGTGCAACCATCCTAACAATCACAAATGAGACTGATATTAGCCATAGCAGTGAGGAAAATTACTCACAAAGAAATGCACATGTCAGAGGTGTCAGCTTGCTGGGTTCCATGACTACTGACTTCTTTTCAGAAGCAACAGAGGCTTTGAAATTTCACCTATCTCAAATCTGCCCTATTTTCCCAATCTCACCCCAAGTATCTTTTTTCTTATTCTGAGAACTCAAAAACCATTGCAGGGGTCAGAGATTTGACAGTAAAATGATGCAATTCAAGAGGTGGAACATTGTTTTTGATGCAATCTGCTGAGTTCTACAGTCCTCTACAATGACAGTCGTCAAGAGGTCAAAAAATACTGGTGGAAATGTTTAACTCTGAATGGTAACTATGTAGAGAGGTCTTAGGAATGATAAATAAAAATTAAGTTCCTATCTTGATTGATTTTTATTAATAATTAAAAGTATAAGAAACCCCCTTTTATATAGTGGATATTGAATCCTAAAGTGACACTGGAAGGCACTAAGAAACGTACCCGCAGATGTATGGGATGTGATCCACCGTCGCACCTTCTGCCTGGCTGCACGAATGGTGACTTGCACGCACATTTGACACACCGCTTGAGAGACTGCTTCATCTCCCGACTGAGGCAGGAGGGGCGGGATGGCATCCCATGCACGGCGCTCGCACTCACAGTCCGAATACTCGAGACATTCTTTTTTTAAGCTCAACCACTCTTCCGATGACACTTCGTGGATTTCACGTGCCATTGTAAACTGAGGAGACGGAGGTCACAGCATTACTAAAAGAACTCATCCAAACCATTTGTCCACAACAATGATCAGGATAGAAGATGTGCAAGTTTAAAAATCAGCCTGGAAACACATCACTCACCAGACTGGATCAGCATTACTAAATTATCCATAAATGTAAAATTTGGAGCTATTATTTTCATGAAACAATAGCCATAATGAAAATGCATATGCACTCACCTCAAACTTTTCCACAGTCTGTCCCTCTAAAGTTGAGCTATCAGAAGAGCTTTCCTTGAATTTTGATAGTGCAGAATTATGAACTCTAGCCAGACCCCTTTTCAGTGCTTTCGGTAAAAGCTGGCTGCATATGTGTCTGACACACGTTGATGCTACCCTCTCCGATACAAAATCCACAGTGCGACGTACTGAGGCCGGCTGGTTGGAGAAAAAGTTCTCCTCAAGTTTCAACTGAAGTAAGAAAAAGAAGTAAAGCATCAGAGCAAATTCATAATAAAAGAATCATGATGTACACAAAAAATGTGGAAAGACAAAAAGAAGTAAAATATCACAATTTATTAACAAGCACATCACATGTTTCAACTTTTAAACACTTTCAGAGCTCATAAATAAATAGTAAGATTTTACTCATTAGTTTTATCTTCCAAAATGCACACACATTTCACAAAATCAAGGTTTCTACAGTCAACTTTGTACAGAAACGAATGAACAGTTTCAAGGTCACGGAAAAACGACTGGTCCAGAATTATAAATTTCATTATTCATCTCAACACAAAAATTTCAACAAATGATAGTTGCTTTAATTAGGCTAGCAGTCCTAATAAATATATACATAAATATAACCCAAGAAATGATGAATAAAAGTATGAATTAAATGAATCAATAAACACTAAACATAGAAAGGAGTAAGGTGGTCCCAAATCCTTGTCTTTCATGGCAATACGTCAAAAAAGTATAATTTATTTCACTATATTAAAGACTCAAGTATTTGAAATTTTGGGGCTTTTAAAGGAACTAGATGTTGTGACGAAATGCCGTACATACAATGTCACACGCATTTGTGTTCGTGCGCGACGCGCCACAGTCCACAAGGTTAAAGCCAACTTTTAAACACATATGGTGTTTATACTTTGACAAATCCCAGTCAAGGCGAATGATTTTTTCACTCAAAAATTGTTGCATTGAAATGCACATTAGCGGATGACTCCGTTAAAAGTTACTGTTGCGGCATCTCCCGCAGTTTCTTTGGAATTTGTCAAAGTATAAACACCTTATGTGTTTAAAAGTTGGCTTTAACCTCGTGGACTGTGGCGTGTCGCGCACGAATACGAATGCCTGTGACATTGTATGTACGGCATTTCGTCACAACTTCTAGTTCCTTTAAAAGCCCCAAAATTTCAGAGTTTAAGAGGATGCCTCGATAGCTTAAGTGGCTAAAGCACTCGACCGGATATTGAGGGATTTGGGTTCGAATCCCAGTCAAGGCGAATGATTTTTACACTCTGAAATTGTTGCATTGAAATGCACATTAGCAGATGACTCCGTTAAAAGTTACTGTTGCGGCATCTCCCGCATTTTCTTTGGAATTTGTCAAAGTATAAACACCATATGTGTTTAAAAGTTGGCTTTAACCTCGTGGACTGTGGAGCGTCGCGCAAGAATACGAATGCCTGTGACATTGTATGTACGGCATTTCGTCACAACATCTAGTTCCTTTAAAAGCCCCAAAATTCCAGAGTTTAAGAGGACGCCTCGATAGCTTAAGTGGCTTAAGCATTCAATCATTTGATTCACTACCATCTAATGACTGTGTAGTTTAAAAACAATAACTATACCATTACATCACCAAAGACCATGTTCACATCTCTTTCCAATCTACCTTATTCTGGAGTCTCTGCACATAGAAACACTTGGAAACAAAACTATGGGAATAGATAAGGAGTTACCAGGCCAAATCAAGATACTAACTTCAAGAAGTCTTGTTGAAGATACTGCAGGCAACCGATCTGATGCCGAGACTGGTGTTATGTGCCGCACAATATTAGTTCCCGATCCTGAACGACCACAGGTGGAGTCTGTCATCATCATTCGTATTTCACTCAGAAAGGGGCAAATGGCATAGACAGCAGATTCATCGATCAAGTCCAGGTCATCTGGTCCTTTTACCTTCAATGAGGTCACACTGCTAGCAGTGCCATTGACAATAACATTTTCATTTGTTGTTGACACAGCTTTGTCTGTGAATACAGCTTCCTCTAAAGAACAAAATAAAAGCTTGCTGTTGAGTGTGGAAAAATATGCCCAGATTTTTTTCTAAGCCCACTCTACATTCACAGGAAAAAAATAATACCTCATGCAGTCCAACACAAAATATTATTTCTGGCCTGAAATTCAGAGCCATTTCCACATTGAGAAAATCTTAAGATAAACCAAGTCCACAAGTATATTACATATTACTTGAAAACTCATCAGGTATGACGATTACACAAGGTATTACATATTTCTCAGAAGTTACTTTTCACAAAATTACATTAATAGTTTATCCAGAAGGCAAGCTATAATTTTTATTCTATGATGAATTTTTAAATTAGAAACTACCACAACAAATGCAGATACTTGATTTTTACAGTAGTTGGTAGCAGGAGCTCAAAATGGAAGTATCCTATCATCTTTCATGAAATGCCAGTCTCATTTTCGAGTTGACTTAAAATAATTTATAGAAGGCATGACAAACCAAATAGTGAAATTGATTTCCAACACTAAGTCTGCAGAAAATTTCCAATAACTTAAATGACTTTTATGCAAACTATATGTCAGTGGATCTTCTGACCATATCCTAGATTAGAATGTCTTTGTAGAAATAATTCAAGCAAACTATCAAAAAGTAGGCATTAGCCAGTTTCAAGTAATTGACATTTCATAGGATGTAACAAGCATTATTTTTAACTAAGCAGGATTGAAATACTGAGACATCATTATACTCTAATTAATTAATATTTTTACTTTTCATAAATATTTATTAAGCAAATGCATCAAAATGTAATGCTGCCACTGATTGAAAATGCATTAATAAAGCCATGTTTAGCCCACAAAACACAGCAGATTTGCTGCATGTATAATATGCATCCTCACTGAAAATTTGAAGACCCTTTGGGGGAAAAAATGTTTTATGCATAGAAAATTACACTAATGTTACAGCTAATACTGATACCTCTAAGCAATATTTGGTTTTGAGGGAATTTATATTTGGAAAATATATTATCTTTTTCTGCATTCAGGCTGAACATTTCAGATTACCCTTCCATGAGCCATACTGTAACTCTCTCTATCTGAATTTAAATGTGTACTGTGAGATTTCAAATATTGAAAATAGTTCCGCAATGCAAAACAAAGGATTAGAATTTTCCTGATTGTTCAGTGTTTCCATATCCAGTCTGTAACAGGGAAAGTATTAAGCACAAATCACACATATTACGTCAGCAGAGTAGCTCACTTCCATATTCATAAACGGTTGTCTAAACCCTAGGAGTGAAATCTATTTACAAATAAACCATTTCCTAAATTTAAATTTGATTTGTATTACATTGACCAGTTTATGGATTTATGTATTAGCACAAGAATTATTCTATTCATATAGGCTCATCACAATTAATCAAGATTAAAATCTGACATTTTAAATAATAAGAATTTCAGGATTTATCGTGGACAACAGTTAAATTCAACCAATTTTCTCACTTAAAATACGGGACATCCTGTTTAAAGCAGGTAAAGTTTTGCACAAATAGCCAAGCTACAGCATCTACATATTTGTGTGCATTTCCACACTCGAGGACAACGACTCAATACATAAGAATAATGCTTTTCTATGACCAAGGGGGAGGGGGTCTCCATTACTGCAAAATGAAAAGGTGGTGCACAATGATACAAGGATAAATATAAACAATTCTCCCACATCAAGCCAGAAACCACATCCTACACACAAAGATTAACCTTACGTGGAAAGTTTGGCTGCTCAAAGAGCCAGCCCAGGCACACCCTGACAAGGAACATGGCATGTGTCAATGGAGGCTGCTCCTTTCCTACTTCTACATCTCTGTACACTGCTACGAGAAGGGGGAAGAGCTTCTCCTTGTAATAATCAATGCTGGCAGACACACGGTCAACCATGGACAGAAATACCACCACCCACGGTATAGTGATTGACAGGTGCTTCCGCTGCTTGGCTGTCCATAGCAGTCCAGTCAGATCCATTACTGGCATTACCTGCAATGCAGGAAAAACACACACATGCACACTTATTGGAACCGCAACGCAAAAAATAATTTATCTCAAAGTTTCACTATGTGGAAAAATTTCTACCAGAAAGTTATACAAAAATAATCACTGCAATTACTATATTTGCAATTTATTTTAAATATGTACACAATCAGATTTTCTTGTGTTTCATTATTACCAGGTGAAAAATGCATTTTGTTTGTACCACACTAATAGTGCATGTGTTTGCATATAGGAAGCAGTAGTAACTTGTAATTATCAAAGGCTATATACAGGGAAATTAAATAAGGGAATATATCACTTGATCAATGAACAGAAATATGTAGAATGTATATAACGCAAATACTATATTAATGTATTGTCTGTATTGAAATATATTCGGCATGAATTTCCTCCTTTCATGAATACTCTCACATCTCTACCACTTAATTGAACTTTTATACATTTCCATGTATACCCAGTTAATTATCCATACATACACCACACCCTTTGTATCACTCCTATTTGGATTAAGAACAGTCAATGAGTCTAATTTTAATTCAAGCCACAGGAAGCTAACTATGTTTAATTTTTTTCTCCTAACTATGAAGATGTTTCCTCAATCTTTCATTTCTGAAAGTGGACAAATTTCTTCACATATGAAGATATTTCTTATTAGACTAGAAGATATCTCTTTTAGACTTCTAATTGTCTTGTTTTAAGATTCATTTCAACTACATTCCCCTTAAAATAATAAAATAGCCATTCCCACAAAACATATCCTTAATTGATGGCATAGCTTCTTACAAACCATGCACTTCAAGTCCCATAAGTACAGAAATGTTTAAAAATTGCTCAAGTTTGACAAACTTTCCTAAGAAAATATAGATGCTAATAATATTAGAACTGGAGCACAATAATCGTAAAAAAAATGTAATGACAGATTATGAGACTTAAGCCATTCACAGGAATATTATTTTTAAACTGATGAGACACTAAAGGTTCAACTTAAAATATAAGCCATAAGTTGTTGCCCATTAGAATTTTAAAATATCTTTAACATACCTTATTTCTCAAAGTGGAGTAAGAGAGCATGATGTTATCAGGAAGTCTATTTTCACATTGATAGGGTAAGAACACCAGAAAACCCAGGAACTTTGCAAGTAATTGCATGTTGAGAACACATTTAATATATTCACATCTTGTGTCATCATCAACTTTATCTGAAATTTTGAAAATAAAAATGTATAATTAATAATACAATGTAAAAATTAAATCAGTTATGAGATCAGATGCGAGATAATTTCCTTTTGTTCTGAAATAATAGAGAAATAATAATTATGTCAAATGAAGTATGTTGGTCCATATTCCAGAGACAACAGTTACGCCGGCATTGCAGTTGGCGTCTTCTGGTCAGGAGTGATGCTGACACAGATGATAACTTCAACAGCGGCAAAAATGTTGTCCCAGAAATATGGACAAATGCGGAGTTAATCCCAGAAGACCTGAGCCTTCAATATCTGCACACCGCGGAAGCCTTCATAAGGAATTGTATCGATTACTGACAATCACAATCATGCAGTGAATAACTCAGTACTTATATCACAATATTTAACTGCAATTGCAACTCTTGATAAATTTATTTTAAACATGGCAGATGGTAATTTTTTCCTGATAATAAAACCAGATTCACTTTCAGAACATATATTTGTGTTTACAAATAATCCTTGACACAGTTTCAATGAGACATGTCGGCAACCAACTTAAATTTATTTCACCTCTGAAAACTGTTCTTCAGTTTTTTCTACAATTGCTATTCATTTACGCAGAAAGACATTTTCACAATAGAAGTCACATGCTTTCTTTATAGCACAATGAGCCTTGGCTTTGAGGTGTTCTATAGTGCCCTGAAATACTATACCAATAACTAAACAGAATGGTTGCTGGGCCATTCAGGCCATTTTTACAATTTTTTCAGCCACTTTATATGGACTTCATCTTAAGTAATTTGCTATCCTAAAACATGATGCTTTTCATATAAGGATTGAATTTAATTACTCTCCTGTAAGTGGTTTTGGTATTATGTTACAAATTCTGTCAATAGTGTTAACAGTCTCAAAAGCTCTCATGCAGTTTTCAAGTTTTTTGGCCATTAATATCTGCCAGCAAAATAATGTACTCAGCGATGTTTACACTGACTTAATATGGATTCCTAGTCATCATAGCATAAAATGAATTAGATTACCAACCATTATTACATTAAACCCCTAACTTTAAGCTTAAGGCTGTGTTAAGTGTCTTAACAAGACAGCTCTTGATTAAACACGCATAGAGAGGTATATGGCTGCGTAGATTTTCGCGGCGGTGGCTTGAAGAATTCTGCATGTCCGGGTTTTCACCGCGTTGTTGTTTGAAGCCGACAACAGTTTCGCCGAAGTTTCATCCGGCGTCTTCAGGTCGAAGATGAGGGACTCAGATTTTGGCCGTCCTTATATAGGTGGTCCCGTCCAAGTGCTGCTCTCTGATTGGTCCTTTTTCGGAGGACTCTCTTCCACGCGTTGTGGAGATGGTAGCCTTCATCTCTATTGAAATTAACCCGGCGAATTTCAATAGAGATGAAGGCTACCATCTCCACAACGCGTGGAAGAGAGTCCTCCGAAAAAGGACCAATCAGAGAGCAGCACTTGGACGGGACCACCTATATAAGGACGGCCAAAATCTGAGTCCCTCATCTTCGACCTGAAGACGCCGGATGAAACTTCGGCGAAACTGTTGTCGGCTTCAAACAACAACGCGGTGAAAACCCGGACATGCAGAATTCTTCACGCATAGAGAGGGTTGATACAGGACATTAAATTTTCAATTTTCTAGACTTGTCCCAAATATTAATCATATTTCCCAAACATCATCAAACCAAATTGTATTTTTCTCTTAACAATCAACCACCTATTGTGGAGGATTCATAGCAAAAATATACTTATAAGAGCCCAAGTAAAATTAAGGTAGGGCAATATCCAAAATGACTGTACCTCAAACTTTTTTATTTAATCTCAAGTCCTCAATCCATATTGCTTTTAATTTATATTTCAAAACCTATCTCATTCTTGTCTTTATTTTGTTTTTGACTTCGATACAAATCAAATTTGGAATCTATTAATAGTGGTTTAATTTTCTTCCAAAGCAAATTTACATCGTCACATAAATTTTCAAGGTCATCAATGATTTCAATTTTAAAAGGAAATTTTGCTTCCAGGTTTTCTTAAATACATTAAGACAGGAAGAGTATACATGAAGACAGTCTTAAATTGTTACAATGAGTTTCACAGTGGGTCAATCATATAGTCCTAGATGATCTCTAACTTTTATAACTTTGACTCTTCATGGTCGATTGACAATCAAGTTTGAATTGTAGTCCAGATGTGTAAATATTGTGTTTATCTTCCGGTTCTTTAACAAGCTTTAATAGAAATTCTGACATGCACCGGTTAATTTTTTTCTTCGCGCAATATTATCCAGAAAATTTAATTTTCTCACAGAGCAGAGAGTCCCTCATCATAAAATTGCACTTCAATCCTCACAATAACATTTTCTATTACTTGTTTATTCTAGTTGATGATTTGTCATTAATAAATATATATAATACTCTTAATTTTTAGAGTGGAAAGGAAGAGGTTAATTATTTACCTACCTTGGTCCTCCAGTTCTGAAGCGATGAACTGGGAGTCATTTAAATTTAAAATATCTGAAACGAAACCATCTTTAAGATGCTCATTGAACATGTGGTTTGCCCCATAGACAATGAAGTCACGGAAAAATTCCTGGGCACCAGGGAATGTAGGTATTGGACAGCATCCTCCTCTTGACCTGGAGGGCCATATTAGTCTTCTTTGCAATCTTTGCAACTTACTCGGGTCAGCATCTCTCAGAGCTATTGGAACAACTTCTGCAGCATTAGAAGATTCCTCCAACCCTAGAAAGATAGAGAGTTAAGCATGTGAAAACATGGTATTTGATGAATTGACTCTCTGACTATATATTTACAAACTGCAACTGGGTGTTTGAAATAAAATAAGCACAGAACTGCCCAGAGAGTTTCAGCAATGAAAGCTTCATCAGATTATCAGTTTCAAGGAGAGAAAACATATACACATACTTTTACAATTTCAAATGATAATTGCAATATTTTTTTAATCAGATTACTCAAACTACTAGAGAGAAATGGCATGGAAAACAATCAACTTCATCCCCTCAAGTTTTTCTGAGCTGTGTGTTTTTAATCATTTTTATTGTACATAATTACTGAAATCTGTAAACACATGTAACATGAATTGAACAAGAATTATAATTCCAGTAAAAGTGGTGACTTTAAAAAAATAAACTTGATCTTTCCTGCAGCCAAAGTACTTCTGAGAGTAATAGACAAGAGATTGCAAAGAAGATATGGAGAAAGTCTTTGATTAGGTGGATTCGACCAAATTCATGGATATCCTGATCGTCTATTGAGTAGAATGGAAGGAACAAAGAGTATTGCAGAGTGGAACTATAAGCTCAATTGGTGCATTGAGATAGGAGGTATTAGGGTAGCGTCAGATTTACACATGATGTGGCAATACTTGCTGAAAGCCAGGAGAACTTAGTAGAGCAGCTAATGAACTGGAAGAAAATTTTCATATGTTTTGATAGAAAGTGAATACTACAAAAACCAAAGTAATTTGTGTCAATAACTATGACTAAATGAAATTAAATGAAGAGAATACAGAAGGTGAACACGTAGCAAAGCTTTCAGTACCTTGGACATTTAACATAAGATTTAAAAGTTGAGAAAGACATTGGGATCAGAATAAGTATAGTGAAACAGATCTTTTTTAAAAAGAATAACATACCATGGGGGCAAATGGACTTGGGTTTAAGGAAGAGAACACAGAAATGCTTTGTGTGGAGTTGATTTCTGGGCAGCGCATAGACGTAGACATCAAGGATACATAAGGAAAAAATAATTTAAGCTTTTGAGATGTGGTCAAAGTGGATGTTGAAGGTCTGTTGGAAAGATATGATGAGAAATGTTGAAGTTTTTGGAAAAGATCAAAGGAAAACAGAATTATTATAGAGACAACAAAGAGAAACACCAACTGGATAGGAGGAGACAATTCGCTAAAGAATGCTACTGTGAGCATGGTTAAAGGAGAAAGGAGGAATCAAGACGCTGGATGATCTGGAAAGGAGAATACACTGTGTGTGAAATTATAAGTATTTGAGGGGAAAAGCAGCAGAACAGAAGAAATCGGAAAATGGTCACTGAACCTCGTTAAGAGGCAGCCGACCTGCGATGATCGCATATTATCTTGTTTTAGTGTTTTCATCTGTATGTTGACAGTATATATAACACAAGTTTGTTCAATGGAAAATATTTTTATAATTCTAATAACTAAATCTATAAAATAGATTTTATAATGGAATTAAAACTACTAGGATATGCATTAGGAAAAGTTTATATTTTAGTAAATCACCGCCTTTTTTGTGGCCCTATCTCAACTTGACAATCTATGTACAACTATGTACTATGTAATCTATGTACTATGGTCTATGTACAACAGTGATTCTTGTCTGAGCTTGAGCTGAAATTCTTGTGCCATGAATATGAAGATGTTGTGTCTGTGCATTGAATTTTGTTTTTAACCTCAGGAAAAGCGCAACTGAAACTTAAGCGATGATTGAAGAGGGATTTGTGTTGTAGGTAACAGTATTGAAGGAAATTGGTGGGAATGGAAGGAGCCATCTTCCCCACGACCCAAAAAAGCTTGGATGTTGCAAATGAATGTGAAGGTGATGTGACTGTTTTCTTTGATTGGTAAGAGATTATTTATAATGAATATGTTCCCTGAGGACAAACAATGAATGAGCAGCAGTATAAAGAGGTTTAGAGAAGGTTAAGACATGCTTTGTCGAGGAAGAGACCACAAATGTAGAATAACAAGTCTTGGTGCTTTCATCATGACAATGCACTGGCACACACATAATTGATTGTCACAGAGTTTTTGGCCAAACAGAGCGCAACAGTAATCCCCCAGCCACCCAACCCTTCAGATCTTGCTCCAGCAGACATTTTCCTATTCCATAAGTCGAAATCCACCTTGAAGGATGCAGATTTGAAACTACTGAAGACATACAAAAAAATTGCACCTCAGACTTAAAGGCTAACTCAAAAGAAGCATTCCAGGCAGCATTTAAAAGCTGGAAAAACCATTGGGAGCATTGTATTGGCAGCCAAGGGGTCTATTTTTAAGGCCATAAGCATGATTAACAGGTAACTAATAAAACCAAGTATTTGTCAAACAGTCTCATCTTTTTTTAAACAGACCTTGTATATTAACTCAACTATATTTACAAATCAAGAAATGGAAGCTATACGGCCAAAATAAAAAATAAAACGTAACTCCAAAGGCATAAATAAAATTTAAAACATCCTATTTCCTTCAGCAACAGAGGCCCTTCAGACCCAATGTAGGAAGTAATTCCGTGAGTGTCTGAGGACCTGCAATTGTCCCTGACAAGCAGTTTATCCTCCAGTAGACCATTACATTTTGCATGTGGGTTAGGGAAGATCCATTGCATGGGTTAAAGCCCTCTAAACCACCTAACCATCCACAAGTCTCACCGTAAGGTCCTAGACTGTAGATTTCATTTTAAGCATACTTGGTACTGTGATTCATCAGCCCGTTGAATTCTCTCTTCAAAAACATTTCATCATATATCATGCATCATTAAGTATATAATCCCAAAGGTTAGTGGTCCAACCTACCTGTTGAACTGCTGTTACCACAATTTGCCAGCAGTTGGGCACGGAAAAATCGCGCAAGGTGAATGAAGTTCGTTGGCTCGGGTGCTGAATGCGTCGGAACAAGAATGGACCTTATCCGGGGTGCAAGAACAACACTAAAGGACCAACCGGGCATAGACCGGCCACTTTCCCATGTCCTGAGTGCCTCACAAAATTCATCACGCTGCCTGCAGAACATTCGGAAAGTGCGGTCACTTGGGAAATTTTTCCTGTTATCAACATCCGTTTGGAACGAAGTGAGAGTCGATGAAATGGACGAGTTCTGGGGAAAAACAATACTCTTCCTTGGTGCCCCATCATCCACGGGAAGTTGAGCCGCTAAGGAAGGAGAAAATCTTGCCAATCGGTTGTTTTCTGAAAGCATTCGTCGAGTGTTTCTGTCCAGCAATTGGAGGAGAGTCTTCAGCTTTGACAGGACAGAAACAGCAAAATAGGCACAATTATGCACAGTGCTGAAATACTCCAGGGTTATGATTTCAGTTTTGTCATTTGATTTTCCCCCTGACTGACTTTCGTAAGTTTGAACCGTCAAAAGGTTGCACAGGAAGCACACTTCCGATAATATATTTGGTACTAAGTTTTTATTAATGAGAATAGCAAAGATGCCTGCCAAGATGTCCAACTCTTTCTTGTTTGTAACCTGATAAAAAAAGATCAAAGAAAAGAGATGAAAAACAGCACTAAAAATGCATAACAAATTTTCAACTAGATAAATATTGCCAGATGTTTACAAACTAAACAAACATCATTCAGAGAGAAACTGTTAATCACATATTTTTCCAACATCTCCGCTTACTCACTTTAAGTACTCTCAACACAATAAAAAAAACCTTACCAAAATAATATCAACAACCTGAGCCTTTACCTTGATGGTGACAAAAGTTATCAATACCAATGCCAGCAAAGTTGAAAATTCACTGCTAAATTTAAAAAGTTATTTGTTCAATTATCATGGATATCAGAAATTAATAATTTTGAAATGAACTTTTTTAATTCAACATGTAAGATAAACTCTAAGGCAACCTAGGTTTCACTGTGATGCAGCATCATCAGGCAATGACATTATATCCATTCAGGTGAATATATACATGTTATTGGCAGTAGGGGTGGATCAGTATTGGGAGAAGAGTGAGTTGAGGGTTAAGGGAGGGTTATACCAACGTCCTTGGTAGCCGTTCGGGAGGGAGGGGTGGGGGAAAGGCAAAGTGATGTGGTAAGGGTTTGGTTCCTTCGAAATGAGTCCCATGCATTTTGCCACCCCAAGAATTTCAATACCTATTGTCCTCTGGAATTGAATGGCAATTCTCTGGAATATTTTCAAATCAGCATTTAATGCCTTGTGGTAAGCAACAACCCTGTAATTGTGCTGTTTGGCATTTGAGTGGAGTTTGGGATAATCAACACAAGTAATGGAAGCAAGGGAGTACAATTCGCCTAAAAACACCAGGTCATAATAACATAGCTCTCAGGGTATCTCAAATCTGCAGCACTAGCTTACCCCTTCCTATTGCCTTAACGTGTATATTCTGGCAACGGTAATGTTTATAGAGGGGTGACTCAAGGCAGCCTTAAGGTAAGGGCCTTAACTGCATGACTGGATGTCAACTCATTTTAACTCTTGGCTTGTACAGTCTCAAGTTTTTACCATACATAGATTATACAATCTTGTATATTAATGGAGTGGAATACATTTTGAAATTCACCCTTTCTTATGTGGAATTTTGCAATGTTTTAGGCTGAGCTAAGTCTTTCAGCATTAAGTGACTTTTCATCTCTGTTTATAATGAATGCTTTGCTATTAGTTTTGGATAGATTATTACAAAGTCACAATAAATCTCAATGATTTCGCTGTATTTGGTGTCAAAAATATTGATAACAGAAGTGGGGAAGCATGGGGATCTGATGGAACATTAGGCTGCTCATAGAGGGTCAGTCCTTCCGCTAAAGTGATGGATCTCGAAACTCTCTGCTTGAGCCATGCTGTGTGATTTACTGGGTCCCAGAACTTCCCTGAAAAACCATGGGTGAAGGAGGTATTTATCCCCCAAACCAAACATGCTATCTTTACATGCACTAGGAAATAGTATCTGTTGATCTCTGCCCTAAACCATTAAACCAACCTTTGGATTGATATGGTAGTTTTTACAAGCATGGATTCAGATTTTAGCATACCATTCATAATGTATTTATAATCAAGTAGATCAAAACTATACAAAAACAAAATAACTCTTAACTCACACAACTCCTCGTTTAATACTCACAAGGCTTGGCTCAGGCTCTAAGCTTTGATTCTGGGCAACATAAGAAGGCTTTGGTGGGGATGATGTTGCCGAGTCATGGTCCGATGACTGCATTTTCATTCGTTCTTCTCTCATAAGGGCCCTTTCCTGGGCAAAACTGGACGAATTGGTCTCACTGGTTTCCTTTGCTCCCAAGGAGAAGACAGCAGCTGGTGGGGGCACGTCTTGTGGCAATCCAAAAGGTTGTCGCTCCATTTGTGAAGCCATCAGACCCTCACTTTCACTGCCCTCCACATTCCTGGTGACCCGGGTGGGATTAATACGTCTCTGTCTCTTTTGCCTCGTGTTCACCTTGGGACCGCACTTTTTATCTTGACTTCTTTCGTCTTTACCCCCATTTTCCGTAACGTTTTTCTTCCTCGCTCCCAAGGAGTTATCCTTCGAAACATAATCCCACAATGTCGTGCTTTGGGTGTTTTTACTGTTCCATGTTTCACGGGGGCTTTTATTATGATTTCTTTCGGGATTTGAATCAAAGTGTGATTTATAGTCACGCAGCGGCGAACTTTCAAAGTACTGTGGTTGCTTGGGACAACTTTTCCTCGAATTAAAATGCTGGGAATATGAGAGAACAGGACTTTCGATAGAAGAATTGTTGGCAAGCAGGGTACCTTCGCGGGAATTCCTAACGCCATTGTGAACTTTGTTTTTTAAATGACTAGGTGAGCGCTCATCTGATGCTGAATCACCCGTTTTATCTAGCGAACAAATTGACTCTCTCTGTACCTTGTCCGCAGTCAGAAATGTTTTCTTTGATTCCTCATATTTTCTCTCTTCCTGAGGAGCACTTTTGTCTGTAGATAGCAGGCATGTTTTCAAGGATCTTTTACCATCATTAGACAGAATTCTGAAACATAAAGGAGACAAGCTATTATCACCACTTCAAAAGTAATAAAGATTCTTAAGTTGAAGAAAGATTTACCTCGATGTTTGGTCTCTCAAATAGTTTAAAAAGCAGAGAGCAAATTCACAGCGCGAGCACTGCAGCTTCCATTGCGATGATCCACTTTCCTTCAATACATGCAAGAAAATAACAAGGGAAAGGTAGCCTTATGAAAATGCTCCAAGTTATTCCAGTGAAATGATTACAGCAATCCAATAATATGTTCACCATTCAGGCATTTCATTATCTCAGAGTAACCAGTCTCAAATGACTCAGATTCTAATTAAATCTACAGAAATCACAACATTCGACGTTTAGAAACTTGAAGGAATAGGTTAATAATGGCACATCACAATATACCGGCTCTTCGTCATATGTCCTAGGAATCATTCAAGTTAGAATTCGGCATTATAATTTAATTATAAATGGTCTTACCGGAACATAATGACCTGAAATCCATCGCAAGCAATCGTCTAGGAGAACTTCTTCGTTAAGGATTTTTTCCACATATGACGCCATGTTTTCCCACCTGTGACCTCAAAAATTCACCCAATTGGAATTTTAGCGGGCGCAGCAACAACATATTATAAAAACTACTGGCGTTTCTCACATGCGCTTTCGACATCTTGAATAGAAAACTACCTCTTTTACTAACACAGGTTGTTCCATTCCGAAAGATAAATTTAACCGAATTCCCGGGTTTATCACAAACAGACAATTGACAAATGAACAACGACTTTAGACTTCGTTTTTTTCAACTGTCACCATTGCCGGGAAGCTCAATAGATGACGTGAGCATGTTCTTCAATGCGGGAAATTTTAACTTGTTGATTCTACTTCATGTGTACCTCGTTTTCTCCTGCGAAAATAACATCCTCGAGATCATACGGCCATAATGAAGAAAAGGGCTTGAAAAATTATTTGTGTTGGCCATGTGAACTCTCTTTTCATTATTTTCCGAATATATCGGATATCAGGATGATCGAGGAATTCTTTTTTCTTGGCGATTGCATATCAAACTGCATAATTTAATCAGTACAAATTGGAAGTAGCTCCATCATAACAGTAAATAAATTGGCTTAAAATCATGAAAACCTGATAAACATAAAGTTCATGATAACATATTCAGTTATTGACTGAAAGTGACTGTAATAATGCTGTTGAATGCTATTTTTCACTCCACAAAAACACTTCATTAAAAAAGAATTCTCCATAAAATCACTGGTGGCATGAAGGCCTTGTCTTACTTTGTAATGAATGTAAAAAAATAATGAATATGTCCTCCTCTAATTGCAATTATAATATTCAAAGAAGCATATCCGATAATGCCAAGCTCTTTTGAGACAACAGCACTAACAAATGAAAATCAAATGTATTACCAAAATTAATGTTTCTTGAAACTGCCTGTTCAGAAAATCCTCCTGACATACGTAATATGTTGGCAATAATTTCTCTAAGGTGTAAAATCAAGATTCCTCCATAACTTGACCGAATTTTCAATTCAAAAATATTATTGGTGTATCATACTTTCTCTTCACCAATGACATTTTGGTCAAATTACAACACAGGCACGTAAATATATGGGTCTTGATAATGTTCTGCCACTACTTGTATGAATTTGTGGCAATTAATTAGTGTACCCATGAAATATATCATTTAAAATGCCTTCGTGTAATGGTATCTTCCCAGTATTTTAAGGCTTCGTTTGTGCCCCCTATACATAGCAATGGGGTAGACATGATGTAATAAACTATCACTATTCAATCTGCCATTGTCAAAATATGTGAGAGTTAAGTCACTGGCAAACCAAATCCTCTTAATTGATAATGTCTCAGCCACTGAACAACATGGCTTCAGGAAAGGCAAGCCAACTATTACTAACATGGCTCAATTTCAGCATGATGTTACATTGCTAACAATAATATGCCTCATTACATTACAAACATTAACAATATTACGTTTCAGGCCAATACAATGCATTGTGACTTTACCAAGGACTTTGATAGGATGAGGCATTCCCTATTACAGCATAAGTTAATAGCCAACTGTATCTCTTTTATACTGGTAAGAAGTTATCCTTTTAAGAAAGATAGTATATGATACAAATCAATAACTCCGATACTTCTTCTTCAAGTAGGTTTCGTAATAGCATCTGGTGTTCCTGAAGGATTACTTCAATTGCGAATCCTATACTACTGATTTCTACAGCAAAAATACAAAATTGTAGATTAAAGAACAAAAAGAGGGATGAAATGACACAAGGCTTTATGAGCAATTATCTTTGCCCATGACAGTTCAACTGCACGGGTTACTAGAATATCCAAGCAAATTTATGTCAAAATTGTATGTAGTCATGGCTACCACTCACTGTAGGAGTAGTTTTATGTTTTCAGACCAGTTAAGGGCCTTTTAAAAAAAGTTTAAGGATTATATAATCATACAATTTTTGAAAAATATAGCCCAATGGCATTTTAACCAATAGTTTAACTTGTTTCCCATTTAAAGTGAACAATAATGATTAATTGATGGACCATAACTCTTGATATCAAGGTGCCACAAAGAAAGGTAAATTAGCAATGGAGTTTCAGTGACAGTAAAACACAAGGGTACAACAAATAGTGAGCAATTTTTCTAAAGACCTTACATTTTTCAATTTTATACAGTCAGAGTAGGAGAGGATGGGAATAGACCCTGGCAGCTAGGGTGGACAGGCTGATATACAGGTTCACATTAATCTGCGTGAAGTCACAATGCTGATAAGGCACATCAGTGACAGATGTCCGCAGAGTCAATTACTTCTCCTGCCATCACCACAATGCAATATATATGCATTCATAGTAGACTAAATCATGACCAGCACTGAGTTAAGTGGAGAGGATACAGAGAAAGAGAGTTGAGAAGGCAAGTTACTGTTGGAGATAATATTCTCTCCAGGTTCATGAAAATGACATTATAGGGATAATTTTCCTAAAATTATACTCTTTTTAGGATACGATCTTACTTATGGACCAAGTAGCAGCTCCTGTACATAGCCCATAGATTCTTCACAATAAAGAAGTATTTAATGAAATTATATATTAATCAAATTGACCACAATTTTAATACGAAGAGCCAAAAAGTAGTGTTAAGGATAAATTCATTTGGGAACAAAACATATGTTGGCATTTAGGCCCCAATAGCTTACCCCACTATTATATTTACACTTTATGACAACATTTTAAAGTTACATCTTTTTTTTTTAAATTGTAAGACAATAAAAAATCACAAATGGCTCAAAAAAATCAACCTATTTTTTGGAGCCAATCGAAATCATTTCCAGAGGTCAAACTTCTTACACTGGCTTTCAATAACAAAACCATAAACACAGCTATCATCGGTTTGACTGGTGAGAGTAGAGCTCACCCATTACTAAGCCCAATGACGTGCAAAATCCACACTTTAGGGTACGACAGCTAGTTCCTTCTCTCCTGCCTATGGTTTCCTAGGAACTTCTGGTATCCGAAAAATCACACAACTTGGATTAAATAGAGGGTGCCCAGATATGTGCCAGGAAAACCCGGACCCCCCTGAATCAGTGTTCCAAAGCTCTTCCCAGCGGGCTACCAGGCCCCCCTTTTAATAATATCCAAATAAAAATTCAACTGCCCCATCTTTGTATATAAGAATGTCCTCATACTAAAGTAGGCAAAAATGGCATTTGAATACACTTTTCATTCAACTTGAAGAAATTTTGTTAAAGAAATGGATAGTCATTAGGAAATAACACTCAATGGTAAGAGTCGAGAGACAGAGTTAATATGTCATGGACAGCTTACTTCAATAAACTATCCAACTTATACCCTATCAGCTTCTTGGCAAACAATTCAAAACATATATGAAATATATATCTGCAAAAGCACTTTATTCTGTCATATCTGTAATTTCACTATTTTAATAAACATTCATCAGTATAAAAAAACCTGACATTTAACATTGGAATTAAAATGTAGTTACATAAATGAACTCTCAGCGGTTTGTTATGAAGTAATGAAAACTCAAGTGAGCATGATTTTGGTTAGGCTTTGAAAAATTATCTTGCCATAACATTAATGAATTAACATAATTAATGCAAATGAATTCTTGATTTAAGTTGATGCAAGCAAAGAAACATAATACATTGAAAATAAATAAAAACCAAAGATACACATAATTTACAATAGAATTTTTATGCATTATAAGAAATTCATCACTTGGAGAAGACTTTCAGGCTATAGCATTAACTCACCGATGCACCTAAGATTTTTATGCACTGCAGGTTTCGCAAGCCAACATGATTAGGCAAAAATATTTGAATGCAAAATAAATTATTAACCAAAATATTAATATCATGTAATACAGCGGGTCAAAATTATTATTATTAAGTCACAGCACCATTTATTCATTAACCTTTGGTTCATTAGGAATTCATAAAAAAGGAAAGAGCATACCATCACTAGCCCACATCAAATTTGGCAATGGGCAAAATGTATGTTTATAAATTGTTATAATAAATAGAAAACCACCTCATGTGGGAATAAAAATTAGAATCCACCAAGACGAGTATATGAAGAGTCATGAGGACTTGGGAGTAATGAAAGACTTATTCAAATTAAGAACTTTGTGATACAGACAGTAGCTAGGTAATGCTGGGTTAATAGTTTAAGGGATTATTTTTATGCGTAAATTCACAAAGATAATTAACGTAAAAAATTTTTAAAAAAATTTATGTAGGTGCACCTATTTCATCGATTTTAATGTACGATTCCAGCATTAAAAACTCGTAGAGCAGAACACCTAAATAAAAATTGCAGATTCTAAAGAGTTCTATTTGGATATGAAGAAACGGAGAAAGGGAACGCAACACTTGAGGAATCCAGCCTCATTTAGTAAACCATTTGGATGCACTGCTTAGCGTTCACTCCTCCCAGTTTCTTGGAAGGGCAAGAGGAGGAGGGCGCAACTAGATAGCCTTCCAAAATGAGTCACAGCCCTGTACCTTGAACTCATGCTAAAACAAGTTACCTAAAAACTTTTTCCAACATTTCAGTATTTGGATACAACAAAAGAATGTTTTCTTTTCTTCTTGCGGTATAAAACAAATTCAGCCTGAGAATGTGCGCATACGGCAATTAGGAATCATTTTAAAAATATTCACTCAAATTGTCTTAAAAAAATGAATATTACTTAAAGGCTATTCGAATAAGATTGATTTGAGTTACTTCATCGACTGCGGTCAAAACTCATCATGGAGATAATTGTGTTGGTGATATGAATCTTGACCGCTTGTTCCCCACAACACTCTTTCCACATGAGACAGTATTTGCGAGCTGGATTGGCTGCCTACGTCCTCCCCATAATATGAGCCTTTGTGAGCACCCTCGTGGCCCAGAGATCCTCTGTAAAGTCTGAGTGTGGGGTAACCCCGAATTCCGACTCGCTGGCACAACTGACGATAAGCCTCACAGTCCACTTTACCAGCTTTAACGCGTCCGGCCAGTTTCTGTAAAAAATTTACAACACAAACCATGAGAATAGCAATGCAATAACAGATAAATGTCCTCCAGCAACAAGTAGATTATGCAAGTTCTAACCTAACACCATTTACTGTATTTGCCAGTTCAATAGATGCCTATTTTTGCTCCAAAATGTACTCTATATTCAGCCTGCATATTATGGGCCTCCTGTGGGTAGACGGGTATAACTTTGACCCATAAGCACAAGCTGATCTGCCGGAAAAATACTTATTATTGAGTTTTTTCCCCATCATACATAGAAAATGATTGCCATTATTACAAATTTTGATTATATCACTGTTTTGCGTCCGCAGTAAGCAACAGAGGTTTTAATATTTATTTGAAAATATTTCCTCAAAATATTCCCAAATAAATCATTAAAATATGTGATGTAGCGTGTTTAGTTTCATCTTCCATTTGATACTGCCGCAAAACTTGATCCACATTGGGCTGATGGGGATGTCATCCCTCAATATTTTTTCTATATACATTACAAACGTACATTATAGCACTCCTGATATACTTGAAGTCTACAGGCGTTCAACCTTAAGTAGAATGAGAGTGTTGTAAAGCATAGAAAATGGTTGCTCTTGATACAAATTTCAATAATATAAAAAAGTCACATAAAAATTGAATGTTTTGAGGCATCACTTTGTGGAAGCAATTCATATCGGGTCACATAAAATGTTAAAATGACAAGTACCTCATGGGATCTTAAAGAGAGATTGTGTTAAAGTAATTCATTTAAACTTGAATTCATGAACTGCACTTTAGAACATTGAAAAAAGGCAGCTGAAAGGCATTTTGGCCCAGTGATGACCAATTTCCACGATTCTACAATGAATAAATGTTGATGTATGTGTAGCCACTAATTTTTAATGTAACAATTCAATTTTCTTTGTATTAAGGTTAACATCAAAATACTTTCATCTTTTTTGTCTGATCCAAGTATTTTCCATATATTCTAACCTGAAAAATCAGACTATGCCTTATGGGCAAGGAAATACAGTAATTAAAATGATTACCTGGTTGATGTGGGCACAATTTTTCATTTCCTGGCACATAGCTATGCATTTATAATTTATTTCACTATATGAGTGCCTAAGATAGGTTTGGTTATTAGCATTTGGTCATTTGACAAACATATACACCAGAGGATAACACCGCAATACATTATAAATTCCGTTTCATTAAAAAAAATACTAAGAAGTTATGCATAAATTAACAATAAAAACAAATTTATGGTTACTTTAATGGTCAGCTCTTTAAATTGAGAATCAATATCATACTCTAAGAAAAATCCTATTTACTGTGGTAAATATGATCAAAATTCATCAAAAAGACATTTGTCTCAGAGGTGATAAGACACCTGATACATCCATTCCACAGCCATGTAAATATTACTAATTTACACTCTTATGTGAAAAGGTCATATTGTCTCCCTTCCTCATCCTTCCCCCCTGAGGAATTAATTGAGGGGAAGCGCAAATATTGCAAGTACAAGAAGGGGATGCAGACTTTAAGTACATTTTTGACTTCAGCCTTGTTTATCTTTTGATCGAAACAAATTAAGATACATACAAGGACAAGTCAAACATAGACCAAAATGATGTGATAACAATTTCAAATGTAACATCACCATTCTGTTGGCCTGTGGCAGTGATACTCAAAGTTTTCTACAGTGGTCCACAGTAGGTGGGGTGATTCCAGAAAGCAACAATGTTGTGAATGTGACACATCCAAATTCAACATGCGCAGTATAGGAACTCCACTCACAAGATGTTAATTTTTCAAGAAACTAAGGGTTGAACCCTGTTGACAGTCATTGACATATGAAGATGATGGCATGACATATCAGATGCAAGTCTGTCATTCCAGAGAGTTTACATTTAGTTTAAAGAAAGTACAAATTCAAAGTTGAGATATTTTCTCACCGGTACAATATTCAATATAATTTCAAGTAAGCTTACAGACTAAGCAATTAGAAGTTTTATATTTTATAGAGAATTGAGAGTTATAGCATTGAATGAAGAACAGATGTACTATACTTATATTGGGTATACATATACATCATTTTGCAAGTCGTCAATGCTTGATGATGCTAAATGTTTCGGAACAAACTTAGCAACAAAAAGTATCTAAGCCATTATTTTAGATCACAGCTTCAAATTTCAATGTACAATTAGATGATTGATTAACATTTTACTCTACTAAAAATTATGGAAAGTCTTGTGAGTTTGGAGGCAGAAAGCTTTTAGCTCCAAATTTTATATTATGCATTAATTTGGATAACAATAAAAATGGTTATGGTGTGCACTGCATTCAAGAAACAAATTAATTACTATGATTTAAGATGACATAACAGTTAAAATATTTTACCTGAGCGACCACTTCAAATTCTGGAGCAAATCGATGGCAATGCCCGCACCAAGGGGCATAGAAATCAACCAACCATGGGTCGGAGCTCTGCAGGACACGCTCTTCGAAGTATTCAGGAGGTAAATGCTGAACAACTGAAGGCACAAAGTTAAAAAGCCACTGACGCAGTGAGTCAGCATCCCGGTGGAAGCCACTGTATATCCTGTATATTATTTGAAAGAAGAAACCATCTTAAAAAACAATTAAATCAAAGTTTATCCTAAGCAGAATAATCATTCAACAGAACACATTACACAAGAAATCAGTAAACTATGTGTTAAATCAATGTTTATGTAAACTGAGATTAAGATTTATTAATATATATTTTCCCCCCACATAAATACATGACTGGATAATAACAAAACCAAAAGCATACAAATTCCAAGAAACTGAGGGAGATGTTGTGACAGTAACTTTTAACTCATCTCATCTGCTAATATGCATTACAATGCAACAATTACCGGGATCCCCGTCAAGGCAAATGACTTTTTCACTCTGAAATTGTGGCATTGCAAAAGCATACAGTCCTGAGAATATTTAAGCCAGGAACTTCCAAATACAATTTATATTAACTAAGTTGTTAAACTTGAATAAAAATATCGATACACTACAGATAATCAAAAATAATATCAAAATGTTAACGGAAGACCATTTGTACAAAACAATGTGCCCACTTTTTTTCACATGTGTACTTCTGAAAGTTAAAATGATAACTAATAATGTTTAAAAAAATACAACTTCCAATTTTTTGCTTTGTAACATCACAAAAAATTAACAAATTTCAGGACCAGGGACAATGAAAGTTAAATGTTCAGTCTAAGAAAGATTAATTACCTGTATACATGATAATTGTAATGATTGCAATACACGAAATGGCACTGATTAATCCTCAGCAAAATTCTCTGAGACCTGATTATTTCTTGTCTATTTTATGGCCACTGGTTACTCTAATGTAACATTACTAGTTCAAACATACTCTGGCACAACATAAATTACATCTATGACCTTAAGGAATACAACTCCACCATTTTACCAACAAAATGGAAAATGAGAAAAAAGAAAGGAAATCTTTTTCTAACAACCCAGTATGCACACAATACTAAAAAAATAGATGAATTGAACAATTCTAACTGAAAATTTTCCTTTGAAGACAAGCTATCTTTAAATAAACTGTGAAATTGATCTAATAACTGGAGCTACACCTCTGCTTACTTACGCTGTCTGAGATAAGCCTTTGGACCCCATTGGATAGAGCCTTATGGTGGGATAGGAGCGAATACCTTGCTGACCACAGAGGCCAGCCTCCATCTCACAGTTGACTTCCCCAATGTGAACATTTTCCATGTCAGACACCATCTGCATTTTATTAAAAGAAGAGAGTAATTCATTTCAGCAAAAAGTAAAGCCATGATCCAATGGCCAAAACAATTACTTTATTCCCAACTTTGTAACTTTGATGAACCTCTCCTCGAACATAAATATACCAGATGTGTGTGACAAATAATGGCAATTTGGGTTACTTTAAAAGAGTTTTATTTATTCGTCAAAATTAATGTTAAACCATGCAATTTAAATGGTAATAAGGTGGCGACTTATTTTCTAGGATCCACTAACCAACTTTTTCCTGATTTTTCTTACAATATGGTACTTATTTCCCCAAAACTTCCAGCCTACACATAACCATGATTAGAATGATAAAGAAGAATGAGTTGAGCAACAAGTATTTTGCTGAAAATGCACTGCAATTCTTTGAAAAATATTTTTTTTCACTGAAAAATTGTAGGCTTAAACATCACCATTTAAAAATTATAAAAACTCATAGTTCCCTGAAAACTAGTGCCTTGGAGGTCATAGCTCAAGTAATTTCAATCTAAGTCAATGGCTGTCATGATTCAAGAAATGGGACAGATGCTGTGAGATACGAGTGATTTGCTTTTCTCTCTTAAAAACAATGAAAATTAATGCAAACACATAAGTAAATACTACAATCATTTAGAAAATCATTTTCTCCAAAATTCAAAATATTTCAAGGAGATCTGTAAATTAATTAGGAAGCAAAATACATGCAATTCCAATTGCCTACCATTTTTCTAACAAGGATAATTGAAGCAAGTTCCACCAACATTTATGTATATATAGCATATCTTAGAGTGAATCAAACATTTTTTCAACCTTAACTTAAGAAAACCTTTCAAGAACACGAGAATATTTTCAGGGATAGTACTTGATATTTAATTTTATTACAACCTTAGCTAGCTTACGCCACTGTGGTGCCAACTGCTGACAGGGTCCACACCATGGGGCAAAGAAGTCTACAATCCACATCTCACTAGCTAACTTCTTGCCTACATTTGTATAAAAATTATCCTCAGTCAGCTTCAAAACTGGAAGAAAAATTAGAAACAATTACTCATAAAGATTACACACACCGGCATATTAACTTAATTTTTATGAAAAGCAATATGAATTGGAAATTGGCATTGTTCTGTACATAGTTACAAATGCAGATGAACCGAGGCAATACAATGAAAATGCAGCCAAAATGTTCAAATAATTATCTCTGAGCAGGATTTGGATTGGATTAAAATAAATGACATTGGCTAATTGCTGGAACACACCATACATGGGCATTGAAACCATGTCATGCCATAGAATATCCAAAGATCTCACATAAGTTCAAGGTTTGTACCCAACTTCTATACACCCTAAAACCTAATATAATGATGGATATTCAATAAAGAGCGATCATACATTTTTGATTTTCATAATTCATTAAAAATGATGGTTCCACTATATTATATAACAATAATTATACATTATAGTGAGAGCTAGCACTTACAGTGTTCTCTTGTCATTAAGATTGATGTTGCATCAACAGCTGCATCAAAATGTAATCATACCATTGCACCCATACTTAATTGACAGGGCATCATATCTTCCGACTTAAGCTTGCTTATTTTTAATTCTCAGATAGGCATGCATTTTGAAAATTGGTATTTAATAATTTAAAACAGAATATGACACAGCCATGGCTGGATAATACTTAAGAACAATCAGAGAATTTGGGCTTTTTGAGTAACCATGTCTGCAGAAACAGTAGGATGAAAAGTAGCCTGATTATTTATCTATTATCCTGCTTATTGCTAACAGGAAGAGCCTCTATGGAACCTCAATCAAGTTGAATGCTTAGTATTTTGCTGAGAGACTTAATGAAGTCAGAATAACTTGGATCAAACATAAAAATTGAACTTCTGTCAACATCACAACCCTAATTTAAAGATAATTCAAGAAATAAAATCTGTGTCAATTATATAAAGGAGAATAGACGAAACTATTCTACAGCCTCCTTCAAGATAAAACACCTGCTACATAAATGGGCCCCAAAAGGTAGTAACTGAGTATTATGATTAATTCAGGAAAACATTTTTGTCTTAAGACCATCAGGAAAAAATTCCTTTCATGACAAAGAAAGTCAAAAAGATGAACTTAATGTTATATTTGGATATTGATATCTACTTAGCTGGACTTAAGTTTAATTGCCATTGAGTTTGTTTGCATTGCAACAGTTTTTCAGATGTATATACATTTGTATATATAGCCGAAAATTAAATATAAAAATATATTATATTTTTATGATATTATCATATATTTTCTGGAAATGCATATGTTTAGCAATGCTGTTATTTTTGTCATGTTAGAAAATTTAGATCCTAGGGAAATTTGTGCAACAACTATAATTGCCAGTCTGACTGTTTATGAAATTTATCTATAACTATTGAAACTCTGCCATTCCTTCATTGCTACCATACATATTTGGAGATACTATCTTCAGAACTGTTCACTTCACAGCAAAAAAACTCACCCAGAAAATACCATAGCCATCCATTTAAAAAAGTTCACAAAGACAACATGAAAAACATGCAGTATGACATAAGGCTTTTTTGACTTGTTTTTATCAAGAAAATTATGACAACATTAATAGAGAGAGTTAATAAATTAAAGTCCCAACCAATTCTACAATGTGATTTATAATGCCCAGTCGAGAACATGCCATGTTTTTTATGTCAAACAAGTACAATCACTGATAATGATAGCCGATATTTATTATCATTATGTAGTATGGTATCACAATATACACTGTAACAATCATGCCATTAAATCAATTCAAATCAAAACTGGTAGTTTCTTGATATC
This sequence comes from Hetaerina americana, assembly GCF_022747635.1. Classification (NCBI taxonomy): domain Eukaryota; kingdom Metazoa; phylum Arthropoda; class Insecta; order Odonata; family Calopterygidae; genus Hetaerina; species Hetaerina americana. Next base: position 82,724,745 of record NW_027286763.1, read on the forward strand.
ATTAATAGTATCACGAAATTCAATATCAATGCTGTCAATGAAGTCATAGAAAATAGTGAATAATATATTATTGACATTATTAATAACAAGTGCCTCATACACTAAGTGAGTTTTAGCTGTTGTAGACAGTTGTTATATCAAGATTTCTATTCATACTCTTAAGACCACCAGACCAGGAAATAGGAAGGTAATCAGTGACCCACGTTGAGGAATCCCCTGTTGTGATCTTAGGTTTTATAAAGTCTGGCTAGTACCCATTATTTATTTTACATGAAAGACAGTAATAAAGTCACTCACAGCACCATTAATGGCATAAACTTTGTTTTTTCTGCAGAAAAATGTTTTATGCAATCCTATGATGAGAGACAAATGAAATTTACAACTCTCAATTTCAGGAAACATTTCAAACATGTAAAATACAAATAAATTAAAACTTAGTCTACGAAAAAAGTGGGAAATGTATTTTGGAGGAATTATACATCAATTCATAGTGCATTCAACTCATGATTCACTGAAAAATACTACTGAATTCACCCTCAGTCAAACATTGCTCAGGAGAAACTGGACCAACAATTAATTAGTGCTGTACTGTAAACTTTTAAAAATACTACCTCCTTCAAATGTGTAAATTGCAGTCTAATGGGATAATGGTCTTCAACAGTCTTTTTATGCTATCCTAAGATATAGGCACCAAGCAGTGCCTCCTTGTATTCATGCATCCAGCATGGCTTTTGATATGGGATGGAACATTGGCAAATTTAACGCCATTATCACCAGAATTTCATACAGTACTGGAAACTTTTTCACAAAAACGCATAACATGACATTACAATTTGCTACAGAATATATGGAATCAATTTTCTAAAATTATAACAACAGATGTTTCTGTCGGCAAAAATTCTTTCATTCAATAAAAATGTTCCAGGCATCACGGTGATACCAAGAGATAGATATGTCCAGGACTTCTTCCACCATAAACTGTAGTTTGCCCTATATTTTTAATCTTGATTTCTTCATTAACTAACTAACTATCAACCTTCATTCTGCCAAGAAACTACGAGGGTCATCCGGAAAGTAGACCCGTTCGTGAAATAAAGACACAAAAGTAAATATTAACAAACATAAAAAATTTTATTTGAAAGAGGATACTTTAAACTACTTCTCAACATAATCTCCAAGCAAATTAAGGCATTTGTCATAACGTGTGACAAGTTTCTGTATTCCTGCTGCATAGTCCTTCGCCGCCAGCTCATTGAGATACGCGAGGGACCCATCTTGCACAAATTTTTGCATAATGCAGATGGTGTTTAACAATTTCATGAACAATTGTTCGAGAAACATTGGGAAAATGCTCACAGATGTCATCAATTGTGACGCGCCGATCGTTCCTCACGAATTCGTCAACTGAGCTCACCAGTTGGTCTGTAATGACAGACGGTCTCCCCGAACGCTCATCGTCGTGTGTGTTCCCCCTCCCCATGTTGAAGTTGCGACACCACCGCCGAACAGACGACTCGTCCATTACATTGTCTCCATACACCTCCTTTAATTGGCGATGAATATCACATGGGCGAACGTTTCTTGCATTGAGGAATTTAATCACTGCCCTCACTTCACAACTGGCGGCGTTCTCAATTTTTTTAAACATTGTAAACAATCACAGAAACAACACAGGCAATGCTAGCGTCACGCAACTTGGCTCAGAGAAGGCAGACAAGCCACTGAAGCTATCTGACCTCGTCCAGCGGCTACTCGCGTCGTCAGCACTTCATGCGGCACGAACGGGTACTACTTTCCGGATGACCCTCGTAAATTGTCAACCACATTATTCCTTCCTTATCCATTAATTCTCCCATATTTCATGGACTTCACTTCGTGAATACCTACGTCACCTTATATTATGATAAACTTTTCATGATGTACAAAAAATCATATAAGTAAGCTACAAGAAAAGAAATATGATGAAAAATGAGGGTATAGTACCTTGGTATAACTATCTCCTATTTGGTATTCAACAATTGTTCAGATTTTTTACAGGGTGCTTAATATTATTGTTGATATTAATTTAGGACTGTGTGTGAAGGGATTTACCATAGACCAAATGGGTTTACATTCACACCATCTGATAAATATCATAAAAGCCAATAGATATAATAGGCATTCAAAATTGTTTCTCCAAGGGGTAGGTTATAACCTCCATTCTAGTCACTCTCACTACTCAGATAAAATTATCCTAGCGTTATATACTTTCAAATTCATTTGTATTATCAATGTCACACTTTCTTCATTCATTTGATTATGCCAGCTGTCCAACCAATCATGTCCCATATATATTTCCTCCTTATTGGCTCAGGGAATTTCTAGTGGCCTGTTCTGAGCATTCTAGTGCTTTTAGTTACCACGCGTGGGTTTTGCTCAGGCACCAGGGATTAAATATCAGGGAATCGCTGTAAACAATGAAGTAATATTCAGTGGGCCGTAGATATGCCATCCAATTAATGGAATAACCCAATTATTCAGCTTCTCAAACTAAAACATAATAGTCTGTTCCACATTCAGCACCTACCATCATCCACATGTCCGCCACTAATGCTCTTGGCTCTAATTACACACAATGAAATCAGTGATCTTCCTAGAGCCATAGCTTTGATATGAACAAAAATGCACATGATTATGTTTAAACTGGTTATGTAAGATAAAAAAATCCTTTTTAAATGCACACATGTAACAGATTTTTACCATTATCATTCATTTGGGGGTTGCCAAGAGACCCTAATCATTTTTTTACCAGCATCTTCTAATATCATCCCAATATTCCTGCCCACTAAGGCTATTATTATTTCACCAGGGCCACTCTTATTCAAAGATTTCACTTGATTAATCCCAGGACTCATTCTTTACACTTTCCCTCTCACCTATACTGGTACATAACTCTCTACAACTACAGCTCCTTGAAAACCAGCTTTCATACACACCCATAGTGCTGGACTAAGGGACAGTAACACATTTCCATAGATACTTCCTTCAGAACCAAGTCTACCACATGAACTCCATGCTTAATGACATAAACCCCTGATCATAACAATACACAATTTCCATAGCAATCAATAACAGTGCACCGTAGATACTTATGAAGATGACTCACATTACAAGTTCCATTAATCCAAGTATTGCCATATCCATTTCTTGATTGGCCCATCTTATACAATTCATGTTTCCCAACATCATTTCAATAATTTAAAGATTTTCATAGATATTTACTAGTAATTAAAGGTAGAGTATGAGAGGCTATTGGCTTATGAAGTACCCATGGTATGTGCAGCATTCCCTTTGAAACATTATGCCACTCTACCTATCAGTTTTGGCAGTCATGCCACAAGTGGAACCAGAGTAGAAAAATCTTGCTAGCCGCCGTTTCATGCCATCACAATTCTAAACAAGTTATCATCCCTTCTGAATGGTGTGCCCCGATAGCCAGCATACCAATACTTGTGGCTCACCACTATGAAGTAAATGCAGATTACCGACACAATAGGATACTACCATAAAATAATACCATGAAATAAAATAATCATAATTATTAAAAATTGATCATTTTTGGTTCTTCCTACTCGAGTTGCAACACAAACTTCTTGAATGGGATTAGGGGTATTTGCATTTAGTGGGCGTTTCAACAACTGCAGTAATTTTGCACCATACGCAAACTAACGATTTGAAATGTTTATAAGTTTAAAGGAATTTATATAATAGGCTGTGACTAGATCTTTAAATAACACACAGTGGGGTCAATGATAAAGAATTATATAGGTCGGTTACTTTTAAAAGGAGATCGGGATGGTGAAGCCACTAATGTACTGGTTTCCACCCACAGAGCCCAGGTTCGGCTACAGGAGGTGACAGATCTTTATCAGTGTTATCCTGATCCCTCCTTGAGCTGCATTGTGGAGAGCACTTTAAGTGTGTACGCCGTCCGTCAGATGGGATGTTAAGCTACAGACCCTTGGGCACCTTTTGTTAAGAGTAAGCTAATGCCAATGCCACATTTTTCTCCACCCTTCCTCCTTTCCCATCCATTTCTAATGGCACAAATAACCTCAGCTGCCAGTTGCCTACTCTAAATCCACTACTACTATTGCAACCACTTTTAAAAATGACACGATTTGGATAAAATAATCCTTGCCTAGAATGTATTCTAGGTCTCCTCTGATACCTAGTCTCCCTTATATACAATGGTTTCTATGACACTGAGTCAGTATATGTCAAAAATTAAAAAATATAATTTCCTAAACTCTAATAAATAATAAAATACCATCATTACAAAAATAAATCCTCATATGTTTGACATTGTTAGCTCATGGTCACCAGTGCATTATTCAAGTGTTCAAAAGCACGATGAAATGTTAAAATAATACAACATCATATATATACAGATAACCTCACCCACCTATTGGATCCAACATGTCTCTCACAAACTCCACCAAATCACGGGCCGTGTGCCCTCCTTGGTACGTGTGGTCCTCCCCGGAGGAGGTGAACAACATCAATGTTGGGTAGGACCGAATTCCTCGGGACCGACAAAGCTCCACGTGAGTGGTACAGTCCACCATACCAAGTGAGACATTGCCTCCTAGGGCACGGCTTGCGCGCCTGAACTCAGGGATCAATCGAAGGCACGGTGGGCACCACGGGGCGAAAAAGTCCACAACCCACGAGCCAGGGCTGTTCACCCGCAGCCCACGGGTGCCCCAGACAAAGTCGGAGGGCGTCAGGGACCTGACGTAGGGAGCTTCGGCACTCTCCCGGGCAAAGTCGGCGAGGTCAGGTGCGGAATCCCGTCTGCCATGGTGGAATTCGTATGGGGGCTCATCCCTCAGAACTGCACCACCAGATTTGAAGACGGCAATCATTGGATATCTGAGGACATATGCAATTGGAAAAGTGTAGTCAGGGTATGCTGCTGAGCTAATTTAACTACACTTCAACTAATCTACAAAATGTACTTATCCCTAAAAAAGAAAACAATAAAAAATTATGACCTGTTTATGTGCATTTCTTGGCAGAGAGTTGCTTCCCTTATGCAGTTAATTCTTCCAATGTGGAATGATGTAAGTAATGCAGGTAGTTTCTTCAGTTCAAGGCTTCCTTCCATCTCACCCAGGTGGAAATAAACAAGCCAATTGGATTTTGAACCTAGCGTCAGCTGCATTTTCATATCCTAACAGGGACAAATGGCAGAAAATAAGGAACTCTTAAAACATTTTGTTGATACTGCAAGAACAATTTTTCACTGGTCCATTCAAAAGTGTATATTTGAGATCTCGCTATGCATTGGAATACTAATATGAATGAATATATTAAAAATACTAACAGCTCTCAGAGACCCTTGAGAAAATAATGAGGTTTTATTCTGAAAAAAACAATAATTAGGGGACACACTGAATTATAATCGATCAGGAATTTTAATGGAAAACGACAAACAACTGTTCCAGTACTCATTAATTAAAATCACCTATTTCAAGCACTTCAGGAGATACATGACAAAGAGATTGAGGCAGACATGGAACAGGTTTAGACCATATACTTGAATGATTATTCAAGTAATTGTAACAATAAAAATTATAAACATTAATGATGATAACATTAAAATCACTTAAAGTTTAAACTTATTTCATTACACTGACCATGATTGAATTACAAGAGTGACATGATCAAGGATTTCAGTACAGACGAGAAAGCTTATTCTAAAACAGGTGGGGGCCAGAAGATTGGAAAATTGGGAATGGAATAATAGGGGTTGGTTAAGGATTACAAAATACCATGCATGGATGGATGCTTGAATAGGCAAAGAAGGGAATGGAGGAGGAGGCAAATAAACTACAAAAGTGTGAAGGGAAAGTTCCTCGGAGGATTACAGATTACCCTGAGAGAGGTCAAAAAATGTCAAAGGAAGGATTATAAAAATGACATTAGCTGACCTATGAGCAACTTCAAATTGCTCCTCCAAACCTTTTCTCAATAAATGTCTAAAATAATATAAAAACTAATAAAATAATTATTATCAAACAACCGATAAGCAAAAATAATGTGTGATTATTATCATTAAAAAAGTCTATGTTCCCTTGTCCTAACTGTTACTTCAAGGCTACTACCTTGATCAAAAAGTTCCCGGAATAACCACCGTGTGGCGCTCCCATCGTTCCGATTTGAGTTCTGTTTTTTTTGTTAAATTGGTACATCTGTTGTTGATATTCCCTTTAAATCTTAGTGTCATAACTTGACATTTGCAAAAGTTAAGGTCGGTTTTCGGTATGTCCATCAGTGCTTCCTGCGATTTTTCCATTACTTCCTCTCGGCTGCTAAAACGCGTTCCCCGTAATGGTTTTTTAACTCGATTGAACAGAAAGAAGTCACAGGGAGCCAAATCAGGTGAATTCGGTGGCTGTTGGATGGTATTTGTTGCATTTTTCGTCAAAAAATTACGAATAATGATAGCACTGTGCGACGGTGCGTTATCTTGGTGCAAAATCCACGAGTTTTCTGCCCACATTTCTGGTCTCTTTCGGCGAATTGCTTCACGCAAACGTCTCATAAGGCCCAAATAATACTCTTTGTTTACTGTCTGGCCTTCTGGCAAAAATTCATGATGCACTACACCGTTGTAATCCATGAAAACCGTCAGCATTGCCTTCTTTTTTGACTGAAAACGACGTGGTTTTTTTGGTCTCGGCTCATTTGGTGAACGCCATTCACTTGCCTGATGTCTGGATTGCGTGTCGTACTCATAAACCCACGTCTCGTCTCCAGTAATGATCCTTTTGATGAATGTGGGATCGGATTCAGCCTCGCAAATCATGTCTTTTGCGACGTCAACACGGTCTCTTTTTTGCATGAAATTGAGGTCTTTTGGAACCAACTTTGCTGCTACACGACGGAAACCCAAATCATTAACCACAATGTCTTGGGCGGATCCATAGGCAATGTTCAAGTCCTCCGCTATTTCTCTGATGGTTAATTTGCGGTTATTGACCAACATTTCTTTTACTTTATCAATTTTTTCACCGACTTTCGATGTCGATGGTCTGCCACTGCGTTCATCATCTTCGATTGACTCACGACCACTTCTGAACCGCTCGTGCCACTGGTAAACGACCGTTTTTTTTAGAGAATCGTTGCCGAAACACTTTTTCAACATTTCCAACGTCCGTGCGCCACTAAATCCGTTTTTTACGCAAAATTTAATACAAGTTCGTTGTTGCAAATTTAAATCCATTTCTGCAATTGTAAAAAATCGCCAACACACACAGAGATAGATGTACTCTTGGCTACGTAACTTTTGCAAATGTCAAGTTATGACACTAAGATTTAAAGGGAATATCAACAACAGATGTACCAATTTAACAAAAAAAACAGAACTCAAATCGGAACGATGGGAGCGCCACACGGTGGTTATTCCGGGAACTTTTTGTTCAAGGTAGTATTTCAAACAAAGATTATACATAAATAGATTCTTCAAAAACTTCATGTTTAAAACAGGGACAAGGGAATATTCATGCGACATTAACTGTTTATGCACTCCTAATCATAGTTCTACTACTATTAATACATTCCAGAATGTGCAGCCAATGCTAATAGACCAAAATAATAGTCAAGTCATTATGACAGTAAAGAAACCAAAAAACTATTTGGACATCAGTGGGGGATCATCATCATGAGATGCTAAGGAAAGCCAGAATGTTTCCTATCACTGAAAAAATGCACACTCTCCAGCAATAAAAAAATACCTCACCTCATATTTCAATCAAATATTTTTGCCAATATCCTCCATGCTGAGTTTCATTTTCAATCAAGAGAACAGAAATGCAATTACAAAATTTTATTTGTGGCTGTTCAATTTTTCCACAATTTGCCAACAATTAAGGCTCTTGTAATGTAATTCAATCAGATCAAATTAATGAATTTAATCCTCATATATGGTGCCTTTCACTTTTATCCTGCTACCACTGATCTGATGAAGTCTGGGGATCAGGATTGGTGTGGGGGCTATCGTACTTGCTTCCCACCCAGAGCGCCCAGGTTCAAATCCTGGCAGTGTTGAATATTTTTCAGAGGTATCTCGATCCCTACTTGAGGTTCTTTGTGGAGGGCACTTTGAGTGAGTACGCCATCCGTCGGATGGGACGTTAAGCTGTGGACCCCTTGGCGCCTTTTGTAAAGAGTAGGCTAATACCGACGCCGGGTTTCTCTCCACCCTTCATCCTTAACTGCCCATCCCCTATGGCACAAATGACCTCAGCAGTCAGTCGTCTCCCCTAAATACTACTACTACTACTGATGGAGTCCTCCAGAGAAAATTCCTCTCCCATTCTCTGGTGCAATACAAGGTCGTAGATTCCAAGAAACTGCGGGAGAAATCTCTAAAGGCAAAATTTCAGAGTGTAAGAGGACGCCTTAGTAGCTTAACTGGCTAAAGCATGTGGCCGCACCTTAAGGGATCCAGGTTCGAATCCTGGCCAAGTAAAATGATTTTTGCACACTGAAATTGTTGCATTGTGTTACAAGGATTGCAATCATGTACAGGTATGCAGGCATCAAATAAGAATAAAGATGAATAATTTGCTCAACTTAAATACATTACCAATTGGAAAAAAATGTTAATGATGCAATAGAAAAACAACTACTCTGGTAATTTTATCAGATTGAATGAATTTACTGAGTCCTCATATTTGGCTGTCTTTCACTTTTATCATGCTAACACTGGGTTGACTAAATCGTCCAGCCAAATTCCTCCCTCACAAATGCTACAAACGAGCCCATCGAAATTCTCTCTACCAAATTTTTCCAAACTATTAAGTAGTTCCACAGGAACATTATCTATTGCTACGGCCTTCTTTGACTTCAATTCCCTCAACGACCTTTCTATTCCACCATCAAGTAAGCCTGGACCTAATGTCTAATCTCGTTTGCCTAATATCTTTACCACTTACTTGTAGATCCTCCATTTATTCAGTCCATCTCTCTCAAATTTTTCCTGGTTCAATTAATAACTTCCTTGTCATATACTCTATAGTGTGCGTGGATTTTCTCTTCTTACTTCCTGATAGATCTTTCTGTATAGCGTACCCATATCACTGTACTTTGTGATCTCTTTTCTAACGGTTTTTACAGATGAATTTCAATGCATCGATGTCAAATTAAACACATCACATGAATTTTTGAAATGTTTAGCTGCAAATTCTGTTTCTCACAAGAATCCTTATGCTTTAAATGTCAATATTCCTTAGCAAAGTAGGAACAAAGGCATCCAATTTTATGTTTTGCATTCCATAATGATAATAACCAAGAGTAGTGTAAGTACCCTTGACAAGTCCTTTGAACGATAAAATCATGACATTAATGATGTCTGGTACAAGAAAATCTCCAGAAGAATAAATATATCATTACTATGTACCCAAGGAAACATTAAAATGAGACATGCACATAAACAGTTCCATAAAAACGTAATTCAACTGAAGTTGTTATTCATAACATTTTGTACCCTTTTGCAGCCTGGAATAAATATTTTTAATCTGATATTAATCTTTGTTAACAATTAATCAAATATATCAGAAAGTATTTTTAAAGTACCTCAAAACCTTCTCTGTCAAGTATTGTAGCCTCAGGAAGCTTGGATAGGATTTCTGTAGCAATTTCTTTCGTATCATCACTTGATATTTGTTGAGATTTTCCCTTAACCACTTTACCAGCACCATAATATTGAAGAGACGAAGTAGGGTCCAAACGTTTACAGAGTTTAGCTTGTGTTTCACAGTCAACATGACCCACAGTGACAAGACCATCCTGAAATAATTGAAAATGCATTCTTGATAAAAAAAAGACCATCTATTTACTAAGTTCAAACTTGTACATCACTCTCCTTGAATTAAGTCGTTCTGGTGATTCGGGAAGCAGCAAACAAATTTATCAGCAAGATGTTTTAGTATTACACCCATTGGGTTTAAAAATTTTGGTTTGTTGCACAACATCTTCCAATTTATGTGCTTTAGAACATGCTTGCCACATAATAACATTACTAAACAGCATTGAGTAATATAAAAAAAACATACGAGAGACCAATTCTCTTTTAATTGTATAAATTATATTTGTTAGCATGCGCACATATTTAGCACATCAATAACTCTAAATTCCAAGATAATACGTTTTATTTTATTGCAAAGAGAAAGAGGGAGAGTATAAGACCTAATGATTGAAAAAAATTATCCTCCCCACCGAATCACATACAAATAAATATTTTTGAGAAGGAAAAAGAGACTGAAAAAATGTGACTCAGGATAACACTGAAAGTTATTCAGGCCAAAGAGTAAATGCAAGAATCTATTCTTAAGATATCTCATTTCATATATTACATGACCTCAGAGTCAACCACCCCAACAGTCAACAATCAAAGGGCAAGTAACCCTTATGCTAAGGGAAACGTATTTGTACATTTGTACAAGCAAACAATCTAGAATGTTTGACCACCTTTTGAGACATCTGATGTGTTTTGCAAGAGTGTTAAAAATTTGTTAAATTTATTTCTGGAATTTATAGCTCCTCTTTTGAGTCATCGAAATGAGCTCTACAGGGGTAAACCCCTTCGACCGCAAGTACAAAGAATGTCGTCGTAGTATTTAGGGGAGGCGACTGACAGATGAGGTCATTAGTGCCATTAGGGATGGACAGGAAAGGATGAAGGGTGGAGAGAAACCAGGCATCATTGGAATAACACAGAAAAATATCTGTCGCCACCAGGATTTGAACCTGGGCACTCTGTGTGGGAAGACAGTATGCTAGGCAGGACACCATCCCAATCCCCACAAAGATTGTACCCAAAAGATCAAGATGGTGTGGTGGGTAACATACTGGCTTCACACGCCAAGGGCCCAGGTTCGAATCCCAATGGAGGCAGCTATTTTTCAGTAGTATCCTGATCCCTACTTGAGATACTTTGCGGAGAACACTTACACGTGAGTAAGCCATCCATCGGATGGGATGTTAAACTGTGGACCCCTTGGCACCTTTCAATAAGGGGAGGCAAATGCCGATGCTGGGTTTCCATCCAGCCTTCCTATCCATCCTTTATGGCACAACTGACCTAAGCTGTCGATTGCCTCCCCTAATACTACTACTATGTACCCAAGGGATTATTAGGGACCTCTACCTGCTTTTCATTAGCACACGGACCATTACCATACATACATACTGAGATGCAAGAAAACAATCTGGCCACCACATTTCAAGAGTCAAAGGTTAAAATAAAATATTTTTAGCAACATGATATCCACTAGATTTGTTTTCAACTTTACATTGTGCAAGTATTTTACAATAATATGTATAATCGATACTTTTAATCAATGAACTATGCTTCAATATGGAGAAAATATTTCAAAATATGGACAATACCAGAAGGAGTAAATAATTAAAAAAGCTAGGTAGGTTTAATGCGTGAATACTAAGCAATCAAATGGATGTCAAAATCCTATCTAGTATGGATTTCAATAAACATATGTATTGATTGAATGGAGTGAATTCCTCCGCACACATTGTATGCAAATGCAAGTAAGTAGTGAGAAAAAAACGCTGAAGAGTCAATCAACAAAAATGAGGGAGATTCAGGATAAGCACACCTCAAATACAAGGGTATACATTTTTGAAACTTACCAATATAGCTGCTACTATTTGCCTGGATTCATGCTCATGCCCATATTCAATAGAATTCCTGTGTGAGAAGAAAATGAGCCACGGCAATTCCTTTAATGATTCATCTTTTTGGGTCAGATCTTCAAAGTTGTCAGAGCAGAGGTCAACCACTTGGGTTTGAAGACGCCTGAGGACATACTTCAGCATTTCATCTGTTTCCCTGTCACCATCATACCTCTCATGCTGAAGAGCAAAAATTAAAAGATTAATCAGAAGGTGCAATATCATATCATTGTTTATTATTATTAGATAATCAACCGGTTAAGGTAGGTTTTGGAGGGATATGACTACCCAATGAATATTTTGTTTCTACTAACAAAACACAACCCAACATCTTACTCCACAACAAGCCCCTCTTCATCTCCGTATACTTCCTTCCTCCCTTCATCCTGTCCAACATCCCTATCCTATTTCTACCCTTTTCTCAGTGCCTAACATTCTCCCCTCTATCACAATCTTCAACATCTCTCACTGCCAATCAATATGCTTTTCATCCATTTTTCCTGCCTCCTTATTATTTCTTCCAAAAAAATCCCAACATAGCACTTCCTCATGTTTTTTCCTTTCCATCCACTTCACCTTCTATACACTCACATTTCAAAAACCTGTCAACCTGTTCCAGTGACCATGTTCCTGCACCGCACATAACTATGTACATTGCAGGAATCCAAAGTTTTAACGAGCTTTTTCTTAAGAGCCTTACTCAATGACCCTGTCATCAATTCTTTCCTCCTCATGAAAGCTTCTTTGACTAATAGTTTCTTCTCCTTATGTCCCTCCTTCTTTGACCATTTTGATCCAAAACACTTCCAAGATACGTAAATTGTTCCACCTCTCTAGTTTTTGCCCTCCTAATTTAACATTTAACTTAGCCTTTCTCATACTGGTAAACCACTAAAGCTTTTTATTTATTTATATCGATTCTCATTCACACTGAATTTCTAATTCACTCAGCAATGCTTGTAACACCTTGGCTGACTGACCAACTAAGGCTTGGTCATCAGCAAACTAAACTAATTTTATGAATTGTCCACCGACTTCCATTCCTATATCAAATTGTGGATTAGCCACCTATCCTTCCAATCCATTCCTGTTTTCTGCTGTATTTATTAGTTTTCTCAATTCATTGTATCCAATGCCTTTCTGAAATATACGAACCAGGCAAATTCTTCCTGATTGTATTCTATATCCCCTATATTCCTCTCAATTATTGATCTCATCACTACAATGGCATCACTCCTGCCTCTCCCCATCCTAAATCCAAACTGATCAACCCCCAAGTAATCATTTACCAGGCTCCTTATTCTTTTATTGATCATACTGAGAACCGCTTTAGCTGTGTGGGTAATGAAACTTATTGTTATGTAGTCCTCACATGATGCAGCCATTACCTTTTTTGGAATAGGAACTAACACTGATGACACAAAGTCTTCTGCCCAGATTCCTTCCTCATAGATGCAATGAATCAGTCCATATAGAGTCTGCCTCCCACATTTTTCTAAACCTTTAAGTACTTCTGCAGGAATATTGTCTACCCCCATGATCTTATTTGATTTCATCTACCTGACTGCCCTTTCTATCTCATCGTCGATTATGCCTGGACCTAAGCTATCTTCATCTATGTTATATTCACCTTCTGTCTAAGCTTGTTGGCTTAGGGTCTTTACCATACAGTCCTTCTTTGTATTCCTTCCATCTCCCTTGGACCTTTATGTTCCAACTACTATCTCACCTGACTTATCTTTAACTGTTAACACATCTTCCCTTCTTCCTGATAGTGATTTAACCTTCATGTAGAGTTCAACAGTTTCACTCTTCGCATCTTCCACCACGCTTCTATTGGTCTATTTGTTATCCATCCCAATTTATTATTTAACTCATTGTACTCCCTTCAGCTAAACTCTGTAGTCACATTTTCCTATTTCCTTCACTTATCTATTTTTCTAATAATCTCATCCGTGATTCATGGTTTCCTTGTCCTTTTACAATTTAAAGTTCCCATATTTTCTTCTGCGGCTTTCAATATATCCCCTTTTTTTATGTTTCCATTTTTCCATGTTATTACTCAGTTCCTTTCCCTCAGTCGTAATCTTCTCTAAAGTCTGCTGATACTTCTTCCTTGTCAATTCAGTTAATAATTCTATATTCCATTTCCTAATCAGCCACCCATGCCTTATCTTTTTGAACCTGATATTACAACTCATGACCACAAGATTGTGATCTGCTTCTTCCTACCATTTTATTCAATATCATGGTAAAATCCTTGATGGCTCCCACCCCTCTGCTGTATGCTGCTATATAACTATCACTCCAGTAATATCCGCTATCCCTCCATAGACCTAAAATATATGTTTCCTCTTTCTATCTCATGCTTTATATTCTCTAATTTTGCTATCCTCAACATTGTCCCAACATTCCAAGTTCCTATTCCAAATAATTCGGTCTTCTTTTCCTGCTTCTTCTGTCCTGCTGCTGTTGGTTTTGCTTTGCAAGGATTTCAAGAGATGACGACTGTGGAAGCCTTGCCTCTCCTGCTGCCGGGCTCGACACATGGCTGATTGGGTCGAGTCCTGTAGTTGCCAGGACTGATTTTCTCTATATTGCCCATGACGAGAATCTTGGGAATAATAATTGAGGTGGTTTCCTATTGCCTTCCTCAATAGTTTTTTTAAGGTGACACCATCACTCAATGGCCGCCCCACTGGGGTCAGATGCCTTTGCAGCCGCTTTACTGAGGAACAGATGCTACGTGGACTACCTTTTGCCTGGCTCCTAACCTTCAACTTATCTGGCATGGGTGACCCAACCAAGAGCAATTACCATTGCTCCCGCCAGCACAGCTCTAGCGGTCATCGGAACACACAAGCCCTTCCACCACATCAAGTTGGTAGTCAATTGGAGGGGTTATCATTTTAAGCAGAAGAGTTAACATGAATCAAATGATGTCTATGTCAATCAAATTTCTATCAGACAATATCTAAAAATATATTTGGGAACATTTTTTAACCAGCCAACATGGGACACTTAAACTACAGACTTGACATTTAGATTTTTATTTGTAATTTATACTTATCCGTTGACTATAAATGACTAAAAACAAGCCCCTGGCTTAGCATTATGTTAAGGAAAACATTATTGGGGAAAGAAAAAGGAAGCAGTTTAAAAGTAGATGAATAGGAACTGTCTCCATACTTTTTTGAAGATGTTGAATTATTTATTATACTTTCTACAATCTTACAACTGCTTTTTTTCAGATAGTATCCTCAGGTTTGGTAGGTTTAGATGAAGCCGGTGATTACACACCACTGAACTCTAAAGCCTTAATTAACAAACACAAAATATTCTTATACTTCACACCACATATTACAATAACTCACTCCTTAGCCTTGCACACTTCCTCCTTCCATAATTCCATCCAAAATGCCACAAAGCATTTTCTTTACTTTTATACACAAAGTCAACCATTAGCATGCTCAGTGTGTAAATTCTCTGAGGCATATCTTGAAATAATAATCCAAAGATCAGTAGTCGTATGCTTCCAGATTTGACTGGCAAGTATCCCAATTTCAAGCAAGAAATTTGGAAATTCATTATCCTAAATTTTGCCATATCAAATTGTTTTAATCGTGGACCTTGCCTTGATTCTGATTGGTTTTTGGCATGGTACCTCCCCTGCCCAGTATAAATGGGGGGGTTAGTTCATGCAAAATGCTTTCTCTGGTCTGAGTGTCGGAATTCAAGTCTTTGTAGGACTTTGGCAGTTGGCATTATTTCAAATGGTGCTTGTTGCCAAAAAGAAAAGCAAGAACATCATACGTGCCCCAGTGTCAAACATCTAAACAAAGCTATTAAAAATAAGTCACAGTAACTCCTTAAGAACTGGGCCCTGTTGGGCCTAATGAGATATTAAAATTATGAGTTAAGGAAAATACTTTTAAAATAGCATTACCAGACCATAAATTGAAAAAAATGGCCAAAAATTTGGGGTTAAAGACTGCATTTGGAAATCATTTTACTCTAAAAGAAAATAACAAAAATGGCGAGCATATATTTTATACAGTGTACTATAAAATATGTTCTATCTAATTTATTTTTGTTCTGGTAGCCACTACAAACTGCACTACTGTTCTAAAGCGCCACTACAGAATAACAACTATATTTCACTTCATGAAATACAAGAAGTAGGCGGAAGATGTTATCAAAATTGACATTAAACTTTTCATCTGTGGTTCTATGGCCAAAAGCTGAGATTATTCAACTATTTACTCAGTTTGGTCTACCGCAACAATAGTTTTAGAAAATGGACCCCCATTTATCTTAAAAGAATACCATGAACTTCACTTGAAAACCAGTATCCATCACGCCAAATTGTCTCCCATGTAATTAATGCCAGTTCAAATGGGCAGGTGAATCTCTATGGCCAGTCCTAAGCTCTCAATGATGCTAATAAAGACACTCAATTAATACAAATTCATCTGACAAATTGGCCTTTTCCATACAGAATGCTTCCAATCCGCACACTGGAAAATGTCAAGTGGAGACCATACTAAGAAGGCAACTTCGTAGGAGACTACTCTTGGTCAAACAATCTGTTCCTGCTTCTATTCACCAAATATTAACAAGATACACACATTTGTATTTAACACATGGATTTCTAAACTTGGAGATGGAGTATTCATTTCAACCTGTGCAGTGTGAGAAATGGTTCTCAGGCATCGTACGGAAGCTATCAGGTTGGTCTACTTATTTCATGAAAACAGATTAGGAGATGTTTTCTAGCAACGCAGACCAATTAAAGTCTACTGTGGTACCAGAAGAAGTGGTTAAATAACAAACGAAAAATGCAAATCGACAGGAATTATATCAACTGTGCCATTGTTCAATAAATGTACCTAATTTTTCATAGCAGCCATTATTTTTAATTTAAAACTAAACTTGGAACCTTTAGTAAACCCTAAAGCCATTTCTGAAATACCATTACCTGAAGCATCTTTTGTGGCGATGTCAAAGTCTACCCAATTCTGGAGACATGAAGTCTCATGCACCCCACATTATTTTTAGAGAGAGGAAGAAAATATATGTTGGATATATGTGTTTGGATAGGCACAACTATTTCATGGGTGGGGTAATGTTGAGATATTCCGTATTAAGGGAACCAAAAAGGGAAAATTTCATAAGTATAAAAACCAGTACGTTACCAAGAATTTTAAGAATTAAATAAAATTAAACGGCTGACATATTCTTCATTCCTGGGAATTATAACATAACTGATACAACTCACTGAAATAAATTCATCTAGGACCTAAAGATTCTTTGATATGATGATTATGTGATCCAACGGACACCTGTTCAAGACTCACAAGCTCTCTCAAATTAAAACACGCAATTTTGTTTTCTAAATAATTTTACCAGTCAAAATCCAGGAATATTCAGGCTGTGAAAAACAAATACTATGATTGAAATACAATAAGTGAGGTTAGTTATTGTTGCTGCGATGAGACTAATTGATATGTAAAATTCCACTTTGTAACAAAAGTTACTCAAATAGCAGCCATTCTCACAGTTCATCATGCTTGTAGTACATACCGATGGATATAGGATCAGCGTAGGATAGGAATGGACTCCTTCCTGTTGGCATAACATCAAATCTTCCTCACAATTAACAGCACCAATTCTCAGCGCGCCTTCCAGTGCGCGTGCCAGCCTCCTCCAGGCAGGAGCAAGATCGTGACAGTGGGAACACATCGGCGAATAGAAGTTAATGAACCACATACGCTCCGAATTAATTACACTTTGTTCTGAAAAGAAACAAGAACTTATTTGAAAAAAGTGTTTAGTTCTTCATGACAATTATAAATCACTTTCTTGTGGGATTTCTCATTAAGAAATTTACAATTCGAATGATGAGGCAGTCAATATCATGCGAATTATTTATCGGGTCTTACCAAAGTCGGGTTTATTAAGGGTTATAATTTCAGGATCATCATCATAAATTCCAAATTGATCATGATAATACGTCCACGAGTGATAATGACCCTTTTTCTTGGAACTGTCTTCGTCACCGTAAAGGTCGTACTTCTTTCTGGAATCTTCATCTTTCAGGACTTCATAGGCCTTTGTTAGTTTTACAAACTTCTCGTGCGCCTCAGGATCATCCTACATTAGATGAGTAATGTATAGTCCACAAATAAATATTTAATAGGAATCGGATAGAGAAGCAATAACATAAAAAGTCTACATGACTTACTTTGTTTTTATCAGGGTGTAGGGTAATAGCAAGTTTTTTAAATGCTTTGCGTATTTCTCTATTGTCTGCATCTTTTGATATTCCGAGTAGATCGTAGTAATCGTCTGTACTTGTGAGTGTCACGGCAAAAAGACTAACAATTATGAATATATTCCACAACACACTCCTGAAATATAAAACCGAGTCAGTCATTGTCTTCCATTTTTTCAACGCTGATTTTTCAAATTGTTCGTACTTGTGAATAAAGCCATACCAAATAGACAATTACTACAATAAAATGTAACCCGTTACTTACATTTTCAATGAGGATTATATCCCCCTCTTAATACTTTTACGTGCCGACCTTCAAGTGCATATTAATACACCCACTACCTTCATCATATGGACGCTGCCATTTTTGATTTACTAGGAAGATTCTGATTGGTTCATCGGGACGTTTACTTTCATTTCGTTTTTGTTTTTAATTATTCCATTCGTCTGCTTTTAGCCAATGATAATATTTAATACAACTCTCTGTAGGCTTTGAAGGGATAACAGGAACTGGCGAATAGTTGTTTGAATATCGTGGTCGAGTGTGGATGGTGGCTGTGGAGCTCAATAGTAAACAAGCGTATCGTTTTAACGTGCAAATACTCAGTGACTTCGTGTAGACATCGGTGAATCTTCAGCATTTCATAAACATGTCTGTGTTCCGAAAGTTGGGGTTCCAGTAGTTCTTGTGCATCCCTTCAGCATGTTTAATTGGACTAACGAGGATTAAAGGATACCCTCTAAGCTTCCTTTGTGGGTACCTGCTGTCTCTACCCTTTGCCAAACGAATGGTAATTATAACTGCTTCTCTTAATTGTTTTAATGTGTGTATTCATTTTGTACAATTATTGTAAAACCGCTAATGATTGAAAAAATGTCGAGGTGATGTCTTGAAATGATGGGCGATTTTGCAATGAAGGGTAATTTTGGTTTCTTGCTTAGATTTATAATGCATTTTTTAGAATCCAAGTGATTTGTTTCGGCGAAAAGTTCTTGTTTTTAGGCAGTCAGTAGTAGAAGATTTGTGGTTACCTTCCTGATGTCTTTCCCTTATAACTTATAATGTTGAATGCTATTGAATATCTCGTTTTGTGGGTGGTTTTTTGAATCAATGCTTTCTATATTTCGCCTGAAATATACCATTGGAGGTTCGAAATTTTAAGATCATAGTTTGAAAATGCTCATTTGTGCAGCTCTCTATAATGTTTATTCTGTGCGAGAGTATAGTGTTTTACGTTTCTAATTCCGGAAATGAAAGAAGCTTTTTAGATTTGATTATTATTCTGAAGGTGGTAAAGTGACTAAACTCCGGCAGTGAATTTTATTATTTTATCATTGCATTTAAAGGCTAGAATTGACTGTTTAGCCACCAGCTGATAGAGCGTGTTGGTGGGTTCATTTAGTCATTGATGCGGCGATAAAATTTCCAAGTGAAGAACGATTGAATTCTTCCTAAACGTAATTCGAAAACAAAGGAAGTTTACAAACACAGTGGAAATGACGCTTCATGAGGAGATAAGATTATGAAGTTCGAAGGCTGAGCTCTTCCCGATGAAGGTTCCCACGGCGGAAGGATGAAAGCCTCTTCCGTGGTGGTTTTAAGAGGGACAAGAGGAAGATTAGGAATTTAGTTTCTCAACCCGCCGCGCGTGATGGTTTGCGGGGTGTAAGTCGGGAACATCCTCTTTGTGAGGGTCCTGCGATGCAGTTAGTGCTCTCGACTGGTTGTAGATTGACAAATAAGTTTTTTCCTTGTTTCAATTAGCGGTAGCGGCATGGAGAATATGGCCAATTGACTTTTGCCAATTTTCAAAGCTACAGCGGCATTAATATATGGTATATCTTCTCTTCGTTGTTGTGACATTAACAGATAAATGTGCACTCACCTTTGTTATCATATAGTTTCACAATATCCCTGTTAGAAGAAAATTTGTAACCCTTGATATATTGGTATCTTGATTGTGGCAGTCGAGAACTCCAGATTCCTCTTGCTTCAATAACGTTTAATTTGTGTTGATGGGATTATTTCCTGTGCGCAGTTTTCAGCGAGAAATAAAAGTCGTACCCTATAATTTTAATTCAACATTTTATTTAGGTCCATTCCCAATTTTTCGTTCGATGTTGTAACAGCTCGCTGCGGTAACTATCCCGCGCCGTGTTCTTCTCCCTAATCGATACAAACGTCCGAATTGCAGTTGTAATGAGCACAATAAGAGTGAGAATAAGACAGTTTTGACAGACCTGCGCGCACTTTGGATTGACAAATCATCCAATATTGTAATTGTAAGTTAAGATAATATCAAAGCAGATTTTTGTGCAGGAATTAGCTCAACTTTTAGCCGGGGGTATGGTTTATTGTTCTGTCTGTCTTGTTTTATTTTTGTAGTTTTTCGATGTAGCTGAGGTATTATGGATGTAGCAATCTCTCATTTAACGCCTTAAACCATCTGTTTTGTGAAATAAGCGCCTATTGGCACAAAAATCAATTTCAGTGAGTTACCTTACGCCTGGCCGCCATATTCATGGTTGCAGACGTTTTCAATGTAATTGTATTGATATTAATCAGTCAATGGTTAAGATTCTCGTAATAAAATGATGTTTGAAATATTATTTATCTAATGTTTATTACTAATCCGTGAAATATTTACTATCCATGCGAGGGGTAATATTGATGACCCATGCCTTGATTGTTTCATATATATGAGCAATGTGACATAAAGATGATTGGTTGATGATGAGTGCTATGTAATGATGCATAATGGAGAAAGCCTGGAGACTTCCCCCCCCCCCAAGGTGATGTACCGTAATGCTTTGTTGAAGGCTAGAGGAGAGTTTTTAAACAGCGCAAGATCCGCCGTTTTATGTTGCTACATTCCACGTCGATTTCCGATTTTAATATTTTGTTTTGCGTTGTATTAAGAAATAATTAAAGTTAAGTTAAGAAAATAATAAATATCATATCATTAATGTCGTCATATTAATGGAGTAAAAGCGTTTAAAGAAAGGAGCAGAACATTTTGCCTTTGAATGTATAACCCCGTTCATTTGTTTCCGCCCAAAATTGTGTGTAAGGAATTACTATGTGTTGTAGTTTTACGCAGAGTCGAAATAAGTACTTTCAAGAAATAAGATGTGTATTTTATTTGACGAGAAATGCTCTCTTACGAAATTGGGAATGTCTGCTTGGTTTTCATAAAAAAGGGTTAATTTGTTGACATTTTTCTCGGAAGGAAGTGTTTTCCGTAAAAATAATAGGCACAGAATCAAATGGAAATCGACTAATCAGTAAACCGTTTTGAAGCAGATAGAAGAAAGTTTAAATGAGTCAAGGTTAAAAAAGTGCCAAATGGGAACACGCCTTTTATGGATTAAATACATCCCTAGGCCAGTGAGAATGACTTTAAATCTTTTTAGTCAATCTTTCCTAAAATATTATAATTACCTCTGGGCCATGATAAAGGCTAGCGACACCGGTTCGCCAGGAATAACGTAAGTTACCGAGGTTGCCTGCACAATAAGCGAGAGTACCCTTTTACATATCCTTTCGCTACTGGCTACCTCTCCGGCACTTAACCCTTTTCACTTGGTGGAACAGCGATAGGAATCGTCTCTGGGCAACTGG
This sequence comes from Hetaerina americana, assembly GCF_022747635.1. Taxonomy (NCBI): domain Eukaryota; kingdom Metazoa; phylum Arthropoda; class Insecta; order Odonata; family Calopterygidae; genus Hetaerina; species Hetaerina americana. The sequence continues at coordinate 82,746,380 of NW_027286763.1, forward strand.
TCTCGAGTAAGAAATTCCATAGATAAGAGTAATAATTTTTAGATCTCATATTAATTCTTTCCGTCGTTTACTGAAGACGTAGGAGAGCGTCAAAGAAAAAAATTAGAGGCTTGCTAGATGAGAACCATGTGGATGATACGTGACGTGACCGCGAAGTACGATGCTACAAAAATGTTTATAATGTGAAAGGGCCTATTAAAAGGCGTAGACACTAGGTGGTGGTCATGTGAGGACTGAGGTGCCTATCATGCATATGACATTAGAGGACATGGTAGAATATATCCATGGGTAAGATGACCCTACTATTACTAGTAAAACCTATGAATGTGCCGTGACTTGATTGATTCCGATCTGTAGGACTCCTATTAAACGTCAATATTCCTGAACCGGTTGAAGTAATGCAAGGCAGGGTAACCGGTATTCACTAAAGGTAGCCTAGGTTCCCATTCAATTCCCGGGACATCGACTACTTGGGAAAGGCACTTCAGCCAAATTTGCTTAACAGCGCACTGATTGCAAGTCTGCAAGGGGAAATGCGAAGTATGGCCGTTCATATTTTTAAGGTTAAATGTACGTAGTATTGTAGTATGAAGGAGATTTTTGTGCGAATGCTATTCTCACTGAATGAGTGAATGGAAATGTTATCACGTTTCGGCAGTGCCGAAACAAGAACAGAGATTTCTGGCGTGCGACGAAAGTATTATTACAGGTATACATGCCTACGTAAGATGTAAATAGAAGGTGGGATTTTATGGAGGATGCAGGTGAAAAGGACGTCATAGGAGAGGAAAACATTTCGGGGGGGGGGGGGGGCTATATAAATGGCAGGGGTTGATTACACATCAGACTGCTTTTTACCAAAAATCATTTCCTCACTTCCTCGGTCGGACAAGGTTTTTCTCATCCCTTGCCATTCTTGGAAAAAATGGAATCTTAAATATGTCTGTTCTGCACTTGTTCTCTCCTACCGAGATACGTTGGGGCTAGTGATACATTTTCAACATTATTGCTAAAGAGACATCCTTCCAATTTATGCTAGAGATTTCGTCTGTAATTCAACTTTCGCTCCGTGACTTATTCTCTACCTAGGTCCTCTAATATTTTTGATACGCTTACTCAATTAATCATCATCATCGGCAACGTTTTACAAATCTAGCTCCTTTACTTCCGATCCAATTCGGCAATTAAACCAACTTCTTGAGGATCGCATGTATCAGCCGTCTTTTCTAAATTAGGCCGGAGGGGTTAAATGAAAGTACAGTGAGTGGGCTTGCATTATCTTCCTAATGTTCTCTTGAAGTGGTTAACACGGTTTTTAAAACTATCATCTAAGTAGATACGAATACAAAATATCTAATAATAGAGATATACTATAAAATACTTTTTTTTAATAAAGTGTCGAAAAAATTTCAAAGATCTCTAGGTTTACTCGCTGAGGATATCGACAAAAGTAATGATAGAATGCCAACCTATCAGGCAGCTGGAAAAATTGATGATAATTTAGACACTAGAAGATTCTCATAGTAAGGAATCATATGAGCTGAAATGAACAGTACTAATATGAAGAAATGTTTTAAATTCGCGCGGCAGAATGTAAGAAAAATAAACTTATTGAGTGGAGGCACTGATCACAAATGATATATTGTATCTGATAGTGGAAACGCGAAAGTATAATAATAGAAGAAAAAAGGGCTGCAAACTTACGAAGTTATCAGAAGCAAGAAAAGGCATGCAATAATTGTTGAAACCGTTGACGAAGCAGTGTGCAATAACTTGCCGCAGTCACCAGCTGAAGTAGTCTTCAGGTGTCATTTAGGGGGCTAATATCGTCGGAAACTCTTTATTCGGAAAGCAAAATTCAAGGATTAAGGATACGAGAAGGACTTAGGAGAATGACCATGAATGGAATACGACCTCGTATGTCAAGCTGGTGGTGAAGAGACTTGTTTCTTTATGAGGAAAAAAATTGAAATCCTAAGAGGTTAAGATTAGTAGCGAAACCAGTCTTCAATTTCATGTTTTCAGACTGGCGATTGCTGTTTTAATGTTTCGGGGAAGAATGAAATCACTTTCTCTGGGGATGTTAGAGGTTCACAATTGCAATGGTAAGAGAGGAAATGGTTTGGAGACAAGAAGAGGCTTTCTGAACTGCCATAGGAGTCATATCGTCATTTTCGACGCATATCTACATCTACATCAATACCCTGCAAGCCACCAAAAAGGTGTGTGGTAGGGGTGCAGCACTAGGAGGAAAGGGTAAGGGATGAGGGGGTTAGGGTTTTTCAAATGGATGGGGAAAGGTGAGGGGAACCTGCAAAATAAATAAATGAATAATATATATATATATATATATAATATATATATTGTAAACATATATATAATAAAATATATAAAATAATATATATTATATATATATATATATAATAAAAATATATAAATGTCTGATAAGGCTTTACAATTTCCGACATGGCACTAAGGGATGTGAATTTTGTTAATCTCTTACCAGTGACATGCCTGTCGTCATGTGAAGTGTAAACATCGTCGGGCTGTTCTTGAATACCTTTCGGATAGTATTGGTGGATTCGATTTTTTGGTTAATTGTTGGGGCGCGCAAGTGGGAAATTAGGCATACATGTAGTTTATGCGTCTGTTTTTTGTGTGAAATGACTTCCCAGGACGACATTATAAAAGGCAGTTCCTAGTTAGAAGGAATTCCTTGTGTTGATTAAAATCAAGCCCCTTTAATATGACGCCTACGCTCACATGAGGGGTTGATGCGTTTTCGTTTCGTTTGCTGTGGACAACGTTTCTGAACACGATGATCAAGTTTAAGTTCGGGACTTGCTGACGCATCAATGGGGCCAAATTAAGATGTCAAGATTGGATAATTAAATGAAAAGACTTGGACGTGGCGAAATAACGGATATAAGCGACGTCATATATGGGTAAGTGTTCGTCATACATAGTCTTTTGATGGGTCCCGCCTCGAGACATTCTGTGTGGAAGTCCGGTAGGTCTACCAGTTGGAATTTTCAATCATTTATATTTTTGTTTGGTGTTAGCCGGATGTGTTCCATTTGACATGGCTCTACGGACATAAATTATGAATGAGATGCATATTTCGGTAGAATGCTTTGTTGTGATGACTTCATCTGACTGACTGATTTTGTGTGGATTCATTTAGAAACATGACCGTCAATTAAACATATTACCAGAATTCTGTTGAATGACGTAATCATGAATATGACATCTGTATAAAAGAGCATAACTGCATCGGTTTACTGCTTAGTTCTATATCCGTTCCCCTGGGATTTTTTTAATATTGATACTATGTTTTGCTAACATGACATCTGATCTACTCGAAGATGAGGGCCCGGCATTCTTACCCTACTGACTTCTATTTGTGTTCAAATGAAGCCTTCCATGTTCTCTTTCTTGGATTATTAGGGAAATGTTTAGACGTGGAAAGAGTGTGTGGAACACCCCCGCCGCCAACCGAAGGTGCCAACGTTGCTTACGTAAGCGGTATGGCTTGAATGTACATTCCGTGACTCGATGCTTGGATCGTGTTACCAGCATCCAGTTGTAAATCTTCCGTTGAATTACTTATGGTTCTCCGAAGGCGTCACAATGTCGTATTTATATCTGATAATTTTTTTTTCCTGATTTGACGAAACTTTGTCCTCATCTCTTGGAAAGTTTAAATGCTAACAGTATGCCCAACTGGTTGAAAATTTTACATTAAACCCAGAATTTTCATGAAATCTGGATTGGATAGTTTCTTTCACTTTAATTCAATTTTTAATTTAATGTGCTCGTCGTTAAATGGTTCACTTTTGCGTTCGTGTGAATTTTAGTAGCATTATAATCTTTTGGTTTGAGTGTTTCTGTTATTAATATTTTGGTGTTCTAATGGTTGAGGTAGGTTTTGGATGGGCTAATAGACATAACACCGCTACATTTCTAAACCTGGAATAACGAGAGACAACCTGACTCCCCACCTACAATAAAGCCTCCTTCAATCCCTTCAATTCTGCCTCCCTTCATTCCGTCCGACATACCTATCGTTTCTTCCGCTAACCTCGCTTGCCTAACTTCCTTTCCTCTATCACGGTCTCACAAATTCCATCGCCAATCAAAATGCCCCGCTTGTGCTTTCTTTCCCCCATTGATATTTCCCAAGAGCACTATATCCTCCCCCAACCTCTCTAGTACTTCCTCGTCTGTTTACCTTTCCGTTCATTTTATTTATCTTACTTCGTTTGTTTTTGCTCTCACATGGTGTTTAAATAGTAAATTATTAGCATTGTTAGCTTGGAAGTCATAGCAAATAAAATTTTTAAATATAAATAATTATTAATTCATTTGAGTTTGTTGTGTTGTGTGAATAAATAAGGAAATAAGTATTAGGGTAATGCTATATAGTACATCCGAGCTAGAGGGTGCGTGATTATTTTTCATTTGTTATAATTTTTTATTTTATTTCACTACGTGTGATTGGTGGGCCCCTGACGTAGAGGGAAACCTCTCGTAAACCCTGATAGAGTGTGTGTGCATGCGATTAGCAAGGATTAATGCTGCATAGTACATCCAAGCTAGAGTGTGTGTGATTAATTTGCCTTATTATTATATTACGTGTGACTAACGGGCCACTGGCGCAGTGGGAAAACTCTCGTAAGCCCTGATTGAATGTGAGTGTATGCGACTAACAAGGATCAATGGTGTGTGCGGTAGTAGTAGTTTATTTTAGCGGATTGTGGTGGTTTTTGTCCTTCGACTCTGATTGGTTATCGGTGAGTGCTTTCCTTTTTCTTGCTATCTTTTTTTTTTGACCTCTGAAAATCAGACCTTACTTAAGCATCGTTTTTTCCGCTTAGGCTTCATATTCCTTTCCAAATCGTAACTTATCGAGTGAGCTAAATTTTCCGTTTTGTTTTTTTGCATGTGGTATTTTTCTTTTTTACGGTTGGTTACCTAACACCCCCCGCCACACGCCCTTGCGGCGGCTTGCGGGGTATTATGTAGATGTAGATGTAGATGAATGGTGCATAGTGCATCCAAGCTAGAGAGTGCGTGATTAATTTTCATTTATTATTATCCTCATTTTTATTTTATTACGTGCGTTTGAGTGCTTGAGACGAGCAAGGATCAATGCTGTATAGTATATCCAAGCTAGATAGTACGTGATTTATTTGCAGTCTTCCAGCATTGTTCTTACCGTTTGCGGTATCTAATTATTTCAATTATTTTTAGTTTTTTATTATATTTATTATTGGTTTTATTTTCAGTTATTTATTTATTTGCATAATTTTTATTGATTTACTGCTTATATCTTCTCTAATTTCCCTCACCCATCCTTTGCCCAATTATAAGAGTACGGCTGGGGTTGACTCTTCCCATTATATTCATACGGCCGTAGTTGCCGTTCGCTTTGTACACTGAAACTGTTATGTTGAAGAAATCGATTAGCCTGAATAGACTGGGGCTGCCTTCATTATCTCTATTTTAAAATGCCACTAAGCTAGGAAAAATTTTATTCGTGTTGAAATTATCTTTTATTTGTGGAGTTGAAATCTGTATGTAGCAGTTTAATGATGAATACCAAATTGATACACTTTCTTCCCAAATGTGCAGGTCATCGATATAAAATGCACTAAGTATTCGTATACAAAATGCACAATGATGGATGAAACCAAGGATCATCAGCGAACTGCCCGTACTCTGTTTTGAGTCTATTCTGAAATATTATCGTCCGATGAAAATTAAACATTAATTATGCTTTTTATGCTTATGGTCATTAAAAAAGATGTTTCTTCATTAACTGGTCGTGAAGGTCTCCATTGGGAGTTTAAGATCACTTGACATACTATCCAATCTGAAAAAGAAGACAAAGGCCCTAATCTATATGCTTTCAGGTTTGAATAATATTTCCAAAAAATAGAAAGGTTGGTTTGGGAAATTATGCTACCAAAAATTGAAAGATGATAGGAAATCCAAAAGAGGTACATGCAGAAAAAATTGAGCAGGGTAAAATTGCTTGGCACCAACGTACAAGGCACAGCATAAAAAACTTGCCAAATACTTGCATGCAGAGAACTTCATTGCAAGTAGTGGTTGGCTATGATTTAAGAGAAGGCATCATATTTATGATGAAGGTGCATCAAAAGGGCTGATAGTGATGCTGTTGAACCACTTACAGAACAATCGCAAGCAGTGATGATTGAATATGATTTTCAATAACATCAAGAGCTATAAACCAAACTAAATGGATCCATGCTAGAAAGCCTTTGACAGAAAATACTCAAGATTTATGAAGTGAATCAAAGGCTCCCAAATGAAAATTCTGTAAAGATTGGATGTCTATCCTTCGATGATTAGCTCACAATCTGATCATTCGGTCATTAACTGATCATGGACACAAGTTAACGTGTGTTACCATGGAATGACATCAATAACCTTAAACTCAGACGAGGATAAGAAATGACTTTTCTCTATCACAAAGGAATATGGCAAATACATAGTTTAATGGGATTATCAAATCAGGCTCACTCCATATTCATGCCGACACTGAAGTTACAAAATAACATTTATGTTTGGAGGATTCCTAAGAAAGAAAAAAAAGAGCTTTTCTTTGGTACCAGTGGTGAGTAAAAATCCCAAATCAATGTTGCCACCAAAAGATACACCAAAAAAATTATGACAAACACTCCCACGATCATACTCATTGGAGGTGATTAACTCTGTTCACAGTATTCATCCGTGGAAGCTTCACTGAAATCTTATGGGATTCAATTTAAATTAAAAATTACAAAAGAACTAAAAACGGGGATCGAGATGGTGCGTGTGGCTAACGTACTGGCTTCCCACCCTGAGGGCCTGGGCTCAAATCCCGGCGGTGTTGAATATTTTTCAGAGGTATCTCGATCCCTACTTGAGGAGCTTTGCGGAGGGCACTTTGAGTGAGTATGCCATCCGTCGGATGGGACGTTAAGCTGCGGACCCCTGGGCGCCTTTCATAAAGAGCAGGCTAATGCCGACGCCGGGTTTCTCTCCACCCTTAATCCTTTCCTGTCCATCCCCTGTGGTGCAAATGACCTCAGCTGTCGGTCGCCTCCCCTAAATACTACTACTACTTAGAACAAAAAACTAGTACCATTTTTTTTGCAGTTAAGCTCAGCTTTATCTAAATAAAAACTTGATCAATTTTCTTTTTTAATATAGTAAATATAATAAATGAATGGGATGATAGAACTGAGTAAGTTTGTTATGTTCAAAGGCAGTTGTGAAAAGCAACTTTAGAATTTATTTTTGGAAAAAAAATGTCCACTAAATTTTATTTAAATATATTGGATCCTTGCTTAATGAGCACCTTGCATAGTGAGTAATTCGTACAATGAACAAAAATATTTTTCAAAAATGACTCACTTAATCAGTGACTTTTTGCATAACAAGTGAGTGAAGAGAAGGGGATTCCCAGAATTATTGTACACCTGCTGATTCAGGTAGTGTTTAGCACTTGTTCTGCTAGCATCTTAGTGTACCTAGTGATCACACATTTTTTCCAATCCTGTATTCTAGCATATCATTTGTGATTTTTTTGCAAAGTTTAATAACACAGACACAAATGTCCCAGAATACAAAGCCACAAAAATACAACTATAAAAGAATTAAAATAATCATAGAAATTAAAACAAAAATCATTGAAAAGCAAGAATAAAATGAGCTGATCTAGCACATATACACAATTAGTAGACCAATGATTTGCACTAACCTCAGGAAAGATAAGATTAAGGTGATAGATACTTCAAAGGGAGTGGCAAGAATATCTACATAAAATTTGCGTATTCTCAATGATGCTGACAGGTTGCTTCTCATATTTCTAAGGGAAGGCAATTTGAAGGCAACACTATTTACAAGAACATCATTTGTTTGTAAAACGGTGTAAACGATTTTCTCTGACACCTTTTGGAAGATAGCAGGTTTATTAATGGCGGAAAAAGAAATATTTTAAGGAAGTAGTAGGTAGAAGTTTAAGAGAAGAACCGGTATCCACAGCATTGTGAGGCATGCTTAAGCAGTGAGCTCTGACTCAAAGATAGCAGAGAACTTCCTTGGTGAGTTGAAGAAGCTAGTATATTTTGAGGGTTACCTGCCGCAACAGGTTTTAAATTGTGATTGGATGGGTCCTTTTTTGTATTTTTTTGGGAACAAAATTTTGAAGCATTGGTAAAAAAAATGTCTCAAAACAGCTTTCTAGTGAAAAAAGAATCGGGAAGGTATCATCAATTATAGAATAATTATTTTTCGTTTTCGACAAATCGAATTCGCATTCCAGGTTGGTTCATTCTATGTTGCTAATCGTCAATATGTTCCATGAGGTTACCCGTCAAAAACTGATGGATAATTTGGATTTCACCTAATCTGGATAATTCATGATGCAATTTGGTAGGTTTCACTGCATACACTGATGTTCTTAAAGCCCTCTGTGAAATATCCTAGCTGGGTATTTGGGTCAATGCTCATGTACATGGATGTAATGTTTTTAAGTAATTATTACTAAATAATAGCCAGAATATCATAATAAAATTCAGCATACTAATTGATTCTAATGCATACTACCTTGATCAAAAATTTCCCGGAATTTATTCAGAAAATTAAAAATACAAGTTTATTCATCTAAATCTATATTGTCCCCTTCAAAGTAATCCCCATCGACTGCAACACACTTATGCCAGCGCTTGATCCAATCCTCGAAACATTTTTTATATTCGGTTTTCGGTATGTCCATCAGTGCTTCCTGCGATTTTTCCATTACTTCCTCTCGGCTGCTAAAACGCGTTCCCCGTAATGGTTTTTTAACTCGATTGAACAGAAAGAAGTCACAGGGAGCCAAATCAGGTGAATTCGGTGGCTGTTGGATGGTATTTGTTGCATTTTTCGTCAAAAAATTACGAATAATGATAGCACTGTGCGACGGTGCGTTATCATGGTGCAAAATCCACGAGTTTTCTGCCCACATTTCTGGTCTCTTTCGGCGAATTGCTTCACGCAAACGTCTCATAACGCCCAAATAATACTCTTTGTTTACTGTCTGGCCTTCTGGCAAAAATTCATGATGCACTACACCGTTGTAATCCATGAAAACCGTCAGCATTGCCTTCTTTTTTGACTGAAAACGACGTGGTTTTTTTGGTCTCGGTTCATTTGGTGAACGCCATTCACTTGCCTGATGTCTGGATTGCGTGTCGTACTCATAAACCCACGTCTCGTCTCCAGTAATGATCCTTTTGATGAATGTGGGATCGGATTCAGCCTCGCAAATCATGTCTTTTGCGACGTCAACACGGTCTCTTTTTTGCATGAAATTGAGGTCTTTTGGCACCAACTTTGCTGCTACACGAGGGAAACCCAAATCATTAACCACAATGTCTTGGGCGGATCCATAGGCAATGTTCAAGTCCTCCGCTATTTCTCTGATGGTTAATTTGCGGTTATTGACCAACATTTCTTTTACTTTATCAATTTTTTCACCGACTTTCGATGTCGATGGTCTGCCACTGCGTTCATCATCTTCGATTGACTCACGACCACTTCTGAACCGCTCGTGCCACTGGTAAACGACCGTTTTTTTTAGAGAATCGTTGCCGAAACACTTTCCCAACATTTCCAACGTCCGTGCGCCACTAAATCCGTTTTTACGCAAAATTTAATACAAGTTAGTTGTTGCAAATTTAAATCCATTTCTGAAATTGTAAAAAATCGCCAACACACACAGAGATAGATGTACTCTTGGCTACGTAACTTTTGCAAATGTCAAGTTATGACACTAAGATTTAAAGGGAATATCAACAACAGATGTACCAATTTAACAAAAAAAACAGAACTCAAATCGGAACGATGGGAGCGCCAAACGGTGGTTATTCCGGGAACGTTTTGATCAAGGAGTATTTGTAATTCGCTACTTATGGACCAGATGTGGCACGTCTCAGTCGAAATCTTAATTCTTGTTGTCTCTTAATGCCGAAAATGATTTCTGTTAAAATGTTGTCACCGCGTATATCAACCCGATGGATGGTTTGACAGGTGAAGGTATGTAGTGTGTGTGCTTATATTTGCCGTTGTGTGTGCGTACATACTTCCCTCGTTGCAAATTTCATTCTATTTGGGAGGCAAAATTTAATTTCCTATTTAACTCGGTATTTTTTCCAAGTGAAGAACGATTGCATTCTTCCTAAACGTAATTGGAAAACACAGAAAGTTTGTGGAATTCACTCATCGGGGTAGAGGGGCAGTTCCTTTCCCTGTGCCGGTTATGGTTTCCCAGGAAGATCTGGTACCCGAAAAATCACAGCTTGGGTGGAGCTGTAGGTGCACAGAGACATGCCCGGGAATCGAACCCGGGACCCTCCGGTCAGTAGTCCAACGCTCTACTGGACTACCGCGACCGATATATATATATATATATATATATATATATATATATATATATATATATATATATATATATATATATATATATTTATGACTGCCTTGACTAGGACGAGGCTCAAACCTGCTACCTATGGAATGGTTATCGGTCAGGCGCCTAGCCCACCAATTTCACTCGGCTGAATATTTGTCCACCCTCTTCAAGTAAAGATATCTTCCCGCGTTTTATCTCCTGGTTGCTTCCATCCACTTGACGTGGATGGAAGTCGTTCTCTCTGCGATGAACTATAGATTTCCACTCGTATTGATTCACGAGTTTAATTTGGGCCACAAGTCTTACCTCACTAGGAAGAGCGTAAAATAGATGCTTGGATATCGTTTTCCACATAACCTTATTCCATTATGAATGCTGCCAGTGGGATAATATTTCCAAAATAGTTTCTGTCAATTGTAGTTTAAAGGAATATATGACTGGCTGGAGCGTGAGTTATGAGGAGTATGTCATTTCGGCTAAATTTTTGTACAAATTCAAACCGCTGTTCTTTTATGCGTATTCTTCCATGCTCCAAAAATTCATGTATTTTACTTTCTATCAATTGTCATTTTTTGCGAGAGTTTATTTTATGGAATAGCTCCCATTCAGTTACTATCTACAGTAAAAGATGTTCACTTTTATGCTGTCAAGATTTATTTGATCTGCTTCACCCCATGGCGAAGGTGTATTTGAATACCTCAAACGTAAGCCTCGTATCAGACGAAGGAGCAAGGAAGTGAGAATCATTGAACATTTTTCTTAGCTTCTCTCGCGGTTGTTGGAATTTCTATCTCGTCGCACATCCAGATTAACCTTTGCCATTCTCTAGAGAGCGCCCACCGTTAGTTTTGTTAATACTTTAGCCTTAGAGTTTAATAATTCACCATCGGTTACAATTCCACATCCTCTGTATTTCATTTTAGGGGAGTCATCTGCCTCCCCTTACCCACAATTCCAGGTGCTGATGTTGCCTGTGCGCCTATGTGCGCGTATACATTCCATGGCTTGTAAAGTTGTGGTTGATGAATCACTTGAATCATTTTACTAGCATTCATACTCGTAATATTTCACTGAAAAACGTATCAAGCTCCGTCAAGCCTTGAATTCGGAGTAGTTTTTTAAGATACACATCACCAAAAATTATGGAAGATTGTTTATTTTTTCGTATTATCGGACAATATTTGATTTTATGTTGACCTCAGTTCGTTAACCATGGAGGTTTTTCAATTCCTTCGCGTGAAGTGGCTCCATAATTTTTGACCTCTCTCTCCAATGTGTGCCATTCTCGTTTCGGTCAATTGCTGAGCTGTTCGATACTCGAATCGACTTTCTTATCCTTTGATTATTGGATATTAATTTATGCTTTTAATTTCCAACTTAAATTTCCTTGGTTTCCATCTCAAGAAAGGCATAAAGGCATTTTCTCGTGTTTAATTTAATATTCCTCCCCTTTAACGGCATGCATTAGGTACTTTTTAATTATTTGTTTCACTTAAAGCTCCATTTTGCCCACCGTAGTTCACGTCATCCGGTAGTGACGACTTCCGAGTACCACTCGTGGATTTCGGTGGCTTCTCAGAGCTGATGTTAAAAATTATCAAGGGGGTTAATATAAACCTGTATTTGCGTGAAATATTTATGGGGCCAGCCTATACTCTTAGTGCTTATCGTGAAAGGGAATGTGGAATGGGATAGTTTGTCTGAGTAGTGTTTGGATATTTAGTAGGCCCGACAGCTCTCCCATAGAACGCATATTTTTTGCCAAATGGCCATTTCTGCATCTCTCAAATCCTTTGATGCGCCCGGTTTTGTAGAAAAGACACAAGAGGAAGCTTAGTAGCCTCTACCCAGGGTCATGCCTAATGATTGCGTTCTTATGCTTGTCACAAAGGCCGCCGATTTCCTTTGTAAGGTTTCCCGTGGGTTGGCTTAGAGGTGTTTTCCCATCCTGAGAAGGTTAACGTTTGAGGTTCACTGATTCCGGCGTGAACTTGGAAAGCCCAGCGACAGAGCATCTCGCCTGCTTATTGTATCGATAATTTCGGTTGCCTGAGTAGCTTGATTTTAATGGAAGAGCATCCTGAACCGGTGTTTATGGATGTAGAGAGATGCTAGCATTTCGGTCACCGATGATCTTCATCATTCAGGAAAATTGTTAATCAAAGTGGCATCAACTTCGAAAAGATGTCTGGACCTGTGAACTTTGCGCAAACGCTACAATTTTCAACTTAGCACGATAAAAAGTTTTACAATAATTTAGGCTCCGTTGAAAGTTTTTTCACTCATGAGTGTCATAGTTATGTAAAATCTATATTTTGCCTGTTGTATCTATTTCTCTGTTAAGTTTTATTGTGTTGTGGCTGGAAGCTTATTTTTTAAGTCCAAATAATTATGTGCGTCATACGTACCAACTCAACTCCATTCTGCACAATTTCGGTGCTCGTTTGCATTTGCGCGGATGCTTTCGGAGCAGTTCTGAGTTCGTCCACGTTCGTTTCGAACGAACTTGGCGATGAGCAGGCCGCACCTTTCAAGGACTTGCCTCCTGTTGTCAAGACGCGAGAGAGTTTGCATCAGAGAATGAATGCACCACGGATAAGATTTGTCATTGCTGGAGAGTCCCTGCGATGGGATGCGAGGCCGAAAGCTACTTCCTACGCGGCAGTGGTTCGAAGCTGACGCCTCTCGCTTAGAATTACGTAATTAACCGTATTGCGTAACGCATCGCCGCGGATCCGAGTGCATTAATTCCGGAATGTTACCTCGAGGGTGATCTTGCCTGCTCAGGAAATCACGACTTTGCATCGAAGAATCGTGGGATTAAACCATCCGAGACGAGTCGCTTTCGTCTGAGGTATGGTACGAATATCTTCGCCGAAGTGACCCCGTGAGGTAACTCAAGCCAAGTTTCGCGTGATTGAGATAAGGATGGGCATTGGGACTGCCTAGAATCGAGGCACGGGTCTCATTGTCAGGACGTCTCAAATTAGGTGGAAATTGCTCTCACCCTGGACTTTCAAAGGAAATTCACGTTAGTTTAGAAAAGATTTTCTCGACAGGGGGGGGGGGCTCTGCCCACCCTTGGGGGACATTCCTGTTTTCGTGTATGGAATTGGAGCAACCGCTGTGTAGCAAAGTGTGATGTCCTGTAGAGTTTGTGTACACAGTCTAGGAGATGGGAATGATATTCTGAGGAATGGTGAAGGCGAGAAATAGAGCGAAAAAGCATGAGAACCATCGGTTAAGAATGATGGTTAGTGCTGCACACAATTAATTTACCACTCGTGCCAGGAAAAATGAATAAATATAACGAAAGAGGAAAGGATCAGTACCTATCATTTAATGGCTTTTAAGTCACATGCATCCGCAGCGTGCCTGTCATTGTTAGCTAGGCGGACCCAATGGTAGCTCTGAAGGGAAGTTTAAAATACAAGTAATTGAAAATGTGATGTCGCAAGAGATTAAGATCCAAAGGGGAAGGATCGGATACTCAACGGAGAGGTTTTAAGTAGGATGAGGGTGAAAGAAGTCTACAACTACGTAAGAAGGCGGCGGTAGATATACATGGAACAAGTAATGAAAGACGTCTAAGACAACAAGCAAATCAATTAGAGGTTTTCCTAAATAAGCTTGGTCAAACCAATCTTAGGGGTAATGAGCAAGAATGAGAATCAGCCAGGCCACATTCTGAATACGCTGTTGATATTTAGGACCCATGAATAATTATCATAAGTATTTAACTTGAAAGCTCTAAATGATATATAAGAATGGTTGAAAGTCGTTTAATCAATAATATGTAGCAATATTACATAAATATATACATAGATTTGGAAAAAAAACTCGACACATTTTTGATATTACTTTAAGAAAAAATTGATCACTGAGTTTTCAGAATAAACTTTCGTGTTCACGTGCAATTTTCGTGACCACGGCAAGGATAGGTTAAGTAACATATAGGCGTCGTTGGCTCAAATACTTGAGATAATAATACATTTTTCCATGCCTTTTATCAGTTGCCTCGCAGAGTATAATTCATTTATCCATCAAATAATCAATTACTCAATAAGTATTTGGACTCCCCTTAGTGCACACCATGCTGGCGGCTCGTGTTGGGTGACGTAGATAACTAGGTTAGACTTGTAGGCATTGGACCTCCTGAAAACATCGTCAGGTTACGCGTCATACTAATGTGGCTCATAAGGGAATTGTGTTGATATTTTGGTAACCAGAGCTCCTCTCTTAGTGCCAATGATTTGTCTTGTCTTGTTTCTACCTTTTCGCACATGTAAGATACAACTACATTAATTTCAGTCTGCCTATTGATGTATTCACCATGGCAACCGCAGTAATCAATCCGAGTTTTAATGGTGACGGTAGTTGATAACTCACTCTCGTCTTTAACTCTAAGGTATGTTAGATTTTCACATCAAGATATACGTGTAGGAGAAGCTCCTTTACCCTGCCCTATTCGGTTTGCCCAGTGAATTCTTGCTGCCTAAATGTCACAGTTTGTACTCCCGGATTATTTTGATGAAAAAGTATGTTACAAGTTTTAGAAATATTGAGTGTTAAATATTAATAATGAACCAGTCATATAAAGTATTCAGATTATGTTGCATGCTAGTATATAATTCTTTTTCTACATTTTCTGTTTTATCTGCCCGCCTACACCTTCAATCATCAGAATTCCCCCTCCTCCTTGTTCCTCCGAGAAGGACCATTGTGCAAGAGTGATTAACGGTTTCTCGGAGTGCAACTTGATCCGTAAAATTTCTCCCTGGCGAAAAAGTAAAACCGGGCCGATGTGCACCACCGGTCAAATAAGTGACCTGGGCGTTCGGCCTTGCCTTCAAGCTACTTTCTGTAGTTTTGTAAGCGGGAGGCGATCGACTTAGTTTTTTGTTTCGTTTTAGTCGTCTTAAGGAGCCGTTTTGAAAGGTCCTTGTGTTTCCGCGCAGCCGTGTCTTGCCCTTGTGGTTCGTGTCCAATTATTCGCCTCAAACTGCTTTTCCACCAACTCTTTATGGAAAATACATATATTTATTCATTCAAGTTTTAACATAGTTATATCGTTGAAAAGCTATGTTGTTAGTCCTGGTGCAAATTTTAAATTTGTGCAGAAATATCACATGAATAGCATTTAAAAAAATTAGTTTATTTGCGAGAAGATTTTCTCGTGAAAGAATCAATATCGGATAAAGTTTTCGCTTCTGGACTAATACCTAAACTTATCATCAATGCGGTATCCTCAAACTGCCGAGTTCAGCTTTTGTTCCCTTCTAGCTTGTTATCGAATGGCTGAAACCGTATATAACCATATTATTCCCTAGTTGGAGGTATAGTCGATCTGCTTCCGCCCATCTCTCATCCATTTAGTCTCAATTTCGCCCAGATAAAGACCACTATCTATCTATCCTCCACTGTCGCTACTGTTGCATGGAAATTAAAATAATTTATATAGCCCTGTATAAGTTTATTATATAATACCATATATATATATATATATATATATATATATATATATATATATATATATATATATATATAGGCCTTGTATAGGCATTATTTGTCTCAAGACGTTTGGGAAGGATAGTGAAATACCTCTAGATACCATGGAGTGCCCTAACGTACAGTTCAGGAGCTTAATTCATTCAGGAAATAAGATTGCGGTAGAGACTTTCGCAATGCGGTTATGGGTAGGGAGGTATATGAAAAAAATATGATGACAAAATTATGGGAGGATGAAGGATAAGCTGCAAAATAAGCGAATTTGTGTTGGACATCATTGAGGGGGAGATACGAAGAGTAAGACGAGCGAATTTATGTTGGATATGATTGAAGAGGAGAGGAAATTGTCGGGGAAATTGGAAGAAGTCAGTAAAAGTGAATGGAGGAGATATCAAGCGATCCCCCAGATGTTGAAGGCTGTGATCGATGAGATGACATAATACTTATAAGCGGGAGGAGAGGTTTGAAAAGTCGTTTTGGACAAAATAAACTGGAGTAGGAACTATTAAATGATGAAGAAGGAAATATTGTTAGCTTTTTTTGTCTTTCAGAAGTGCTTAATGTGACTAGGGAGATGCATAAGTGGACTATGGAGGTAATATAAAATGTGTCATTTAATTTCGCAGCACATATTGTTAAAGTAACTTACTTGTAGGAGGACTCCTGTTCTTCCTCCACCCACAGTTTGAAATCTTGCTTAACTCCTTGCATCCTCTAAAACTGCTCTATTTCGTTATCAGAAATACAGTGCCTTTGATGTAAGTAGTATTTGTTGTGAGACTTATTTTCAACAATGTGAATGATGGAAGAACTGTAGAAATAGGCTGTTCATTTGGTTAGTGGCTCTTGCAGCTTCTCACATGTCTGATAACCGACGGCTGAACAATGTTTTGAGTAGGATGTTCGTCACCTCGTCGTAAAATGCATTCTAGTTGTATTCTTATTGACGCTCATATAGTGTGGGTCAATTGTATATAAACTCATGGCTCGGATTTCCATTTCCAGTTGCATGCGAAAGTAAAGGTTTGTGATTGCTTCATCCGTCGTTGGTACTCAAATGAATACTTATCAGTTGGTTGGAGGCTGTCTTGGAAGTCCATTATGCTCTCTTCATGGCCAGTGATTCAAGAGTTTCTGCCATCATATACCTATAGCTGTGGTGGAAATAATTCGTCGATTAGAGAATTTTGATAATATTTAATTGTCAGTATATTTACGAAAAATCCATTATTTTTCAATCGACCAATAGACCCTGAAATCTTTATATTTGAGGTATTGAATCGGCATTCGGAGCGAACCTTTGTCCGCGATGAGAGTGCATTGATCGTCGAGTCGAGGTGAACACTCAATTAGATACGGCCTTAATGAGGTGCTGATCCCAGTTCTGGCGCATTGGCGACTTTATAGCCGATGACTAATGTAATACGAAAACAGTCAGACAAAATTAATTTTTTTAGCTCGCCACCCTCTGGGCGCATGTGTAAAAAGGTGTTGTGAAATCAGTGTTGAATAAGGTTAAAGGGAAAATCGTGTGCGATACCGGTTCTTGGGGTGTGTTGGGTAAGCTGTCCATACCGTTATGCTGCGGAGTTAGTGTGGGTGTGATGTGGGTACTCCAGTAAGAGAAAAAAAAATTGCACCCACCCGAACTCCCTCGATCTTCGATATAAACTCTCTCGGATCTTAAAACCGTTGCATGGAGAATATTTCTACATCTTTTAAAATTTAAAATCTCGCCTTGCCCGCGAATGTTCGTTGGGTATGCAAATTAATCTGCGGCATCATCTCTTACCTCGTTTTTATTTGCGAATCCATTTTATATCATGCTTAGTATTTGGCTCTGCATGTAACCGTTTGCCCTTTACGTCGCTTAATGTCATAAGGCTG
Source organism: Hetaerina americana (assembly GCF_022747635.1). Lineage (NCBI taxonomy): Eukaryota > Metazoa > Arthropoda > Insecta > Odonata > Calopterygidae > Hetaerina > Hetaerina americana. Next base: position 82,764,237 of record NW_027286763.1, read on the forward strand.
GGTTTTTTTGGCAGCAATGGAAAATGATGATAAATTGAGATGGTGGTGGGATTTTAGTAAGGATTGAAACCTATCAGGCTGGGCGCAAAGGTTAAAGAAAAGGGTGAAGATCATATATAGGTTTAATAATGGTTAATATTAGGGAGAGGTGAAGAAAATGGCGGAGGATTAGGATGAATTGGAGTAGTGAAGGCATATGGGACCTGCACGACTAGATTATTCATGATGTTGATGGTGGATATACTACCTTGATCAAAAATTTCCCGGAATTTATTCAGAAAATTAAAAATACAAGTTTATTCATCTAAATCTATATTGTCCCCTTCAAAGTAATCCCCATCGACTGCAACACACTTATGCCAGCGCTTGATCCAATCCTCGAAACATTTTTTATATTCGGTTTTCGGTATGTCCATCAGTGCTTCCTGCGATTTTTCCATTACTTCCTCTCGGCTGCTAAAACGCGTTCCCCGTAATGGTTTTTTAACTCGATTGAACAGAAAGAAGTCACAGGGAGCCAAATCAGGTGAATTCGGTGGCTGTTGGATGGTATTTGTTGCATTTTTCGTCAAAAAATTACGAATAATGATAGCACTGTGCGACGGTGCGTTATCATGGTGCAAAATCCACGAGTTTTCTGCCCACATTTCTGGTCTCTTTCGGCGAATTGCTTCACGCAAACGTCTCATAACGCCCAAATAATACTCTTTGTTTACTGTCTGGCCTTCTGGCAAAAATTCATGATGCACTACACCGTTGTAATCCATGAAAACCGTCAGCATTGCCTTCTTTTTTGACTGAAAACGACGTGGTTTTTTTGGTCTCGGCTCATTTGGTGAACGCCATTCACTTGCCTGATGTCTGGATTGCGTGTCGTACTCATAAACCCACGTCTCGTCTCCAGTAATGATCCTTTTGATGAATGTGGGATCGGATTCAGCCTCGCAAATCATGTCTTTTGCGACGTCAACACGGTCTCTTTTTTGCATGAAATTGAGGTCTTTTGGCACCAACTTTGCTGCTACACGACGGAAACCCAAATCATTAACCACAATGTCTTGGGCGGATCCATAGGCAATGTTCAAGTCCTCCGCTATTTCTCTGATGGTTAATTTGCGGTTATTGACCAACATTTCTTTTACTTTATCAATTTTTTCACCGACTTTCGATGTCGATGGTCTGCCACTGCGTCCATCATCTTCGATTGACTCACGACCACTTCTGAACCGCTCGTGCCACTGGTAAACGACCGTTTTTTTTAGAGAATCGTTGCCGAAACACTTTCCCAACATTTCCAACGTCCGTGCGCCACTAAATCCGTTTTTACGCAAAATTTAATACAAGTTAGTTGTTGCAAATTTAAATCCATTTCTGAAATTGTAAAAAATCGCCAACACACACAGAGATAGATGTACTCTTGGCTACGTAACTTTTGCAAATGTCAAGTTATGACACTAAGATTTAAAGGGAATATCAACAACAGATGTACCAATTTAACAAAAAAAACAGAACTCAAATCGGAACGATGGGAGCGCCACACGGTGGTTATTCCGGGAACTTTTTGATCAAGGTAGTATATCTACCATCACCGTCATAAATGTTGGTAAAATGAAATATATTACAATTCTCGGTGAGAATTGGTCAATAAATTTTTTTACAATTTTTGCTCAAATTTTGTTACTTGCTGGATCACAGAATTTCATGACCTGCTAAATTATTCAATCCAATTGCGTTTAGAAAATGTCAGTGTGGCGTTAAAACTTCCACCATCTAATGATTCACCATGCTTGTCTGCAAAAATTTCAGTCTCAATTTCCAGAATATGACGAAGTTTAACGAATCTGTCTCCTTTCGTGAGTGCACGCTACCTTATGGTTAGTATTTTGGAGTGTGATGGTGGAACAGGACGATTGTTTAAATTGCCGGTTAATGTTTGCCATTTTTGACGATTTTTAGAGGATTTTCTACTTCGTCCGAAATCTCTACCTGTTGGTTTCGTTCTGTTAACCTTTCATTCGTATCAAATCTTAGGAGCAGGGAGAGAGAAGATTGTGGAATAATAACCGTCTGGAAAATGGAACTTCGTATTTAATCCTCCATATTTAGTGATTTCGGAAATTTCTTTTTCATTAATGGAGCCCGTGCCTTTCGCAGTGTACATACTGACATTGAGACGTTGCAAAGCGTGGCCGATGTCATTCAAAATATAAATCTCCGAATTTGGATGAATTGAGTGGGTTGCAAGTGAACGATGTGCATTTGCCAGGTTTTTTGATAGCTTGTATTTCTTTCGAGGCAGAGGGGAGTTTGAAAGTATATATTCATCCATTAAAGAAAATGTGTCCCTATTACACTAATTGCAAAACGTATAATGTACAAGTATATACATTTACGGGGTCTTTGCTTAGATCCTTCTCCGTTAAAACTGCTTTGATCCGTTCTTCAGTTCGTTATAAGCCCTTTACTGTACAGCTTCTGGCCGTATTTATTTATTCTTTAAAACAGCTGTTGTGTAATGCTTAAAATCGGTTATTTCATGACTTTTTAAAGGAAATTTAAATAATTCAATCGTGTCTCTGTCTAACAAGGCACTTTTATGCATTTTTAACATGTATTCTTTGTTTTATTTGGGTTAATTGTTTGTCGTACGATAATAAATATTTATTTTAGATGTAAGTACTCATCAATTGTTTATTTTTCGGTCTCCAAGATTCCATTAATAGTCCAAAGTACACGAGTGGGCCTTGGTCTACCATCTCATCACTCAACGAATAGTGTAGAAAGCGATTTCATGAATTTAAAGTACAGACATTGAAAATCGAAGAGGGGTCGTCGATGCACGTCTACGATTTGATGTCCTTATGTACGAAAAAAAATATTCCTTTTGTACCGAAATATGTCGGAGGGCATCGAGATGGTAAGCGCAAAGTAAAGGTTTTGATTACATTAGCTTAACTGAAGAATGGTGATCGCCGGTCTTCCTTTCGAAATATTTGACGATTTCGAAATAATGTGAATTGTAATTTTCCACAGCGGTTTTTGCGTACAACACATTAAAAACCAATGCATGCTCAGCCTTAATATCATCAAGAATTTGGTAATTACGAGTATATGTTCAATTTATACAAATTGGAGCCTGACGCCACTAATACTTACAAACAAGTTCTTCGCTGGAAGTAGAAACAACTCATAAAACCCAATATCTAAAGTTACCGCAATCGGATCTTTAGTACGTTTTTCGATGGATTTTATTGCCTATATTCTTCGATCTTTCGGACCACCAGATGCCCTAAGCTACGAGTCGATATGGTCTACACACACATACGTGTCCGTCTAATGACAGTAAATATTTTTTTTAAAATTGAACTCACCTGTGATTCAACGAGACGTGTTTTTTTCATTAAAAATAAGTTTTATATCATAATAAGAGGACTTCTGAATGGACTTATGGATTTAAACAGTAAACCCATGGTGCCAAGAGTGGTCGGAAAAACTATTAAACGCGTTTGCCCTCTTGCTCATGTTGACTTCAGCTGTGTTTACCGTCAACGTTAATGGATTCATCACTTGTGGAAGATAAAATAATTTATTATTTTGGTGTGAATACTTTGAAAGGATCAAGTACAGTCGTATGATCATATTTAATCTCCAGACACCAATGTAATGACTTAGCATCGTGTTAATGATTTGGCAAATATTTTGCCGTGCGACTTTCGCCTCGGAGCATGCCTCTAATTGGTAGTGAGGCATGGACAGTAACAGCAGCCGAAAATATGTTAGAAAGCGTTGAAAGTTTGGTGGTTTGGGAGAAGGGAGAATATCAATTGTACGGACGAAATAATTAATGAATACTTTCACGGAGAATAGGTGAAGTGTAATGTAAACTAAGGAGAGACTTGGAGAAAACCTTAGCGGTATATTTCGGCACACGATGGCTTAAGTAGGCGGTCATCAATGTCAGATTAACGTCAATAAATCCAAAGGATGAATATATGGATCATGGGCAAAGAAAAAAGAAAGACTTGTATGTTAAAGAAAAGAAGTGGACTTGAGGAGGTTAGCCGATGGAAGAATTATGTGCAGAGCCGCGTCAAGCGACTTTTAGGATTGATGACCGGTGCTGATGATGATGATCATGATGTAATCCGCAGTAATATCCCCCACAGGTAACCAGAGTGCATACATTTTGGGACTCTAATCGCGAGGCGTGAAACGCGGGGCGAATGGTTCTTGTGTGTGGGCACGATGAAAAGGGTATCGCCAACCACTCTCCCTTCTCGCCATCCTCCCACGCTGCGAACCGGCAGCTGGGTGACCGTCGGTCGTCGCGGAGGATAGGGCTGATGCAACTGCGTCATAAACGATCCTCAAGAATTTTCCACAAAAGCCTTACGGACAATGGAAAACTTGAAATGGACCTTTGGTACTTTGATCTTGTAGTGATTCGGATTGGGCACGACACAATTCAAATTTTATTTAACGTTTACACTTTTTTATTTACTTCGTTCAGTATTTATCTAAGTTGTTTGAGGTCATTACATTACGTAAAGGACACGAGGAACGAGCTTTAATGAATGACTTCAATATTCTTGATAATTTTCTAATGAGCTGTGCTTTTATGCTCTAGTTTCTCTCTTGTAATCGAATATGTATTTTTACAAGGTAGACATTGCCGTCCGCAAATAGGATATTGACTTAATCTTCGCTTAAAGGGTCTTACAACCTCATTCACTCTTATTATGTAAGTACGTTATTAAATGCACGTATGCTGTACATACTGTTTGGGTTGTCACTTGTATTCTATCATGTCATAGGAGTGTAAATATGTATCTTTCGTCAACTCAATATACCGGCGAAATAATCGAAAAACAGGCCCATTATACCCGTTCGGACGAGTAAGACCACGAGTAAGTATTTTTATGTGATTACCTTTAATTCCGCTGAACTAATACAAGACCTGCAGTATTTATATATCAAGAAACAGCCTCCATACTACGTCATCGTTAACGTCAAGTGTTGAAAGAGAATTTTTAAGGAATTTAATATAAAATTATAGAAACAAAATGAGTATATTAATCATACCCTGAATTACACACGCGTTAGGACGTTCCACTCAGTGATGATCTTGCCACATTGGTGAATGAATACATTTGGAAACACTTAATTATCAACTCGCAAATGGAAATTTCTAGGGCCTTCGGTTGAATGAGTGTCCATGTTATTGGCCAATTATTACCATACAACCTGTGATAATGCTCTTTCCTTTTGGATGAAAATGCCCAGAGGGGACGTTGTTTTAGCCTCCTCGTTGCACGGGTCCATTTTTGGTGCGGCTCGAATGGCGCATTTGGTCTAATGGGGGATAGCGTGTCGGATATCCCCTTTTAAACGTTTTTAGGATGACGCAGACGGCGCAACAGCGATTAGCGTTAGAGTGAACGCGGTTCCCGCGAGTATCCCAGTGTCAGGTCCTCCGGGGGTTTCATGCGCGCCCGTAGAAGTGCAGTTACTGTGTGCTGCCCCCCGCCCTTTCCCTCAATCCCCGGCTCTCTTCCCCGTAAGAGTGTCGGTATCTGAATTTGTGTCATCGATCAAGGAGAAGACTTCGTCACGATCGCTTTTTATGCTTCGGGGACTCGAAGCACCGTCTGTTCGTTCGTTCAAGCGATGATTCGCAAATCCCTCATCCAATTTCCACTTGCCTGCTTCTTACGATATGCTCGGAATTCCGTGTAAATGGCGGGCCTCTTTGAAATAACGCTCGTGTGTAGATTAGATCGTTTGTATGGGGGTTTTATTTTGAGGAGAAGCCATCATTACGATAGTCGATTTGGTACGTGGGTACGTCCAATTTTCTCTGCCGTGGAATCGATCCAGGAAATTATAGTCATCGCCATTCACTTGCCGGATCTGCAGAAACGGCGTCGTGATTATCCCAATGCACATTCGGGGTTAGATACCTAGATTGGATGCATCATATGTAATTATTCCCATAATGTAACAATACCTTTTGATTGGGTTAGACAGTAGTGTTTCAATTGGATAAGTTAATTCTATGATAACCCGAAACATCAGGTTGTTCGGTGACGGAATGGTCATATATTGAATTCTTAAGCCGTAAAGCGGACTGTGAAACTCTTTCAAGCGATCTCAACAATATTATTGCTTGGTGTCACGAGAGGATTCTCTGGCTTAAACTGAAAAAAAATGCGCGGTAATGCTTTTTTTCTGGGAAGGAAAATCGCGCCTTCTTTACACCCTTAGACTTGGGGTAGACATTAACAATGCTGTCCAAGTAAAGAGTCGTGGTAATATTGGGTGTATCAGTACTAGCGGCTATGCCCGGCTTCGCCAGACCAATTTATTCGTAACAGTTTGGAACTGGATTTAATTTGTATTACTTATAGGCCTTTAAATATACGTGTATGAGGGTTCAATGTATGCATAAATACCTAAATAATTCTACAATAAAATAATTATTTTGATTATTATACCACGTAATTCTGTAATAGTGCTATGATGGTCAACATTAATGTATGCAATTTGATAATTATTTCACTAGATGCGATTTGTTTTGGCAGTCATAATGAACACTGAATCCGGAAAAATGGAACTCGTGCAGTTTAAAAGTTAACTCTTAGAGAAATAATTCGAGACTATCGAATGTCGCAGTTGCAGTTTCCCGAAAAAAATATGCACTTTTGAAGTTAACTTTGAAAGAAATAATCTGGGACTATCGAATTTTACGGCGGCTGTTTGTGATGTGCGAAGCGTCTACTCAGCTGTCGGCATGGATCACAATATTCGTTTTTAAATTATATAAAAGCTAGAGGAAGAATGTTACAGTTTGTCACTCCTCATTGAAGTGAAGGAATTAAAATCTAAATTTGGAGTGAAACATGTGCTATCATATGTATGCGATTTTTTTTTAAATATCGATTTTCCGATCCCAAAAATTTCAAGAGAAGTATATCCAAATCGGTCCTAGCCTATGTTAATTTTTGTATTTCTACCCTATTTTTGCAAAGAAATAGAAACCCTTTCTCCCTACCGTCTTGGCGTGATGCGTCTCCAAACGATTTTATTAATTTTCAGGTATTATAACAATAATATGTAAGCACTATCGAAAAGCATACGGGATTACATCAAAGCGATTAAGAAAGCAAAGTAAGGTTGTGTCTTGACCTTAGATTGGTTTCATCTAGAATATAATCATGGCATTGGGGAATAAGCGCTGAAAGGGTTAATTTATGTTCTAAACTTGATGAAAAGGAACATTGACTGATGTGTTAAAAATTTCTAATGATCTAACAGTACATTTCCGCATGTATGGCTAGTAAGCCCTTGGATAGATTACGGGGTAAAACTGTAAGCGCTTTAGAATTAGCGATAAGCATGGAGTAATTTGAAGCGCGAAGACTACATTTAAAGCACAACGCACTGAATAAATATCTACAAATCGTGGAACTTCAATCCTGACGTCAGAGGACCAATCATGACCTCGAATAACTTTGGTAGGCGAAACCATGGAGCGAATGGTTGGCGCAAATTGACAGTAATGCAGGAAAGAAATCCTTTCAACCACTTACAATTCGTGATCATGGTACACGTATTAGAGAGCAATGCGTGATGCCACTCGAACTACTGGATAATACAATATGGCGTCATAGTTTTCTCTCTTCCAGTATTGATTCGCTAGTTCTCCCAAGTGCTTCCGAATCAGCAGATACTATGAGACACCCCCACTGGGGTTTATCGGTACATCGTAGGCATGGATTAATGATTCACTTCCCCAAAACGCCCGTAATTCATTAGTGAATCCACCTACTGAAAATAATGGCGGTTGCCGCTTGAGAATCATTTATTGCAACGGTTAATTATTGCTCTTTGATTAAATTAATTTACTAATTAGTTAAATCATTGGATATATATGTATAGACAATCGCCTACCCTATTCGATTTCGTTTAATCGAGCCCTACTATTCATAAATCGTTTATTGTTCCTCGCCGTTCATAATGTATTTTCATTGTGAATCCAGAGGTGAATATAGGTGCTTTCCTTGACCCGATGTTTATCATGGGCTGGTAGAAGTGATTATTGACATGGTAGATGGCCTCAGTAGACTGAAATCCTCAATCTTGACGGAATACAATGGATATAATGTAATCAAGTATTAATTTATGAGCATTCTATCATACGGCATCTGGACCCTGGCCTTAGGCGCTCGGACGATACCTGTTAACCTGATCGGTAGAACTGCAATCGACTGCGAATGTGTTCACATTGTTTCATCATCATCTAGTCATTCATTGCGAAGGTTTGTCGAGGACGTTCCTCCATTCTTCTCCATCATCCACTGTTAATTCCCTGCTTAGCTTTTCCACATTCAATCCGTCTTCATTTGGTCTCTGTATTTGTCCCGTACGATGAGAGTTTTGCAAGTTGTGGACGATAAACCAGTTTTCCTGTTTGTGGAACGGGATGAAATTTTACAGCAATTAATAATGAAAGTGAGTTCTTTAATCGGAGTGAGGAAGATAATTCTTGGACTAGGCAATAACGTTGGACTATTCAATTGAAAAAGTAAAACTGTTTACTACATAAGCGTCAAGAATAATTGCAGAGAGGGGTATACAAAGTATGTTCAAAAAAAAGATGATACTATTTGAACATATACTTGATTTTATTAGTTACCTTTTAATCAGCAGTAGTAAGCAGATACATTATACTCACATATACATATATGTGTGTGTGTATAAAAATCAAGATAGCACTAGCGATCAAAAACAAAATCGCAGAAACCGTGGAAACATACTGAATTTTCGCTGAAAATTTGGAATACGTGTGATTTTATTTTTGTGAGTTACTGGGATTTCGTTTTTGTTCGCTTTTGCTATATTGGTGTATATTTTTATTCACATCCGTAAGACTTACACATTAGTTTTATATATATACATGTATGTATGTGTGTGTGCGTATGTATGTATTATATATATATATATATATATCTTTTTACGGCATTGTCGATAGTAGCAATAAAGTAGAAATGTAGAAAATGTGTTGTGGAAAATGATGCAGATATAATGAATTGAAAAATTAACAAAATAAGTTCTTTGAAGAGTGGATTCAGAGATAATCCATTATGAAGGAATGGAAGGCACTTAAAAGAAGGAAAGGAAGGGAAACCAATGCATATATCCTTGGGCATGATGGCTTGCTGAAAGCAATAATTAAATGAATCATTGGCTGTGAGAAATCACAGAGAACGGCGAAGGATGGTTTACGATAACAGGTGAAGGAAGACATAAAAACTTTGGAGAAATGAAAATATTTGCCGTTAACAGAACACCTTGCAGATCTTCTGGAAGTCATTCTCGGATTAATGATGCATTGCAATGATTAAGGGGTTTGGTAGCCCCTTTGGGTAGAGCGTTGGACTACTCGCAAGAGGGTCCGTGTTCGATTACCGAGCACATCTCTTGGGCACACTCAGCTCCTCTCAAGCTGTGTGAAATTTTTTGAGTACCAGATGTTCCTGGGAAACCACATAGGCGGCTCCGGGAAAGGAACTAACCCCCCCCCCCTTTCCATCCCAACCCCAGCTAATGTGTGAATCTCACACGCCGTGTAAGGTTTGATATTTGTTGAGAGCTGTACCCTCGCATATCAGAACCATCTGTCGGGTTCAAACTTCCTGTGGTTTTATAATTATTTGTTCCTTGATATTCATCATGGGATCTCTTCTCCTATTTTTTTTATCTCCTAATATTTTGCCATCCTATCCATTGTGACTAGGTGCACATTCGCATCCGTGACAGTATATTATTTTCTCACAATGGGGGAAACGAAATCCATGCGTATAACGCGGATGGCGGGAAGTGGTTCCCGCAGTGCAGTGGTGAGCAGGCGTGTGCAGGTCCGACGGCCGCCGCAGTCGGTGGCAGTGTGCTTAGCGGCGGAACGCACAACCGAATCGCGCACTTCCATCTTGGCGCCCAATTAATTACGTTTCCGAGTGAGATAACGGTACTGCGAGCATACGATTTTGGAACCTGGCAGTCGACCGCGCTTCCACACCATTTCAATCTTTTAAAGGCCGCGAGTGTTGAGGGCTCCACAATGTCTGTGCGTATTCCTTAACCGCCGTCAGGAATATAGTATGCTCTTTCCAAATTTGATAAAGCTCGCTCAAGACGTGCGCCACGTTGCCTGTCCTTGAGAGTGACTTCTTTTCGCGGTCTGTTGTGTACCAAGAATGTGGACATTTTGGAATGGAATTTAGTTTAAATTCCTAGTTGATTAAATTTCAAAAGGTCTCGTTCCATTTCAATTTAGTATTTGGTGTATTTTTTCTGTCCATACTCATTTTCCACTCTCCGGTACAAAAATTGTTTGGCTTAATTGCCATTCTTCAGTATTATTAGACGGTATTCATGACAGTCCGAGTGTGTATATGTATGTATGCGTAATACATCAAAATAAATTAATTAATATGTGTATATATATATATATATATATATATATATATATATATATATATATATATAACATTTAGCACAGTGGATAGAGACAAAAACACAGAAACACAAAAAAGAGATTCACTAACTTTCGAATTTTCGGTGTTCGTAGCCACCTTCATCAAGGAAGAGAGGGATAGAACTCAGTTTCCCAGAAAGTTAGTGAGTCTCTTTTTTGTGTTTTTTTGTCTGTGTCGACTTGTGCTAAGTGTTATACATTATTATTCACGTCCGTGAGACTTTCAAAAAGTGCTTTATATATATATATATATTTATATATAAAGGTATTTGTATATATCTTCGAAATGGAACGCTCTTCGGCGACGCACAAATATATAAAAACACGGATGTAGATTTGTAGAATATAGAGACACAAAGAAAGGACACTCACAATATGTTATTTGAGTGTTCTTTCTTTGTGTCTCTATATTCTACAAATCTACATCCGTGTTTGTTTATATATATATATATATATATATATATATATATATATATATATATATATATATATATATATGTGTGTGTGTGTGTGTGTGTGTGTGTGTGTGTGTGTATGGGCTGACACAATATAACACAAATAGAATAGAATAACAACATTTAAAAGGACACTCACGCGGTAAATTGTTCGAGCTTTCGGCCCTCTCAGAGGCCTTCTTCAAGAGGGACTCTGACTGACTCTCTCTATCTATCTATCTATATATATATATATATATATATATATATATATATATATATATATATATATATATATAACGGGCCTACGAGGTAAGGTCCGCTTAATGTATAATTGCCGTCTGTATAATGATTCACATGTTTGTGAAGGAATGTTGTGAAATTATTCGAACTAAAGAAATTACTCACGTTTCCAAAAGAATAAACCTGGCAGAAAATTATCACGAGCTTCCACTGTGCCATGCTTGTCGGGGAGCAAATAATTTTTTTGCGAGAAGAGATCGAGGTAAAGAGCACATTATTATAAGCTGTGTCCATAGTGGTTGTCGAAAGACACATTCCCTAAATAACGTTCTACGACGGGCCTTTAGTCTTGAGTTCCAAGTCCCAAGACTGGTGTTGTTTCATACAGGAGTAGTTGCGGGAACGAAGTCTCAAGTCTCCTCAGAGAATGGTTATATTTTAATATTTGAGACTAGATACTGAGAACTAACCCTGCTCAAGGTAATCGTATCATCCAACTGCAGTTTTCAGGAATCTTAGTGTTCGTGAAACTTAAGCCACAAGGCTTGAGACTCGAGTCTAGAGACCCATTGTAGGACGATCTTAGGGAGAAAAACTCGATCTTCGCTTGTATTGGTGTAGATGGACGTCGTAGCAGCAGGTTGGAACTGTCTAATATGTATTTAATTATAATATTTCTGTTTGATTTATGAACGTCAATAAAGAGTGTTTATTTAGCTGGAATGTAATTCCTATTGTATCAAAGTTGTAAGTAACAGTAGACCGCAAACCGCTTGTAGACCACGTATGACATGAATAAAAATCGTCAATTTTTGTGTCAATTCTGTAATAAATTTTACCTGGTGAATATTAAGGAGAAGTAATACCAGGGGTGGTAAACTATATGTTTTATTCGTACTTACGAATAAAGTACATTACTTGCAGTATAAAATGGATACTTCATAGAGATAACGACAATATTTTGTCAAACATTCGACCCGACCTCGGCAGTGAAGAGTTGAAGCACCCGGGGCGTGCTCTGGGCTATGTTGACTCTTCTTTCATCCCAGTTGACAACTATACGGTAATCATGAAAATGGTGCACAACAGACACGATCTGAACCTTCAGTTGAGGGTAAAAATAATCATTTGGCGACGCAGTATTGGAAATAAACCTGTCGAATTTTGAAATAAGTTTGGTGAACTCGGCAATTTTTAAAAATTCATTTTGATTTTTCTGGCGTGCCCCCGACTTGGATTAGAGGCAAATCCAAATTCAATTTCTTTTGTGGTTTGTTAACGTTTGCGGTGGACAGTTCCCTTTCGGATTTCAGTAGATGGTCTTTCAAGTTCAGCGCCGTTCGGAGCACCCATTTATTATTTCCAAAAACACTTGGCCGTGTGGAGAGACGTGTTACAGGATAAAAATTGATCCTGTCTACGTATTAGAAGGAGAAAGAGTTATTGACGATCGCCAGCGACGCACTTTCTTCCAACCTTCTGGATGATAATGAGAATAATATTGTGTTATTTTGATTATTGTGTGTGTACTGAAGTCTCAACAGGAGATATTTTCAAGCATTTATCAGATGGTGCTTTCTGTATAAAATGTCTCACCTTGCATTTTACTAGGTGAAGTTTACTGATTTACCTTAATCACCCACATTGGTGTATTTTAAATATGCGTTTAAAATTTTAAAACTGTTGTTTAGAAATTTATGTGGTTTTCAATTCATGGTTATCAGGAGGTAGTGTGGTTCCAGTTTATCTTTCAAACTTGAAATTAAAACTGTCGATTCCATGTTTAAGTTTCCTTGGAGCCAGTCGGGTGAGTCGTTGTAATTTTCGTTTGGCATTGGTATACGATTTGTTTCGTGTTTTATGCAAGATATAATAACATTGATACCAACCTGATTTGCGTGGAAAATGCCCGAAAAATATGAAAAGTATTGAAAATTTATTATTTTTAATGACTAGAAATTTTGAAAGATAGTGTGTAATAAATTAAAATTGTTCGTCTGTTAACGACGATACAAATTTAATCCTCGCCGGGTGATTGAATAGAATTCAGTGAATAGAGAGGTGTATACGATCGAAAAAATAGCGTATTGCTTACCTTATAGAAATGATTATTTGATACTTGTCTTTTGGCAGAGATTCTTTTTAGGTCGATGGTTTGCTGGCTTTGCCACTAGGACCAGTGATCTCCTCTGAAATTTGAATCGGGTAAGAATATTATATTCTCCCTGGAAAGGTCAGTGAAAACAGGTCTTAAAATCTAGCCATAACTCTTGGCAACCCTGCTGTTTTTTTCTTTGGAAGATCTGGAAATTGAAAATGGCTTTTTGATTGTTTGAAGGGAGGAGTAAATGTTTCCATGCCTAGAGAGAGCCGAATTCATTAAGGAAAATATTAGTTGCTTGTGGATAACCATCTGCGTCACGTGGCGACGTGGGGGGGGGTCATGAAATGACCACTCTCATGGAGGTTGGCCGCTCGCTGGTGGATGATTATAGAACGCGGTGCCGAGTGTAGCACGAAGGTACATTTTCACCGGGATCAGGAGATGTCAACGAACCCTTCTTCCCCCCCCCGTTACTACTCAGACCGCTCGCCTAAATTTTTACGAAATTCAGGAGTGTTGCCGTGAGGATGATTGATGACCGATGCAGCCTCGACTATGATCACTTCAAGAGTCGTCGTGGGTGTGGTATTTCGTCCGTGATGATTGTCAAGTGATACGGTCAAAGGAATGTCATTTACCGAACATTTTTTTCGTTGACGAACCCCATTTATTTCACCTTTCTGTGACCTACCTGCGCGGTAGGTTAGAAGTTCAAGTGTCGATGGTTTTCAACCAATTTTCGGAGTGATTTGATTTTAACCAAAATTATTCCTTTTGCTGCTTCCTTCGTGTTTCCCTCCAGAATATCGACTTAGCTGGAACCGTGGTAATCTGTGTTTGTGGGTTAACAAAAGCGGCCTTCGAGGAAGTGGTGGTGTCGGTATGCACTCAAACTTGCATCACGACAGGTATCTCTGTCGTAATGCTTGTGCGTCTCCCTGTTCTATGTTGCCCCAAGTTATACAATTTAGATGCCTTTGAAGCTTCTCTCTTTAGAGGATTCCACGCTCCTAACATTTAGTCATGGCGCCGTGTTTGCCCCGCTGACTGTGCCCTAAAGCGCTGCTGGGGCGTTCCATCTGATTGTCTCTGTGGCTACATGCAGACATTTGCAGCCGACATTTTCTCTGGCGAGATATTGTTACGGCTTAGGGTGGGTTTCTGGATTCCTCCAGTGTACGCCATTTCCCAGCGCTGACGAAAGGATCGTTTGGGTGGAGATCCAAGATGTATGTGGGATGGGGAGAATCGTAGGCCATCGTAGGCTCGTGAAGGACGGAGTAAAAAGCGAAACTTGTATTCCGGACAGTTTTAGTAATAACAGCCATAAGGTATGATGTATATATTATATACAGTATCAGATTCAAAACACTTGGGAGAAAAATAGGAGGAAAGGACTAAATATTCTTCGGAAAATCCTGAATTGGCAATGGGAATTAATGAAAATAAGTAATCACCCTGAGAATTTTCCTCGGGGGTAGTTGAAGGTAGACCGTTCACGACCTACTGTACACTCGCTTTGGCCGGGAATGGTTTAATTTTATTCCTTGAATGCCATTTAAAATCGTTGCGTTTTGTTCATGTTAAAATTGTTTGATCGTAATTGTTACTATTTAACGCGTCATAAAGTGAAAGTTAGCGCGTTTCCCTGCTCGAAGGGTCCAGCGTTCAACGCTTGTTGAACTTGTCGAGGCACATTTGAAGGTTTCAATTAAGCTACCAAAGTTGCACTCTTGCGTGGTGTTGTCATCCAGTCCTGCTTCTTCTTCGTTTTACCTCCAGTATTTTCGCCAATCTTTCCAACTTCGTTTCCAGTCGTTAACTTTATTCCTTTTCCTCTCCATTTCCTTCACCACTTAAGACCAAACGGTTTCTCAACCCCCGCCCTACTTTTTGTGACGTTTCCTTCGCCAGCACTTGGTAAATTTCCTCCAGCAAAGTAATAGGTATTATTCTCAAAGTGTTTTCGATTCTTTTCCTCGTTCTCTGCCGCGTTCTCACTTTTCCTTCCATAGTTGCCTTTCGCAAACTTTCCTTTCACCTTTCCCGTCAGAATGAGACGCTTAGGCCCCTTTGAATTCGCACAACTTGTATGAGTGAACGCACATTCACCTGCGGCCATGGCAAGATCGAATCATTAAGTTATTTATGTAAAAACTTTCATTAGCTATTTTTGTGATCTTTATACAAGAGATCGTTATGATTTCATGACAGGGGTAACTACGAGATCATCTGCTTACCCAAACTAGTACCCAAGGAATAGCGAAGAAGAGCATTGTGGTGCTTTCCAAGGGGGAGTGGGGTAGCTCAAAGGTGTCAATCCTTTTGGGTTTTCCGGACCCTATTGGCATGACGAGAATTTACCTTTTGCCACTCTCTAGATAAAAGCACGATAGCCGAAGAGTGAAAATGAACACGTGGGTAATGTTCGTGATATCGGCTGCTGCATTCGTTAAATAGTAAAAATCACATTTAAAAAATGTATATTGTTTGACTATGGTAACCATATGCGATGACGATTGAAGACAATTATTGTTATTACTGCTAATCCACCGGTTATTAGGTATGTTTTAGGTGGACACAGGCATATGTACGAAACGATCCAACGGTCAAAGAAATTTGATTATTAAAATATCATGTTTCCCATGAAAAAGTAGAAAAAAAGCAGCATAAAACCAGTGGGATATTTGATACCGTATTTGAGGAACTCATCGCATCGACATGTGTTGCGATGGAATTAGATGTAATTCTCAGTGAGCTTCCAAGGTGCTAATAAGATATTTTTGTTTAAATTTTACTCTAGTTGTGCTTCGTCCTTTAAAATAGTTGTCCGCGCGCATGGCGTAACATTTGTAGATTATTTATCTGTGTTATTTTAAAATTGTTTGTTGTGCCGTACTCTGGCCGTCCTGGACCGTAGATTGGACACCCCTGATTCAGGTGAGGTCTACTTGTGGTTGATACCGGGTGAGGTTTTCAACCGGCGTGAAATGGGCTTCGTCTGAATCGAAGGCAGAGGAGGAGGCTGTCGCCCTTGGATCGGCCTTCCCACCTAGGCTTGGATCCGCCAGATGGACCTCGGCATTAAGATAAATGGGAGTGGGGGGGGGGCGTTTTTGGTTCCTCACCGTTGCGTGGTGCGCCCGTGCTCTGCGACCGTCTCGGGTCATTCCTCCTCCATTTACTCCGGCTTCGATCCCGCGGGTGTGACGGATCGAGGCGTTGCGCGCATCGGTCGGTCCCCCTCCCCCACCCGATCAAACGGATCCCGCCTTCTTCCCACCCCACTCTGCCCCCCCTTCTCCCCCCTTTACTCTCGCTCCTCCCCCTCTCTTCCCCAGTCACGACGACCCCTTGCATCTTTCCGAGTGCTGCCGGATATTACCGATCCGCGCCCACCCTTTACCCAAAGATGGCACTACATACTTATGGTAAGGAGTTTCGTTGCGGAATATTATCCATTGAACGGTACGTGAATACGGCATTATGTAATAGTTTTCACGGCACATTTAGAATATTCCAGAACCGTGATATCATCGCCTTATCAATCAGCAAGTATAAATATTTGCAAATCATACATTTTCCCATAATTCTTTTGGTACTTTTAATCATTACGCAGTAGTTTTAAATGAATTGTCACCGGCAATATTTATATATAAAAAAATCAAACGGAAATTTGTTCTAAATTAAAGAATGTAGCGTGTGGAATCCTTATTGTAGAGATAAAATTTCAAGAACCTTATTATAAGGAATGCGTTAGGATTATTTCCTAAGTACAGACATGCTAATAAAGGTAAGTAAGTTTCAGCTCGATGACCTATATTTAAGTTGAAGATCCATTAGACGGAACGGAAAGTAGGAGGGATGATAGTTGTGGAAATACGATTCCATTGCTTCAATTTACTGATGACATCGCGGTTCTGTCAGGGAGAGAGGAATTGGATGGGGATAATGGAAGAGATTGATACTAGGATTATGTTGGGTGGGGTGTTCAGAGAAACGTGGGGGAGTTTTTCTCTTTAGTAATCAAAATAATTTCAAGTGGCTGAAGTAAAAGAGGCATAGTGAGTAGGATACTCAGGCCAAAGGCTGCTTTCAATAATAAAAAGATACTCTTAACTTACATCCAACTTAAACAAGGCGGAACACATGGTTAGGTCTCCACTGCGGTATGATGGGCTGACGAACGCAGTACTGGAATGGATCACTCAGGGCCTGTCCTAAAAAAGTAGAATAAATCCGGGAAAAAATATTTTTTTATCTAAGAATAACATGCTAAAAATATTCATTCTTGTGCATCGACACACCGATGCCAGCGCCACAACCAGTCGCGGCACGCTTCCTGGAAGGCATGAGACTGGAACCTCGTTCAGTCACCTCGTCACGACCTCTTGGACGTTATCCAGCGTCCCAAAATGGTTGCCCTCCAAGCTCCTTTTTATTCTTGGGATAAATATAAGTCCGGCAGTGCCCAATCGGGGCTCTTGGGCGGCTGGGGGGCAGTGTTTCCACCGTTTGCTTGGCCATGTACTCGGTCACGAGGAAGGCGTTGTGGGACGACGCGTTGTCATATAGTCCAGTTGGCAAATTTCTCCTTCCTGGCGCGTAGCACTATTTTCCGCACTCTTTCGAGGAGTTCCGTGTAAAAATTACCTTTCACACTGTCCCTAAGTTACAAAATCCTTGTAGATAACGCCTTTTGAGTAGAAAAAGATGACGATGAGCAGAGCGTTACTTATTTTGGTACAGATCCTGTAGACGGTGGAAACTATGGAGGATGACCCGTATTGTATCATGTGAAACGGAAAAGGAATGCAGGTGGTTTTGAGAACTAAGGTGGATTTCGAAGGACTGTCTTCAACCAATCCTAATTGATCAATTACATGGGAAGAGTAACTGTTAGGGGTAATGTACGGAAAAACCCAAAGTACCGTATTGCACTGCCTCCCTTGCCCCCCACTCTGTCTCTCTCTCTCAGCACGCCAGCATCATCGATTCTTTTAGAGGAACCCTGTTTTTTTTTCGGTCATGTCCTCGCCCTACATCGCCCTCCCCCCCCTCTCTCTCTCGTCCTCCCCCTCCGCAACCAACCATCGCACTCGGGATCCGTGTGATGCTCCGAGGTGCCTCGTTGCGTCCGAATGCCGCCCGGGGAAGGATTATGTGTAGTGGATTGCCATTTCTCAAGGCTCCTTTGGGTGGCGTTTCCCCGCAGCGAGGTACATAGTCGGTGCCTGAAATGATTTTAGGCGGTTCTCGGGCGTGGATTTTTTTTATTTTTATGCTTGTGTAATTGGTCTTTTCACTCGTACTTTAACGTGAAAAGAACAGTAAAAAGTCGTGTGAAGAGTAGTAATTTTATGCTTCAGGGACCGTGGACCATGGAAAAATCCGAACGGAAAAGAATGGGAGCATTGGAAAAGCGATTTTGGAGGCGGACGCTGAATATTAAACGTGGAAGGAGAATGAGAGGTGAGGAAGCTTATGGGAAGTAGGTGATAAAAGCAAGACGCGTAGAACTATACTGGAAAGAAGAAGCATACGGGATCGAACTGATCTTGGACACGATGCAATTTCTAGGGGTATAACAGGAAGGAAGGTCACAGGAGGAATACCAAATGTAAAATCGCTAGATCCCAATGATGGATTATTTAAAAACATTGCTTTCAGGGCGTTTTCTGAGTTAGCACTGGATAAGGACGATTAAATATTTACAGTCAACTAATTTTTTGTTTGAAATATTCATTGATTGGCTTAGTTGTCAAAAAGTAAAGTTGTAATTTCATTAGTTTCGTTTGTAACATATTATTATGTTCTTTATCGTTTGTTGTAATATTATTATTTTATTCTAAGTGCACCAGAGTGTAAGTGTCAATTAGAACGGAATATGAAATGCTTATTAATCGTCGGCGATATGGTTTGGACGGAAGAGGACGTGGAGGTTCTTCACTATATGGTTGATGTGCCGGGAGCTCAACGCTACGGGACTCCAATGATTCCGTTCACGATAATGAATCATCATTCTTTTGTAAAACTCCCCACGCGCTACCGAGCATTGTATTCATAGCTTAGCGGTGGCGTTTTCACTGATTTTTATCCTCATTTGCCTATTTTTTTTTCAATGAAAGCTTTAGGGTTTCCGTCATTCGAGGAAATACGTATGTTGTTTCCAAATTATTTTCATGAATCTGTTCAACCAACGTTTACCCACTTTTGTGAAATTTCCACCGAGGTAAATCTTCCGTTATCCGTGATTTTTCGTCTTTCGTTTGCAGGTTTACCATTAATTTTTTTTTCTGGTCCCCAAGGGAAGTCCATTGGGTTATATCACTTCTTAAATACAGTGTAATGTCGTCGAGATAAGATTCCACCGCGAGTACTTTCAATTGGAAGGGAGGCAAGCTAATGTCGTGGAATAAATTTCGGAAAATAAACCGCTAGCATAGGAAATTTAAAGAAAATATCATTTCGATCTCAGTTTTGCATTATATTCTCTTGTCACTAGCCGAATCTGCCAGAAATACTGCTGCGGTACGGTACAGAACTACCGCAGTACATTCATATAGCTGATTGGGGAAAAGAGTACCATATTTTGTACAATTTTATTCTAGCCGTTGGTATTCCGTGCAGAAGAAAAACGCCCAGCTATGCTTCTCTCCTAAAATGGGTTTTCAAGTCCGTTTGGATGACGCTAATCTTCACCCTCGACTCCGCTTCGCTGCCCCTCGGGCCCGAAAAGGGGGCTTTGATTAATCACGTGTCACTTTTCAAGCCACTTTTTGACATCCCCCGCCCCCTGCTGCGACGTAACCTTCTCTCGGATCTTCTCCTTCCACCACCCTCCTCAACAGTGACATAAGATTTTGGAAGATCAAGTTCCCTGGACCTGATTTCAAAATTTACTGCCGGGATGGGAGGGTGTAGATGAATGAAACAAATTGTTGCTTGTAAAGAGAACTGGGATAACAGTCTCTTTTCGAGTAATGAGGGAGTGATACAAATGTGCTGTCTTAAGAGAACTTTTTTTTATTTAACAGATAATACGAAAATACGTGTTTGAATCCTGTCGGCGATAGATATTTTTCATTGGTGTCCCAATCCCTACTTGAGGTGCTTTGTGGAGGGCACTTAGAGTTAGTACGCCGCCCGTCGGATGGGGCGTTAAGTTGCGGACCCCTTGGCGCCTTTTTTTAAGGGTAGGCTAATGCCGACGCCTGGTATCTCTCCGCCCTTCATCCTTACCCATCCATCCCTAACGGCGCAGATGACCTTAACTGTCGGTCGCCTCACCTCCTGAATACTACTACCACTACTGCTTGAATTTGGGTCTCACCTATCGTATCAAATGTATACTTGACGACTGCATTCGTCACCAAGAATAGAAAAATAAATAAAACTGATTTGACGTATTCTAAGACCTCCGCGTCCAGTACAACATTCAATGAAAGACATTTAAGTCATCAGCATTCGTGTGTTCAAGGACACGAGTGGGTAATGGCGAGGAATTATTCATTGTTTTAGTCTTATTTTAAAACGTATGACAAGACACCGTAGGAAAATACTTTAATGAAAAAGGCAAATGGCGTAGTTTCAGGCGTGATGTGTTGGAATTTGAGCATTATAACTGACAAAATAGTGGCAATATTCCGATAAATATTTATGGTAACCGGTAGTGGTTTAAATAATCATTTAGTGGAAAAGTGGTTTAATTTTTTTCGTTGTTATTTATCAGAAATATTTTGTACCACGATGTTAAAGCGGAAGAAAATTTCGGAATGGAGAATGAAAGTTAAAGTTCCATAGAAGAAAACCGTTCATCTACATCTACATAATACCCCGCAAGCCGCCGCAAGTGCGTGTGGCGGGGGGTGGTAGGGCACCATCCGTAAAAAGGAACAATTAATGACGCACCGTTTATGACGCACTTCAAACGGATAATAGCAGAGTCGAAATCAAATAAATTGGAAGGTGTGAAAATATGAACAGATAAGAGATCGATTGGATCGTATTTCCTGTTCAAAATAGTCATGGGATTGATGACAATAAGCGGTAATTACGAGTTCGATCGATATGACTGCGGGAAAAGCCCGAGTAGCCCCGGATACTATGTACGCCATTGCGGAAAGGAGGGATGTTTATCGCGAAAACGAACTGAATGGAATGCGATATAAAATGGGAATTCGTTTTGTGTCCTCCGTGTAAAATACGAGATTGAGTATCCAATCCGGATTAAACCAGCGACAAAGCAATGTTATATTTCCCATTTCAAAACTTCTGTTCCATGCGACTTGAACGTATCCCTTTCCCCTTAGATCTGTTGAATCTGGAGTTGAGCCGACTGGAATGAGATGATTTGATTAACCAATAAAGAGTACGAGACCAATTGAGATACTGATTTATGATTTTTTTCCAGTAATTGTGAAAGAATTTCTGTTTTGTAAGAGCAATGGCCCGTTTTATTATTTTCATGGGCATCAAATTCCAAATCTTGTATCAAAAGAAAAATGGCAGCCCTTCAGAATGCATATGTGCATACCCATTGAAAATATTTTACTCACTATCCACCCACAAATTCTCTATCTAATAACTTTTCGTCTACTTGGCAGAGCTTCGGCTATTATTATAAATTTAGAATATCGTAGATTCCATGGGAGTGTGGTGGTCCATTGAGCAGATCACTGGGCTGCTGACCGGAGAACCCAGATTCGATTCCGGATGACGCCTCTGGACACCATCAGCTTCACCCAAGCTCCCCGATTTTGCGGGTACCAGATCTTCCTGATTAACCAAAGACATCGTAGAGGAAGGAACTGACTTCCCTTATTACCCTGTTAATGTACATGTTTGTTGAATTTCACGTACACCTTTGGGCTTTGTATAAGATGAGCTCCACCCATCTATCAAATCAATGTTAGGGTCGATTAACGTGATGGTAAATTCTTCAATTCTCTCGAACATGTTTTACTGTAGTAAAAAATCGCTGTTAGAAGTCTTTAACCTTTTCAAATGTGCATTTGAAATGTGCCGATAATTCGATGAAACTTGACAATGATTGCATTTTATTTCACGGATAAATCTTCTAAATCGTTTAGTATAATTATTTCGTCCTATTTTGGATCATAACTGATGAATGGCAAGCCTTGGGCATGATATGCAAAATAGTGTAAAGCCAAATTCAACGTGATTTCCTTTACCGCTGCTCATTATTTAACACAATTTGCACTTCAGAGAAATAGCTTTTGAATAACCCTTGATGCAGTTTGGTGTAAGAGCTTTATCGATTATATTACAGGGAGTGATGAAAAAATGTGCGCGAAGTAAAAAAAAATAATGTTCCTGGAGAAGACCGCCAAAGATCGAGTGGACGGATTAAGCGACCGCGAAGACGTTCTCCATACGGTGGGAAAACAAAAGACTTAAGCAAGCCGTCAAATAACAACAAAGGACGTCGTTTTTCATTTTCCAAAGCAACACGGTTCACCGAATACCAGTATTGTAAGCACTGAGCTGAAAACGATTTCCCCGTAAATGTTGCAGAATTAAAGAAGAAAATGCGAGGGGCCATTAACTATTAATGAAATTTTAGGGAATCCCTATTATTCACGTAATCGGTTTAGATGCGGTAAAAACAGAAACAACTTTTCCCCGGCCTAACTCTCAGTGGGTTGACGAACAAATCCTCCTCTTCTAAAGATACCAGGTTTAATTCCCGCCTATGTGAGGTTCCTCCACCAAGGGATTTAGTGCTTGCGTTAGTGTTTATCACTTCACCGATCGACTCGAGTGTTGATTTGATAGGTGTTGGTAGATTAAATCTAAATACCGAGCCTATGAACGACGTGTGACATTTCACGCATGGGTAGGGCACGGTTACTTTCCCTCTGCCCCCTTTCGTTTTCCCGGGCTATCTGGTATTCGTAAAATCACCGTGCATCTGGTTGCCCCAGCAGCCGTGTTCCTCATCGACCGTATACCTCAGGATCAGTATTCTTCCCCACTGATTACCATTTTCTTCCTGTTCGTTTCTTCTTTTTCTAAATAACCTTGTTTTGCGATCCCAGGCGCTGTTTTAGCTTAGTGATTAGGCCCGCTATCAAAATGAGTATTTTGTGTACTCCCATGAAGTGTCTTATCACCCTGTGTGGTAGTGAAAAAAGGTGTAATTCGGTAGCAATTATTCGGTCCTTTCAAAAATTCATCCTGGAGTCCATAAACCTCATTAAGCGGGCAGACCGTTGGGCTTCCGTCTAGAGGGTCTCTGGTTAAAATCCTGGTTTCCTTACGAGAACCCTATCGATAATATAGTATAATAATAAAGTTGTGATTGTCTGATTGGCGAACTCAATTGAAAACGGGGACACTGGCCCGGGGCAAGAAACCTAACCCCCCTTCCCACCCTCTCCGCATTCTGAATGTGCAAGTTGCACCGGTAGCAAAGGGTTTATTTCCGGGTAAGCTCTAACCCACCCCTGCCAAACTTCGGGTTGATTTCTATCGTTTTTCGTAAATCAGCGACGCGATCCGTAAGCACCTCCGACGTGCCACGTGGAATGGCTCATTCTCGAAAGTCATCTTTAATATCGGCACGTCCCGCGGTGACAGTTCGCCCTACTAGGTGCTGGGGGGAGTGGGGTGTGTAGAAGTGTTTGTTCCGCGGTGGGTGGGTGGAGGTGGGAAGGTGGTGTGCGTGCGTGTGGGGAGGTGGGAGGTATGGGGGGATCGGTCGGGTGCGGCCCCATCTCCATGGGAACGCGGTGGTCTCCCGTCCCCTCTCCTCCCCCCATTCCGCGCCGCCCCCGCAGGCTCGTATATCGATCCCGTGGACCGGTGCCGCCCCTACTACTCTCGCACGCTCTCTTTCGGGAGCGGGTCCCCGCTCACTCTCCCCCGTCGCCTACCGCACCTCCGGTAGGCCGCCGCTCCCACGAACCCCCTTCTTTCTACGCCCCACCCCGGTCGGCCCTTTTCCGTCTTTCCTCCTCCATCCCCGCTCGAATTGTACACCCTCTCGGCGACCCTTAACAGAGTCACCTCCCTCTTTATCCCGCTCTCTCCTTCTCCCGCGAAAATTATGGAAGAAGAATTGGGGACGGGGGTGGATTTTTTTTTTTAACCTCCCGATTGTGGGTTGTGCGGGGTAAGAATTTCGCCCGGAGGCACGCGTTTCTCCCGCATTATCCCGTTCGGCTCGCCGCGCCCTGCTCCCTCTCTCCCGCCAAATGGCTCCAGGGGATGGGTGGAGGGAAGCAGACACCCTGACCAGACACTGATGAATAACCGGCTCAGGTTCTCAACCGCGCTCTTCTATGTGCAGGTCGGGAGTCGACCGCGGACGGATTACCGTATATCCTTTGCAAAAGGAATTTATCAATTATCTTTTCGCTGTGTAAAAATTAGTGGATTGGGTGTTCCCGATTGCCGAACTGGTCACCCATTTCGGGAAATCGTGGGAAAGTAGCGATTCACTCAAACCATTCGATTTGACTGGGATTCGAACACGGATGCCTCGGTATCCGACCGAGTGGTTTGGCAGGTTGAGCTACTGCGGCGGTCCTCTTACTACACTGTGAGTTGCTAAGGCCGTTCAAAAGAACATGAACTTGTGTTTAGTTACTCGAAATTAAATTTGTCAATCGTAATCGTGCTGTCTGCGCCACTGTCCATGGGGTTAAAACCAACCTTGAAGGTCGTAAATGTTTGCCTTTGACAAGTCATGCCAAAGTCACTAAATTTCTTCAAAATGTACGTTTGTGTATGTATGTCTATATATATATATATATATATATATATATATATATATATATATATATATAATGTATAACACTTAGCACTAGTGGACACAGACAAAAACACAGAAACACACAAAAAAAGAGACTCACTATTTTTCGAATTTTCGGTGGTCGTTGCCACCTTTATCAAGGAGGAGAGGGACAGAACTCAGTTCTGTCCCTCTCCTCCTTGATAAAGGTGGCAACGACCACCGAAAATTCGAAAAATAGTGAGTCTCTTTTTTTGTGTGTTTCTGTGTTTTTGTCTGTGTCCACTAGTGCTAAGTGTTATACATTATTATTCACGTCCGTGAGTCTTTCAAAAAGTGTTATATATATATATATATATATATATATATATATATATATATATATATATATTTATTTATTTATTTATTTCGGGTAGGAATGGGGAAAACGGCTTTTCGGAAAACGTATTTTCCTCGAAATCGAATTTGATATTTGAAGCGGGATTATGATATGCAAGTCAGGAATTCCCTTTGAGGACTATTTTATTATTCATTATTGCAGTGCAATTTGGCAATCAGATAGGTGGTAGGGATCAGTGACACCAATCAAAATACTACATGTTTATCAATCAATTAAGATACAGTTAAACAAACCAGCCTTAGGTGAAGTTAAACCATTCAATATTTAAATATTACTTAAAAAAATTAACATTTGTAAAAATTACAGTAACATCAATCAATAATTAGAAGTAAGCCAGATTCCTAGGTCCTTTTAATTGTTAGATCATTTCACGTCTGCTGTAGGCCATCTCGCGCGCAGTACTTGTCAAAAAGCGAAATAATGGTTTGGCGCCGACTTCCGACATACAGTTGGCACAGGAAACACATACAGACTAGGTTAATCAGTTTCCCATGGTCATTACAGGAGGATGATGGGAGTGGATTTGGAGGCTTTGGAAATGTGGCTGTGGAGAATGACGGAATAGGTGAAGTGGGCCTAAAGGATAAGAAATGAGGAAGTCTGGAGGGGGAGGAGAGAGGATTGTTGGGAGAAATTCAAAGGAGGCAGGAAAGAGAGATACAGAGAATTTTGATCAGCAATAGGGTGTTGAAGACTGGGATTGAGGGGAGAACGTTTGGCAAACGCGGAAGGGGCAGAATTAGAATATGGATGTTGGACGGAATGAAGGGAGGAAGGAAGTATTCGGAGTTGAAGAGGTGCTTATTTTAGTGCTGGATGTCAATTTGTGTTCTGTTAGGAGAGGCAAGTTAATTATTGTTGAACTGTCGTTTAGGTGGTGTCCATTCAATACCTACCTTAACCTGTAGTTTACCGCGTTATCTTTGAAATCCATGCGGTGGGATATGCCGGAACTTCTCGGGGAAACCGATGGTGGCACATGAATTGTATCATACAAAACTCATCCCAATCTTACCTGCTTGAATTTCATACCCTGGTAGTGGGGCTTCTTAGTTGGATGTATGCTTTGTCTAAACAAACTTTCTAGTTGATTACCGGCCCCGGCGGTTTATATGATAACTATCCCCAGTTATCCGGGCAATTCTGGCTTCCTGTGAATTATTACCAATGCGTCGCATATGACGTGAATACGTATTATGGTTTGGTAAATGTTGTGATGTGCGTGATATTGAGTTGCGATTTGCGAAAACTCATTTTGAGTGTCAGAGAACACCTCTTCTTCACACAGAATCACATTACATAGTACCGTGCAAACCATCGCTAGGGGGTGTGGCAGTGGGTGATTGGGCACCAGACTACTTTTAACTCACTATACATTTCCCCTTAGCGCGGTCGTGCAACGTTAGTCTGATCCTGCATCGTTCGTGGGAAAAATGAGATCTTATACTAGCTATCTGTTCTACACTTAATTAGAATGATGAGGGTGGTCCCAAAAGTATCCGGCCTGACCTAGAGATGTCCGTAGCTGTTTGAAAAATATCACTGTATTCGAAAGTACGCAAAATAGAAAGCATATGTTTCAAGTTTGAAGATGCTACGTTGTTTCGTATTTGTTTGGCAGCCATCTTTATTGAACGTTTTCATTGAATTTGTGAAAATGGAGAAAATTGTCATCGTTATGTGATACAATACTTTTATATGAAAGGCCTCAGCCCAACCAATATAAAAGTTGAACAGGATTATGGGTGAGTCTGCTCCTACGTTTACAACAGTAAAATATTGGGTAGCAGAGTTTAAACGAGGCCGTACGTGCTGTAAAGACGAGCATAGAGCTGAAAGGAGATTATGTTGAAAAATAAATACATTTTTTTCCAAAATGTTTGTGATTTCTTTGTTGGGTCAGGTACTTCTGGGACCACCCTCGTAGATGCGTCCGTGAGAACTGAAGGAGGCGGCATTAACGGAGGAACGTATAAGGGCTTACGTGAACGTCCTTTCCATATAAATTCCCTATTCTTGGGCAAGTTAGTATTTTGTAAAATTTTGCGCGGAATCTTTGGCTAGGTTTTTCTGTGAGTGTTTACTTAATCCATAATGTCAGCACGTAGCCTAATTGGAGTGAGTTGCGTTTCTACAAACGTGAATCATCAAACGGCGCAATCCTAATGTTAATGCCATTTGACGATGAGAAGTGCGCGTATTCAAATTTCAGAATACCACACATGCATCTTGTTCATTCATGCCTCATGGGAATCCTACGCATTCTTGTTGGATACGCCGAGTACGGTGGTCCAGATACTACAGAGGACTTGATTACTCTGCGCTTTCATTAGGGCAAGTTTCGTCGTAACTAACTAACTAACTTTTAGCTATGCCCATCATTCTACATGTTCCCCGGTGTAATTAAGGCGAAAACTAGGAAACTAGATGTGGAAGGCAATAATTAACCCGTTATTATTGAGGATATTCAACCATACTTGGCCGCAGTGGCCGTGTGTAATGTCGAGGGATTGGTCTAAAAATTCTCCCAACGTGTCCGTAAATAGGTTTTCTTTTTCATATCACTCGTTTTATCGTTGTATTCAATGTAAATGGTGATACCCTACCCGGTCGTGCTTTAACCCTTAAATTAGTGATTGCAGTTTGTCAATTAAGGTATTATTTAATTAAATGAAGAATACAAAATATCTATCATTGAATTTACATGAATTTCCAAGAAGTTGAGCCGGGAACAATTGGAGGTATTATTTCCCTAGTTTAAATTCCTCACCTCTGCTCTTGGTTACTCGATGATATAATGATCAACTTTAATGCACGTAGCTAATTTTACCTTTTATGTGTGGAGCAACAGTCTCCGTGTCGGTAAATAGCTCAATTATTCGGGTCATAATGAGGATTTTCGAACTTGGGCCAAGTAGTGTAAGGTATCATGATCATTTTATGTGAAGTAACCTAATTTTCAGTTTTCAATCAAATATTCACAGACCTTATTACTGTGAGCAAGGGGAACAGGATGGTGCTGGGGCAAGCGTACTGGCTTCTTACCCAAAAGGGGCCGGGTTCATATCCCGGCGGTGTTGAATATTTTTCAGAGGTATCTCGATCCCTACTTGAGGTGCTTTGTGGGGGGCACTTTGAGTAAGAACGCCGTCCGTCGGGTGGGACGCTAATCTGCGGACCCCTTGACGCCTTTCGTAAAGAGTAGGCTAATTCCGACGCCGGGTTTCTCTCCACCCTTCATCCTTTCCTATCCATCCCCTATGGCGCAAATGACCTCAGCTATCGGTCGCCTCCCCTAAATACTACTACTACTACAGTGAGCAATTCAATTTAGAATAACCCTTGTAAAAGTTACGACTTATTAAACTACTCGTTTCGCAAGAGAATCCTTTTTTTTTGTCATCCGATGTATATTTTAATTGGAGGTTATAGAAAATCCTTTCATAAAATTTCAATCTCCCAATACGGTGACGTTGTTATCGAGCGGTAAGGTGCAACGTCCTCGCAAATTTCGTTGCAGTGTTCTCCTATTTCCTATATTAAAAAAAAAAGAGGTGCGCAGGCGATGAATTAATTCCATCTTTGAAGTAGCGTTGGCTGAGGATGAAGAACTTGTCGGAACACTCTGCTGCCATAGGGATTCATTGAACAGGAAGTTGTATTCTCGAGGTTATTTCCACGTTCGTAGCTGTGCACCAAATGGCCGCTCTACCATAATGAAACTCTCGATTCGAGTATTTCATAAAGCCAAGGGATAAATATTATATAACAAAGGGCTCCAGTTTGCTCGATATAAGCACTCACGAGAGTGTATAAACTTTCCTCACTTGCCCCCCGCCTTCCATATATCTCCAGTGTGGTGCCAAAGACTATAATTTTTCGTGATATATATATGTAAATATATAGATAAATATATATATATACATATACTACCTTGATCAAAAATTTCCCGGAATTTATTCAGAAAATTAAAAATACAAGTTTATTCATCTAAATCTATATTGTCCCCTTCAAAGTAATCCCCATCGACTGCAACACACTTATGCCAGCGCTTGATCCAATCCTCGAAACATTTTTTATATTCGGTTTTCGGTATGTCCATCAGTGCTTCCTGCGATTTTTCCATTACTTCCTCTCGGCTGCTAAAACGCGTTCCCCGTAATGGTTTTTTAACTCGATTGAACAGAAAGAAGTCACAGGGAGCCAAATCAGGTGAATTCGGTGGCTGTTGGATGGTATTTGTTGCATTTTTCGTCAAAAAATTACGAATAATGATAGCACTGTGCGACGGTGCGTTATCATGGTGCAAAATCCACGAGTTTTCTGCCCACATTTCTGGTCTCTTTCGGCGAATTGCTTCACGCAAACGTCTCATAACGCCCAAATAATACTCTTTGTTTACTGTCTGGCCTTCTGGCAAAAATTCATGATGCACTACACCGTTGTAATCCATGAAAACCGTCAGCATTGCCTTCTTTTTTGACTGAAAACGACGTGGTTTTTTTGGTCTCGGCTCATTTGGTGAACGCCATTCACTTGCCTGATGTCTGGATTGCGTGTCGTACTCATAAACCCACGTCTCGTCTCCAGTAATGATCCTTTTGATGAATGTGGGATCGGATTCAGCCTCGCAAATCATGTCTTTTGCGACGTCAACACGGTCTCTTTTTTGCATGAAATTGAGGTCTTTTGGCACCAACTTTGCTGCTACACGACGGAAACCCAAATCATTAACCACAATGTCTTGGGCGGATCCATAGGCAATGTTCAAGTCCTCCGCTATTTCTCTGATGGTTAATTTGCGGTTATTGACCAACATTTCTTTTACTTTATCATTTTTTTCACCGACTTTCGATGTCGATGGTCTGCCACTGCGTTCATCATCTTCGATTGACTCACGACCACTTCTGAACCGCTCGTGCCACTGGTAAACGACCGTTTTTTTAGAGAATCGTTGCCGAAACACTTTTCCAACATTTCCAACGTCCGTGCGCCACTAAATCCATTTTTTACGCAAAATTTAATACAAGTTCGTTGTTGCAAATTTAAATCCATTTCTGCAATTGTAAAAAATCGCCAACACACTCAGAGATAGATGTACTCTTGGCTACGTAACTTTTGCAAATGTCAAGTTATGACACTAAGATTTAAAGGGAATATCAACAACAGATGTACCAATTTAACAAAAAAAACAGAACTCAAATCGGAACGATGGGAGCGCCACACGGTGGTTATTCCGGGAACTTTTTGATCAAGGTAGTATATACGCATATACATATATAAATACACATATAAATACACATATATACACATATATATATATACACATATATATACATATATATATACACACATATATATACATATATATACACACATATATATACACACATATATATACACACATATATATACACACATATATATACATATATCCCTCCCCGGACTACAACCTTGACGTGGTGGAAGGGCTTGTGCGTTCCGATGACCCCTAGAGCTGTGCTGGCGGGAGTAATAATTATTGCTCCTGGTAGGGTCACCCATGCCAGATAGGTCGAAGGTTAGGAGCCAGACGAAAGGTAGTCCACGCAGCGTCTGTTCCTCAGTGAGGCGGCTGCAATGGCGTCTGACCCCAGTGGGGCGGCCAGTAAGTGATGGTGTCACGTTAAAAACACTATTGAGGAAGGCAACGGGAAACCACCTCAATTATCATTCCCTAGAAAAATATGATGGACAATAGAGATATTTTGAGTCCTGGCAACCACGGGGCTCGGCCCAATCGGCCGTGTGTCGTGCCCGGCAGCGGGGGAGGCAAGGCTTCCGCGGTCGTCATCCCACGAAACCCTTGCAAGGGAAAACCAGCAGCAGCAGGACGGAAGACGCAGGAGAAGAAGACAAAATTAGTTAGAATAGGAACGTGGAATGTTAGGACAATGATGAGGACAGGGAAATTGGAGAATGTTAAGCGAGAGATGGAAAGGGGAAATATAGATATTTTAGGTCTATGCGAGGTGAGATGGAAAGATAGCGGGGATTACTGGAGTGATAAGTATAGAATAATATACAGCGGTGGGGACGAGAGCCAACGAGGGGTTGCCATAGTATTAAATGAAGAGGTAGGAAGAAGCGTAGTCAACATAGAGCAGGTAACGGATAGAATACTACTAGTGGAGATAAAAGCAGAACCGACGAACTTAGTTATTATTCAGGTATACATGCCACCGAGCAACCATAAGGAGGAAGAGGTCGATAGGATATACGATCAGTTAAAGGACATGATCGCGTGTGTTCCTGCGGGGAAACATTTGATAGTGATGGGGGATTTGAATGCGACGGTAGGCGAAGGAAGAGATGGTGATGAGGTGGGGGACTACGGTTTAGGCACGAGGAATGACCGCGGGGAGAAAGCAGTTGAGTTCTGCAGGAGACAGGGGTTAGTCATCACCAACACTTGGTTTAGACACCACAAAAGACGCAGGTATACATGGAAAATGCCAGGTGACTCAGGAAGATATCAGCTAGATTATATCCTGGTTAGACACAGGTTTAGGAATAGTGTGATAAATTCCCACAGATTTCCGGGAGCGGATGCGGACTCAGACCACAATTTAGTTGTTATGAAATGTAGCGTACGTTTCAAAAAGATAAGGCAGGGGCGGCGAGTTAGAAAATGGAATGTAGAAGCATTAAATGGGTTGAAAAGGATGGAATACAAACAGGCGGTAGAGAAAATAATGGAGGATGGTAAAGGGCTTATTACTATCGAAGAAAAATGGGAAATGATCAAAAAAGGGTTGTCTAAAGCCGCAAAAGACACTATTGGAACCGTTAACGCTAAAAGGACTAGGAAACCATGGATCACGGATGAGATGATTACAAAGATGGATGAGCGGCGAAAATGGAAGAATATAAATACAGAATTAGGCAAAATGAAGTACAAAGAATTGAACAATAAATTGAGGCGGGCAACAAATAAGGCAAAAGACGCATGGTGGAAGACGCAGTGCGAGGATATGGAAAGTCTCCAGAGGAAGGGCGAAATCGGTGCGCTGTACAGCAAAGTTAAATCGTTATCGGGAAGTAAGAAAGGAAGAGCTATGCTAATAGTTAGAGATAAGGCGGGTAAGGTAATAGTTGACGCAGGAAAGATCCAAGAGAGATGGAAGGAGTATATAGAAGAACTGTATAGTAAAGAACTCAGACCAACACAGTTAGACATTGAAAAAGAAAATGACGTAGAGGAAGACAGCTTAGGTCCAGGCATACTAGACAATGAGATAGAAAGGGCATTAAGGGAGATGAAACTAAATAAGGCCGTGGGGGTGGATAACATTCCCGTGGAACTTTTAAAATGTTTAGGAAAATGTGGGAGGAAGAGGCTATATGGGCTGATCCGTAGCATTTATGAGGAGGGAATCTGGCCGGAAGACTTTGTGAGAGCAGTTTTAGTTCCGATTCCGAAAAAGGTAAAGGCCACGTCATGTGAGGACTATAGGACAATTAGTTTGATATCCCACGCAGCTAAAGTTGTTCTCAGGATCATAAACAAACGGATAGAGAGTAGGGCAAATGATTACTTAGGGGATGATCAGTTTGGGTTTAGGAAGGGGAGAGGTACGCGTGATGCCATTGCAGTAATGAGATTATTAATCGAGAGGAATATAGAACACAACCAGGAGGTATTTGCCTGTTTCGTAGATTTCGAAAAAGCGTTTGATAGAGTGAATTGGGAAAAACTAATGAGTATATTGCAGAAAATAGGAATAGATTGGAGGGAAAGGAGGCTAATCCGCAACCTGTACATGTCTCAGACTGCTCAGGTGCGGGTGGGAAACGGGGAGTCAGGATGGGCAGTGTTAGGAAGGGGTGTAAGGCAGGGTTGCCCATTATCACCGTTGCTGTTCAACCTGTATGCAGAGGAAATGATCAAAGAGGCATGGGAAGAACTAGAGGTAGGAATGAAAGTGGGCGGGGAATTCGTAAAATCAGTTAGGTTTGCTGATGACCAAGCTTTAGTTTGTCAGTCAGCCAAGGGGCTGCAAGCATTGCTGAGTGAATTGGAAATTCAGTGCCACAGGTATGGGATGAGAATCAACATTAATAAAACAAAGGTTATGCGATTTTCTAGAAAGAAAAAGGGCAAGCTTAACATTAAAATAGGAGGGCAAAAACTAGAGCAGGTAGAACAGTTTACGTATCTCGGCAGTGTTTGGGACCAACACGGTCAAAGTAGTAGGGACGTAAGGAGAAGAATTGCGCTAGGCAAAGAGGCTTTCACGAGGAGGAGGGAGTTGATGACGGGGACTTTGAGTAAGGATGTTAAGAAAAGACTCGTAAAAACTTTGATATGGAGCGTAGCTATGTACGGCGCGGAAACGTGGTCATTGAAGCAGGAGGATAGACGTAGACTGGAGGCTTTTGAAATGTGGGTGTGGAGAAGAATGGAGAAGGTGAAATGGACAGAGAAGAAAACAAATGAGGAAGTACTTGGTATGGTGGGCGAAGAGAGGGGTTTGTTGGGAGCAATCCTATGGAGGCAGGAAAAGTGGATGAAGGGGGTGTTGACCGGCAGTGGGATGTTGAAGACTTTGATAGAGGGTAGAATGTTGGGCAAAAGAGGAAAGGGAAGGAACAGGATAGGGATGTTGGACGGGATGAAGGGAGGAAGAAAGTACTCAGAGATGAAGAGGGACCTGGTGTAGAGTAGAATTTAGGGTTGTGTTTTGTTAGTAGTCACAAAATATTTGTTTGGTAGTTGTGTCCATCGAAAAACCTACCTTAACCGGTAGATTACCTTAAAAAAAAATATACATATATATATACACACATATATATACGCATATACATGTATATATACATATATACCTGTACATATATATATATATATATATATATATATATATATATATTATATATAGTGTGTATATATTAATAAAATAGATACAATGTATATTGTATGTGTATAAAAAAACCATGAACGCATTAATCAACCCGAAGGTCGGTTTGGTAGGTGATGGTAGAGTTAACCCAGTACTAAGTCTTATACGACGTGTGAAATTCACACATCAGGGTAGGGGGGCCAGTGCCGAATATGGTTTCCCAGGAAGATCTGGTACCCGAAAAATCACAAAGCTAGGGTGGAGCTGTAGGTGCCCAGAGAGGCTTGCCCGGGAGTCGAACCCGGGACCCTCTGGTCAGCAGTCCAACGCTCTACCCACTGGACTACCGCGACCCATACATACACTCACGTATACCTATATATTGTGGTTTAAGCCCTAATCTACGTTGCGATTTTAATCGCAATCTTCGTACGTCCTCAGCATTTTTATGAATTAATTCTGTTCGGAAACAACTAAAATATCGAAAGAGTTGATAGAGTTGGTTATTCTTTAATATGTCCCCGCAACACAAAATAAACACAAATTGTAATAAACGATCTTCATTTCATGAACCAGAGGCATGATCAAGGGGAATCATCATCGTCTTTTCATTGCTTTCACTAAAATTGCTAAATGGTCCCCTATCGCGAATTTCACCTAAGAAAACGATTTACGTACACTGTCGCTAGCGTGCAGAAGTATCTAGATGGTGCGACCTTGCGGTCTAGATACCCAATTAAATCACTAGCATTAAGAAATTTCTTACCTACTCCTCCATTATTATGCTCGTTAGTCAAACTTTTTTTAAAAATTTTAGTTTTTTTGTTCATACAACCAATCGATAGTGCACGCATTCAGATTTCCGACCTGATATTTCATGGTCGCCAAATGTTAACCGTAACTGACAACCACAGTGGAAAGACAAAGCATTAACCATTGCCTATACAGCTTACGTATTCTACGTACTTATCGTTGTATATGTTGTTACCTCGCATAGTGTTAGTTGCGTTTACGCATTAACTGCACGTATACAACTTGTGCGTAGGATGCGCATTTTTTACATTTATAGTAATGTATACTATTTTATGCGTCCGTGCACATTACCCTTTCTCACCACGCCGGGTGATTTCTTCCGGGAAATCACGAATTTATAGAGTTGGGATGCGAATGCACAAGCCTCATTTGTCATTGGTGTACGTGTGACCAGAATCATCATACTCCCTCGCGTCCTCTCATCACGAGTCAATGTCGCGTAATCACAGAAAATATTCTTCCGTATTACGATTCCCTCCGTTTCTCTTCGCCGCAAATGCGTCTTCTGGTGTTCTTCAGTATCCTCCCGGCGCGCGGCGTCTCGGAGCGATTGTTACGCAACACACGCCGTGGTGACCCTGGGGAGCACGCAAGCCCTCGCGCTCAAACTCGGGGCAAACATCGCGTTGGCAAATCATTGGCGAAGAGTTCCTCCATTAGGATTTACGTACAAGGAGGCGACCGACAAAGAAAGATCTCCATCTTGAAGCTCCGGCTCATTCTTGAGCGTGCTCATCCCTGGGATGGAAATAAAGTTTTCAGCGATTAGCGTTCCGGGAGCAAATGGTGTCATAAAACGATTGGGCCGATTCGAGGTGGAAGGTTTTTTAAATGGTGTTTCTCGCGAAATTCCTTTATGTCGAACGCTGATGTAGTAGCGGGATCCGGATAGGAAATGTATCTTGAAAACGAAATTCGTGGGTATGATATTGCTCCGCCAAGGCGGCAGAGTTAGATCCGACAGTATCGTATGTATTCAACAGTTTAGTTGAAAGTGTGCCCGTGGCGTTCTTGATATAGTTTAATTCTTGTACCTAGTAGAAGATACTCCTAAGTCAGTGTGTAGAAAGGTAACGAAAGGTAACATTCAAACGCTAGTATGTCGTTCATCAGGCGACTGCCTTTAATGAGGAAATTGTTGTGTCCTGAACACGTTAAGGGAGTATCTTTTATTTATTTCAGTGTCAGCTATCAACATTTTTTCTGCATTCTTATCTGTTGAAGTATAATATATCACAAAACACCAATCCCGCCTCAAATTAATGTATTAGTAAAAACAGTGGCCGCAGAGTAGTCCTCATTTTAATGAATCGCTAAAGTTTCCTAATTATTTATTCCGACTTCCGTTATCATAATTAATTTATTAATGTATAAATATAAGCACTGATTGAATTCCATCCAGAACCTATTTAATATTAACGTGATGGCTTCATTTGCATTATTTTCAGCCTTGGTTTTAATCAAGTATTTTATGCATATCTCATTTTATTTTTTCAGTTATTATATATATATATATATATATATATATATATATATATATATATATATATATATATATATATATATATATATATATAGTTTCGTTCAAGTCACGTCGCCTGATCAACCCTATAACGCGTTCCCCTCTGCTTGTCGAAACCCAAAGGTTTCATACAGACCCATGGATGTCGTATAAAATTGGCTTTCTGAGAAGCAAGACAAACTAACAGTCGCTGATGCGAATCCAAAGGTAATGTCTCCAGTTGGGGATATTTGTAAAAAAGAATGGAACCTTTATGTTATTGTCTTGAAGTCCCCAAATGCTAGAGCGCATGGAAATTTGTACTTGTGTGCGAGGGAGAGTTAATTAAAACTAGGGAGAGATAAATAGATCAAGTGTAGCACAGATAGATTAAAGATCTCATTTTCCCACGAACGATAAGGTATCAGAAAAGTGTCTTCTGACCGCGCTATGGGGCAAAGTATTTTGGCTCAAAATTAGTCGGGTATATAATTACCCCCAGCCACAAACCTAGCGGTGGCTTGCGGGGTACTTTTTAATAAATCAATAATAAAAACGTTAAGCATAAATATTTTTTATCTCATTATGTTTGGAATGCCAAAGGGTATCATTTGTATCATTTCATATGTAGTCCCCGGGACGTGCAATGGAGGTATTCTAGCGCTTCAAAAGTTCATATATACTATATACCTCTAGAAATACCGTGGTTTTCACTGCTGCAAAGCCCTATTGAGTGACTACTCGGGTGTGCCAGGCCTGGTCGAGGGGATACTGTTGAAGAAATGGCGCTTTTTAGGTACTTGCTAGTCGACGCATCGCTGCTGGACCAGCGTGCACCACATTACTGGATTATCATTTTTGATGAATATGAGCGTGTTTCACCCCTCAACTGTTAAATAAAAGAATGAGATAACGCTCTTCCTCTGTGGCTTGTGGCAAGTGGTTCCGCTATGTTTATACAGTTGTTGCAGCGTATTGTTACGTTCTGGCGTCGTGCTGCCATTTTTGGGACATTTCTAAATCCTATAATTTTTGCGAACTAATAGAATAGTGCCACGTTGTTTCAAAATTTTAGCGCGCTGTTAAGATTTTCGTTTGACTCATTCTCGTACGTTCAGGGATTTCTGTCGATTTGGCAGGAAGGTTAATTTATTGGTCGTGGCATATTAAGAACCTTTAGTGATTCGGCGATTCCTTAAAAAACTTGACCGTGTCTCGGCGATATCTCTCTACCCCTGTGCTGTAATGGTTTGTTTTGATGGAGATCAGTGATCTGTTTCACTCCTTTTGGAAACAATTTAGCTAACGGATGCGTTTGTTCGAGATTAACTTGAAGCAAGAGAAGAGCGAATGTGGAAAGACGAGTTAGGAATTCGTGTATAATCGGGGTTGTAATTTTGTATTGCATGGAAAATAATGAATGTTCGTAAAAACTGGAAACTTTTATTCCCCCAGGACGTGTTTGCACGTAGTTTCCCAGTATTATTACGTAACGGTTGGACCAAAATTTGAAAATGTTAATTAAATAAATCCATGGAAATTCACGGTGGACTAGCCATAAAATTCAACAGACGTGGTTATATTGCCACATGCCATTCCGCGGGGAGAAAAGTTGATTGCATTGGTTCCATTTTGATGGATTTCTAAGACTTCACTCTTTTGCGTAATTCACGCTGGTCTGGTGAATGGGCCCTTCTCCCGAAGTTTGGTCTGTTTAAACTCGCGGCATGGTCGCTCTTCTTGAGACCATTTCATCCTTCTGTTGTCCGACCGATTGGCGATTTTCAACATACGATTCTGGAAGCAGCCGATTCCATGCACTATGGATATTAAAACACTCGCACCTTATGCGAAAAACTCGAGAGTCTCGTTATGAAAGATACCTCTCAGTTATTACTGAGATAAAATGGAGCGAGCATGTGGTTTAAAAATGACCTTGAGGGATGGGCGTGTGTGTGTTCGCGTGATTTACATTTAGGTGTCCTGTATATGTACTTATTGGGTGAGGTAAATAATTCGTTGGAGGTGTTTTAGCCAGTGGTGATGATAAATAGACTAATAATTTTACGTTTACGTGGATGTTCTACTTGTAATCCACTTGTAAACTACATGGTGAGTATACGCGTGACTTTTGTAAATTACTTGAACAAATAAATGAATTGATTGCGTAATAACCGTACTGAAAGGTGACACTTACTGAATTGATTTAATTATTCTTAAATATACCTCCTCATCACGGAATAAACTCAAGCTGAAATAAGCGTCAGTAAAGAATTGTCAGTATTTAAAAAAATGAATGAAAGAATAAACCTTTTTTCACTTGGAGTTTATCGATGACCCAACTCACGAAATTTGAGGCATGTGTTTTGCAGAGTTTACGGTAATGCTTGTCACTTTTCGGACTTGTTTCTTGAACACCAATCAGGTCTTACTATGCATATAGTACACGAACCATTGTGGTTACTCAGAACGTGGACAACTTCTCCTAGGAGGGTGAATGAAAGGCCAATTTGAAAGTACACGTGTTACTGTAAGTGAGGTGGTAGGAATGTTTTCAGGTATAATCGCATAAGCCAAGAATTGAAACTGACTCCCAAAAAGAGCGACGGAAAGACAAATTTACGCGTTGTCTGAATAGAACCCGTAATCTACGTTCTTTACGTCGTCTACTTATTGTCTGTGCCGATGTTGGCGGTACTATTTGATGCATAAACACAGATCAATGGTTGTTGCTTGGTGACCAATCCTTTTAAGAAAGGTCGTTTTTAGCAATTTAATATATTGACCCTTTATAAGATGTGCTATTAGACGTGAAAGAGCTTGTGAAGTCTTCATCGCTCCTTTTATATGTTGCCACCGATGGCTTAACGACGCTGTGAAAAATTCCATTCCATTTGAAAGTAGCTTGTGCAGTCAAGGTGTATTTTATTTGTCAAACCCAGGCAAGGCTTAGTGCGAGATGTTGAAAGAAGATATATTCATACGTGACTGAAAATACGAGTTACTTCGCTTTGCTTTTATTTGTACGCTGTTCGTGTTTTGTTGTTTTATCGAGGCATGCAGCTTCACCGTCGTAAGCGCCATGACTCTCCGAGTTTCATCGGCGAGTCCTCCTTTTCGGATGATTTACTGTCCATCGTTTTGATTGTGAATCATCCTAACGTCTATCGAGGAGAGCGA
Source organism: Hetaerina americana (assembly GCF_022747635.1). Taxonomy (NCBI): domain Eukaryota; kingdom Metazoa; phylum Arthropoda; class Insecta; order Odonata; family Calopterygidae; genus Hetaerina; species Hetaerina americana. Next base: position 82,804,086 of record NW_027286763.1, read on the forward strand.
TGCATATTTATGGAGATGTTGATAATGCCATTATTTATTATCATCGCTGGACGGCGGATGATTTGCAAATTATTAAATTAGCAAACGCGTCCCAATTACCAAATATGTACTCGTCCGTCTTTTTGTTATTTGACGACTGAGCTTTCTCTTGTGCTTTTTTTCCGAGACTGTAATTTGAGGGCCGGCAAGCTTTACTTCTTCTGAGTCGAGGTCGCATCGGTCGTAGCGGCCTGTGAGTTGAAAATGCCTCCATAACAGACAGAAGTGGTTCATTCGTTGGATTAGTCGGCTGCAGTAATTTTTCCTTTATTAATGTTTGAGTCTTTTGATTTGATATATCTAGTACTTTCTAATGTGGGACTGTACCGTCGGCCCCGTTGGCGGCGGAGTAAACTCCTCGCCAGGCAAATCAGAGGTCGCGGGTTCGATACCCGCCTAGGTGGGTTTTCTACCACCTAGGGCTCGGTCGTTCGGTATGCATGTACATATACTACCTTGATCAAAAAGTTCCCGGAATAACCACCGTGTGGCGCTCCCATCGTTCCGATTTGAGTTCTGTTTTTTTTGTTAAATTGGTACATCTGTTGTTGATATTCCCTTTAAATCTTAGTGTCATAACTTGACATTTGCAAAAGTTACGTAGCCAAGAGTACATCTATCTCTGTGTGTGTTGGCGATTTTTTACAATTGCAGAAATGGATTTAAATTTGCAACAACGAACTTGTATTAAATTTTGCGTAAAAAACGGATTTAGTGGCGCACGGACGTTGGAAATGTTGGAAAAGTGTTTCGGCAACGATTCTCTAAAAAAAACGGTCGTTTACCAGTGGCACGAGCGGTTCAAAAGTGGTCGTGAGTCAATCGAAGATGATGAACGCAGTGGCAGACCATCGACATCGAAAGTCGGTGAAAAAATTGATAAAGTAAAAGAAATGTTGGTCAATAACCGCAAATTAACCATCAGAGAAATAGCGGAGGACTTGAACATTGCCTATGGATCCGCCCAAGACATTGTGGTTAATGATTTGGGTTTCCGTCGTGTAGCAGCAAAGTTGGTTCCAAAAGACCTCAATTTCATGCAAAAAAGAGACCGTGTTGACGTCGCAAAAGACATGATTTGCGAGGCTGAATCCGATCCCACATTCATCAAAAGGATCATTACTGGAGACGAGACGTGGGTTTATGAGTACGACACGCAATCCAGACATCAGGCAAGTGAATGGCGTTCACCAAATGAGCCGAGACCAAAAAAACCACGTCGTTTTCAGTCAAAAAAGAAGGCAATGCTGACGGTTTTCATGGATTACAACGGTGTAGTGCATCATGAATTTTTGCCAGAAGGCCAGACAGTAAACAAAGAGTATTATTTGGGCGTTATGAGACGTTTGCGTGAAGCAATTCGCCGAAAGAGACCAGAAATGTGGGCAGAAAACTCGTGGATTTTGCACCATGATAACGCACCGTCGCACAGTGCTATCATTATTCGTAATTTTTTGACGAAAAATGCAACAAATACCATCCAACAGCCACCGAATTCACCTGATTTGGCTCCCTGTGACTTCTTTCTGTTCAATCGAGTTAAAAAACCATTACGGGGAACGCGTTTTAGCAGCCGAGAGGAAGTAATGGAAAAATCGCAGGAAGCACTGATGGACATACCGAAAACCGAATATAAAAAATGTTTCGAGGATTGGATCAAGCGCTGGCATAAGTGTGTTGCAGTCGATGGGGATTACTTTGAAGGGGACAATATAGATTTAGATGAATAAACTTGTATTTTTAATTTTCTGAATAAATTCCGGGAAAGTTTTGATCAAGGTAGTATATAGGGTTTCGATGGAAGAAGGGTCTATTATCTCAATCTCGCCTTAATAAAAAAAAATTATAAATAAATATGCAGTTCAGTTTATTCAATGAAGTACGCCAAACCCGTATAAGAGGAGGGGATAGCGAAGGTTCAGGTGAGGACATAATTTTCGCGGTAGTTACCAAAAGAGTATTCCCAAAAATTAAATCGGGATCCATTGTATTTGTGTGATGTTTATTTAAGGGGATGGGATTTTTGAATAAGTGATCAAGGGATTGAGAATAGGGCAAGGAATTACCAAAATCATGTGAAAGAATTTGAGACCTTTGAGATCTTTTTATGTTCCAAGCACTGAATTGGAGTATTATATTCCAAATTATGAGTATCTTTTGATAATGTGCTGGTCTGTAAAACCTTCACGACTAAACTTAGCGACTTTATTCATTTAAGCCAAAAGCAGCTCTGTCATTTATTTCTCACGACTACTGCCTTCATTCACAGGAGATGCTGAGGTAAATTTTAGAAACGACCGCGGATAGGTAAAAAACTAGTCTTTTCACAGATAAATATCCAGGCATGCCTATTGATTCACTATTTAGCATGATACTCGCATGCCTGAGATCGATCTTGTTTGCCTTGTGTATGATATTATTTTTCTTATTCTGGCTAATTTAATCCTCATGATGATTATAAATGTTTATGTTATTATCGGCAGTCCATCGTTTAAAGCATGTTTAGGACTGGACTGAACATTCCTCAGCTTTTTCTAATGAGACATACCCTGATACTTGACACTGCATTTAACATTTTTTGATTCTGTGTACGTCATTCTGCCTTCCTTCATGTCGTCTGACATGGCTTTTCCTTCCCCTACCTCGCTTTCCCTGACGTCCTCGCCACTTCTCACATTAATATGCATTACATATTTTATATATGCTCATATTAACTTAGCATATAGGTGACAATATTTTTTTGTGAGGGAGTAAGTAGCAATTCCTTTAAGTAAGTAGCAACCTCTTTTAACAATGTGTAGTTTTTGACTTTTACGTTTCGTTAAAGCCACTGCTACAAAAGATTATCATCAATATGTAGTAGAAATAGAGTGTAACCAACTATAGCCGAGATTATCTCCGCAGTGACGAAGGCGGATAAAAAGCCAATTGGAAGTTAGTGATTGTGACAGCAGATAAAATTGAGAAATAATTATGGCATTAGTTTTACCTTTCTGTGTTAATGTAGTTGACTCATGAAATAATCTGAAACTGATATGAACCTAAACTGACGAGGATGAAACCAGTATATCTGCTGTAATGCGACGTTTCCTTTTCTCTCGACTGTGTCTTTTATCAGTGCCCAATTAGTTGGAGTAGTAAGGATTTTTTTGTATGAATCTTCGCCGTGAACATTGACCGTCAAATTGAAAACGAGAGGTCTCTGAATGCATACATGCATCCGAAAATCCTTTTATTGACTCGCGATGAGAAGAAAGGCGGGGAAAAAAGGAGTGATTTATTTTTTCCTATCTCCCTCGACTCTTGTACCATTCGTTGGTCGGTCGTGTGTGTGTTCTCTCAACACACAACGCGACCGGGGGAGGAGATGGGCTAGAGTGCCAGAAAAGGAGGAGAGATGGAATTGAATGGGTCGGAAGAATTGATGGCGGAATCGGAAGGTTCAGCCGAGCGTGAGGAACCGCCGTGACGGAAAGCACTGCATAAAACAATGGCGTACGAGCCCGTGGTATTTTGGGGCATCGTGACTCTCGCATCCTCCTACCTCCCCTGCCTTCCCCCGTCACTCTCTCCCTCTCCCTCCCACCCATAATCTCCTCCAATCCTCCCCCCCCTCACCTTCACCAGAAAGTGTTAAAAACCCTCCCATTCGAGGCGATGGCCTATTTACAGCCCACTTAATACCTTTCAGAAGCTAGAGCCATAGAATTGAAAGCCTCCGCGAGGTTATTTCCCTCCTTTCATCCTCCCCCCCTCCCTCGGGCGATTCTTTCTTTCGCGCGAAATCATTTAGAATTGCAAATCGGTTAAAGTGCACCAAAGCCGTCACTCTCCTCCTTTTCACGTATTCATCTTCTTCCTCTGCACGTTTCGGGTGTGAGAGTTTTCTTTCTCTCTTTCGGGGGGGGGGGAAGATTTTCTTGCGCTCCCTCTCGATGGTCCCGAGATTTCGCGGTTTACGATTTCGCCACAGGTTTCTGTATCACTCAAAGGAATAAGCAAACGGTCAGTGGATGAATGAATTCCGAAAGGAACCAACATATTCGGTGAATTTCCACGGAGGATTGAGAAAGTTTTTTTTCTGATTTTTGGTAATCCGGGACACCCATCTTGAGGAAGCCGATAATGATCCATTTAGGAATATTCTTGTCATGGATGAAGAAGATATTAGCCATATATTCCATGCGATGACTAATCGAAACACTAAGAAATAGTTATAATATAATAAATATATATTTTATAACAATAATCGAAACAATATAAATATACTAGAATTCTATTCAGCACCACTAGGAACATTATTTTGGGGTGAAACCATAATTTGCCTAAGGAATTCTATGTTCCATTGGGGCAATTCTCGTGAATTGAAGCTCTTAACTTCTGAGCGACACGGCGTGTTGCGAAAAAAAAAGATGGGAGGTCAGGTGCAGGAGTAGATTTCCGGCGTCTTCCCTCAGTCGAGACACGCCTTGCGTCCCCCAACGTTCCACACCGGGTCTCTGAATGGGGAGGTATTTATCAAAAGCCATCTGGGAATCGGGGAGAAATTAGGAATGCCGGATTAGCCAAAAAAAAACCACGACGATCAAACCAGAAGGTTGATTTGATAGGCGAGGATAGAGCTCGCCACGTTCTAAGCCCTGCAGCGGCGTGTGAAATTCACGCGCCAGGAAATGTGGGTCACTTCCATTCCCTTTTTGTCCCCCATTTTCGAAAATTTCAGAAAAATTGAAACTGTGGTGCATTGAACATTTTGGGTTCGAATTAAATAAATTACTTTGTTCCTTTGAATCCTTCACACCGTAATATACCAATGCGTAAGATATACACCAGGGAGATAAGTGAAATGACCTCATGAAAATGACGTCTGTGCATTCGTTTAAACGGGTCTAGGTACAATGTAGTAGAAGTGTGGAATATCAAAAAAGCGATTCATTTTCATGCTGTGAAATGGTAGCGGTTTTTACCTTTATTGCCATAGAATGGCAATTTTGTCCCTTCATCGGTGTACAAATTGAATTTTATATCGGGAAAATTTAATATTTGTTGCATTATATTGGCATTTCATTATATATATAGTATATATATAGTATATATATAGTGTATATATATAATATATAAATACTATATATTATGTATATATATTATACGCACAGATATGTATACATGTATATAATTATATATTTCTGGCATTATATTGGTCCTTCATTATGTATATAATGATAGACCAAATGAATGGCGCAAATATAATTTTTCAATTTTCCCGATATACCTTTCTATTTTTATATTGGAGTAGTGTATACAATTGTCATTATATGGTAATAAATGTAAACACTGTTACCATTTCAAAGTGTGAAAGTGCGCACGCGGAGAGAGAAGCAGCGAAAGGGATTGAAACGCACGTATAAGGCAAACACAAGGGAAGTTTGAAGGATGGAATATATGTATGTAGATGTATAATTGGTCCATTTATTCCCTTTATCGAAGAATAAGGGGACCTCAGATTGAAGCTCAAAACCTCCCGTCTCAGAATACGTTCTGCCCCGGAGCAAACCGAGGGTGAAAACGATAAGGAGACAGACGGGAGAGTACGCTTTTGGTTTCCCGGAGCCCTTCCGCCGTTCGAGGGACAAGTTTCTGGACGTGGAGCGGCCGGATGTTTCGACACGGAACGACCCTGTCTCGTAATTGTTAGTTTCGAGGATGCGCTTCGTGCGTTACTTTGTCCTTTGTGTGCGGTATGGTGAAATGCATGAGACCTTTTGCGTAATTTGGTCTTAGTTGGGTGCGGTTCTCCTTCCCTTTACTTACATTCAATCTCGACTTTTGGTCTCTATCTCTGAGGGCCGAGGAAACCCTAATCTGAGGGATTTTACCATACTCTAGGGCTGTCAAATGACGACTTGGTCAGTGTTCCTTGTTTGCAGAATCTGTCATGTGAAATGTGCTTGAATGAAGTCACTTATCTGAGCGGATTTCATGCCATATTATCTGTGGTATGATTTGATTTTATTTGTGTCAGTCAAAGAAAAGACATTCTTATGCCTCTGTAGCGTATGTGTCTGATCAATTGTGCTAGTTAATTATCGCTCATAATATCTTCGTGCCTTTAAGTCAATTCATCCGTAATGTGATAGATACTTTTTTTGTCTTTTCTGGAAGTCTCTTCATGAAAGAAAAAATACGATGGACAAATAAAATATGCTAGGTGTATGCCATATCTTATAATGGCAATCGCCTTTGAAAGGATTAAAGGAACACTAACATTTTCTATGGAAATGAGTGTAAAATGTAGGTTTTGATATGAGAAAGAAAGCTAAGAAATTGTTTCACGTTATAAGTTGATGACTCGCGAAAATAAACGTTCTTTTTACATAAATGGCATTGTAGTTTCAGCATTGCGATAAAGACAACGGGTATTCAGAATGTTGTTATAAGAAACCGAAGATTGGTTGACAAAGTTGTAGAATATTGTGGAATGATTTTTTTTCACAGGTCTGCATCCTTAAAAATGTCAATGAGGTGTTGGACCGTGAGGAAGAAAATTAGGTTCCCTATCAAAATTCCTAATGCAGTTTTTCTAATAATGTAATTTTCAAAAAAATATTTTTCCTATTAAAATTATTTCTGATCTGAAATTTCTAAATTAAATATTTCTAAGATTATTAAATTGGCAAATTTTCGAAAAAAAATATTTATAGCGTACAATTAATCCGAAGTAATGGTATTAGCGAGTAGCGTTAAGTATTTTCCAGTTCGATTTCCTTCCTTAAAAATATCATCATCAGAAACAATAGAACCCAACTCAACCCTACCCTCGCGTTACATTCTCCAACTTCCAGTACCAGAAAACGTTTACCTTGTGGTAAACGAGCCCATCGAGAAATAATTGTTTTCCGACAACTTTGGGTTTCGGAACCATGTGTATTATACACTAATATGCTACACTTTAGGAAAATATATTATTAGAAATAGTGTTTTAGAATAATTGCATTTATTTATGTATTAGAATGATAAAATTACTGGTTATATACATGTGTATTATATACATATACAACAAATTTAGTTTCCACAGCCACAATGTTTTTCGTAGTTTTAGGTATTAGAAAAATTTATTTATTAGTAAAATAAAATTGGAAAGAATTCATCAGGAAAAAGTATTAGAAAAAAGTACTTTTTAGAAAAATACATTATTAGAAATTGTGGTTTAGAAAAATTGATCGGGAAGAGAAAATTAAGCCGTTTGAAAGCTGAGGCTGGATGTCACTTGATGATTGGTAGTTAGATACCGCATTGCAGTTATTTGAGGGGCACATTCGACCTAAATGTTTGCGTTCTATGGGGATGCTAGTCTATGCTGTTGATTGATCCTAAATAATAGGCTCGCATTTTCCGATATTTGCCCCTTTTGTGCTTTCGTCGACGACCGTGTGCCCCGTCCTTGGCCTGCTGAGTTCGCCGAACATTTTTGCTCACTCCAAGGAGTGAGGAGGTGAACTATTTTCTCGTAAATACATACTTGGAACTCTCCACGCTATTGATCGATCGTTCCTCTCTTTTGTGGTTCTTCAAAGTCCTGGATTTAAGGTCAATATATATTTACTCGGTCATTTCGAGTCCTTAACGGATAGCCTCGTATTCTCGTAATGCAAGCGAAGCACCTCCCCCCCTGTAATCGGCACTAATGCGTTGCTTTAATTAGTTCTTAGAGATTAGTATTTTAGTGAATCGTATATTTTCCCTTTTCCCAGGGGATGGATGTGGAAGTATCCCTCCTGTTTTCGCACAAATGTTTACTTTCATGAATCCGTAAAGCAAAATGTTCGTAATCGTTAAAATTCCTGATTGAAATTCATGCATAAGATGGAATCGCGATTTCATTATTGGGTAGAATGTCTTTACAGTATGCGTTCTGTTAGCAAGTCCGGATTCGCCTTTCTCTCCCAGCTTCCCGTCTCCTCTCAGTTGTGCCCCTCCATGCATGCAACGAAGTGGTTGGTCGTTGCGAAATTAAAAAAAAGGTTGGATGAGGAGAATGGGTATTATACAAGCAGTAGAGAATGCATCATCAGGGTTTGGAATTCTAAAGAGTGTTGTTTTTTTATATATATTCATGCCTTTTAAATGCTTAAGAGTCAGTAACTTCCCACTTTAAAATTTAGAATGTTGTTTTCGGAAGACTATCTCTATTGGAAAAACTCGTTTTGACATCGTCTTAAACGCGTTAATTTTTCCGTCTCTATCCTCCCTGCTCTTTACTCATTCGTTGTTGTAATTAGTACCTCGGTTTTATGCACGTATTCAATGCGGAAGAGAAGACTCTTTGGGCATGACTACGCTCGTTTATTGGGAACGAATCCGAATATGCATTTTGCTTCGAGGCTTAAAGTCATAGTTTGATCTGGCGTTGCTAAGGTCTGGCAAAAATTGACTGTACATAAAAGTTTGGCAAACGACTGACTCAAAATATTGAGATAAACATATTATAGGGAACTTAGTTCACCTTTTAATTTTTTGTTTCACTTTATATTTTATTTAAATATGAGCATTAATATGAGCGTTAATATCTTAACTGTCTCTATACACGCATCAACTTTTTTTTAAATACTATATACTGGTCTTACACCGATGCTGCGAGTTAAGTGTAATTTTTCGATTGAGATGCTTTCGGTGTTCTCGTGTTATTTCTTTGGAAATGTATATCTCCTCGTTTTCAAAGTCCTTCGTAACGATCGTTAATGACCCTAGGGATGTTGTACCGCACTTCTCCACTCAGCTCGTTCCTATGGAATTAACTTTTCGTGTATTCATAGTCCTTCGGTTTCACTTTCAGCCATTATTTCCCTCGTGAGTATCAACCTCCCTTGTCTCATTCTATTCATTACCAGTATACCGCAGGTTATCGGTATCTTATAATATGCGGCGATTTCTTTTCCCATCCCTTCTCATTGTTTTCCAGAGATTTCTTTCTGCTCTCACTCTTCTTCATTGGTTCTTCTGTCTTCAAAATCCTTAATGACATATTTTGAACTCTGCAAACGTGCTCGGTGACCTAATGCGATTTGGCTATCTTTCATTTACTCCACACAATCGTGCATACTATTTTGTCAAACTTGGTCTCGGTTTCTCCAACCCTCATCAAAGAAATATTGGTATCTCGTTTAATTATCATCAGTGTACAAATATCATTATTCTCATAATACATAATTCAATAACTCATTCTTCAATTCCACCTACTTACTACCTCAATTAGTTCTATCCAAAATGCTTACCTACTCCTTTCTCTACCTCGCTTCCCCAGCATTCTCCCCTCTATTGCAGTCTTCAGCATTCTATTGTCTCCCAGTGTCTTCTTTTGTCCTGACTTCTTCGAATTTCTCCCAACAGTTTTCTCTCTTCCCTTGGCATGCCTACTACTTCATTCTTCTCCACTTCAACGTCTCGAAAGCGTCCAATCTACACTTATATCCCTTGCCTTTAATATTGCAGTGCGATATCATATTATTATAATATTCCCATGCGTTGACTAGAAATAATAATATTTTTTTATATTGGACCCAACCCATTAATTGGATCCCCGAAATAACTGAAAATTGAATTACAATTGTTCCTTCAAACCCCCTGGAAATTCACTGCCTGAGAGGGCAGGGCTCCTTGGTTCTTAATTATATTTGACATATCTAATATATTTTGACATTTTTGACAACCTATCCTCCTGCTTCAGTTCCATATTGAAAACAAATTAATGCAGGGTATTAAAGGTATGTTTTATACGGTTCCTGATGGTTATTTTCTGTTAAGTATCGCGATAAAATCCCTTTTTCTTTATCCTACATTATTTCTTTTTTCATTTCTTTGTAACTTTTGCATGCCCTCACGCTGTCTAAAAAACCTACTCTCTTCCTTCCTCTACCACTTTTACCCAGCGTTCTCGTTTTTATTACGGTCGTGAATGTACCACTAACTTACAAGATTTCCTCTATCCACTTTCTCTGCCTGTTTCGGATTTCTCCCAGTAACTTCTTTGCCATACCCACCCTGTTTAGGACAGGGGTGTTTATTCTTCCTTTCTATCCAACTTATTCTCTTCATTCTCCGCCAAACCAACATCTCAAGGCCTCCATTCTACGCTCAGCCTCTTTCCTCAAAGATCCACAAAGCACTGCCTGCATTTCAAATGTCCTTACTAATCTTTCGCTCACATTTTTACGCAGTGTAATCGTCATGAATTCTTTTCTTCTTAATAATGCCTCTTTCTCTAACGCGATTTTTCTCCTGATTGTCCACCACTACTCTTTCCATTTTCCTCTACAACACTGCCCAAATACATATGTACTTGTACATAAATACATGAAGAGCTCCAACCGCTCTAGTTTATTCCTTCCGATTTAGATTCTCCAGATTCTCATTACTTTTGTTTTCTTGTAGCTATTCCTCATCTCAATGTCCTTTGCATTGTTTCAGTAAACTCTCGGTGATAAGTGCAATCCCTTGCCCGCCTGACTTACTACTGCTTGATCATCTGCAAACCTAGTAGACCTAACCATCTCGATGACCATTTTTATTCTCAGAAAGTATTCCGTATGGTTTACGTGAACGGCTTATATTGCACGCTTTGCGATTATCAGTTTGCATTCGCGGCTTTCCCTTCCTTGTTCAATATCGTTCGCTATAATTTTGACCTCGCTTGATCACGCGTGAGTGGCCTGTGGATAGCCCTGCGATGGATCCACAAAAGAAATGAAGAGAAAGAGTGGCGATTTCGCCATTATGAATTTTGGACACAGTGAACTGTTTCTTTGCATGCATGGACGTGCTTTCTAATTTCCCTGAAGCCGGGCCTTTCCTTTCCCAACCCCGGTCTTCAACAATGGGATCGTCAGACAAGGGTACTTAGTCCCCTTTGGTTTAAGCACTTTCGCGATCTCCCCCTCTCTATCTCTCCCTCTAGAGGCTAAACTCTCTCGTTTCCACGACCCCCCCTCCCTCACCGAACAACTCTCTTCCCCTCGCCTGGATTGCTCCCGACCCAGCTCTGCGTATCTCCACGGACTTCCCATTCGACACAATGCCCACTCTGTCTCATCCCCGTCCCCCGTGATACTTTCCACAATTGCGAATCAGGATTCCCCCGTGTGCAGAAGGCAGAGGAATTCAGTGGCCGTAAACTCCAGAGGGATTCCTGAGGAAACAGAAGAAAATATCCAATTTGGCGTCGTTCCGTCTTGATTAATTACATTGAAGTCCAATGCTTTTTTTTACCTTCGAGCTCATTTTTCACCGAGCAATGCTGCTACATACTTGGGATCCATTTCTCCAAGGCGCAGGTTGGTTTAGAACCTCTTTAAAAACTAAAGCTCTTTTTCAAACCTGAAACTACCTCTAAGATAGCAAAAATCATGCCCTATTAAGGTGCTAATGTGAAAAGTATAGCAAAATATTTATTGCTATACTTTTAAAAGATGTAAATGCATTACAATGGTTTGTAAATTGAGTTGCATATTCGAGACATGAGTTCCTGGTAGTTACACTTAGCAATCGCAACTGTTCAAGAAAATAAAACTTGCTAATCGAAGTGATTTTGGCAACTAGTTACTTAGTACTTCTTTGTAACTTTACCGATTTCTCTTTCCCTGCATTCCTGAACGTACTTAAAAGAGTTATGTAGGGGGAACAGTCGAGGTTATTTTACAATTCATTTGTAAATCATGATAAAAATTTGATAGGCGGAAATTAAAATGCTCCTATCATAGCAAAAACGTTATTGGGTGGTATTTTTAGATAAATGCCTAAGGCCGTTTGTTTATATAATAGTGTATTTGATTAGGTAATCGACCGATTAAGGTAGGTTTTTGATGGACAAAACTACCAAATAAATATTTTGTCCCTCCTAACAAAACTCAACCCAACATTCTACTCTATAGCAAGCCCCTCTTCATCTCCGTACAATTCCCTCCTCCCTTCATTCCGTACAACATCCCTATTCTATTTCTGCCCCTTCATCGTTTGCCTAACATTCTCCCCTCTATCACAGTCTTCAACATCTTACTGCCGATCAATATCCTTTGCATCCACCTTTCCTGTCTTCTTATGGTTTCTCCTAACAATACCCTTACCTCCCCGCCGTACCCACCACTTCCTCATTTGTTTTCCTTTCTATCCACTTCACCTTCTCCATCCTTCTCCACTCTACACCCAAGCCTCGAATGTACGCCTATCATCCTGCTTCAATGATCACGTTTCCGTGCCGTACATAACTACCCTCCACGTCAAAGTTTTAACGGGTCTTTTCTTAATTTTAATCCTTACTCAACGTCCCTGTCATCAATTCCTTCCTTCTTGCGCAAGCTTCTTTGCCTAACGCATTTCTTCTCCTTACGTCCCTTCTACCTTGACCATTCTGGTCCAAAACCCTTCCGAGATATGTAAACTGTCCCTGCTGCACTAGTTTTTGCCATCCTATTTTTATGTTTAGCTTAGCCTTTTTCTTTCTAGAAAATCGCATAACCTTTGTTTTATTAATAATGATTCTCATCCCATACCTGTCGCACTGAATTTCCGATTCGCTCAGCAATGCTTGCAACCCCTTGGCTGACTGACGAACTAGAGTTTGGTTATCAGCAAACCTAACTAATTTTATTAATACCCCGCTGACTCTCATTCCTATTTCCAGTTCTTCCCATGCCTCTTTAATCAAATTCTCAACATATACGTTGAACGGTACCGGTGGTAATGGACAACCCTGCCTTACACTGAACGCTGTCCATCCGGACTCTCCTTCCCCCACTCGCACCTGAGTAGTCTGAGACATTGCAGGTTGCGGATTAGCCTCCTGTCCCTCCAATCTATCCCTATTTTCTGCGATATACTCTTTGGTTTTTCCCAATTCATTCAAATGTGTGATTTCCTAATGCTGGCAAACTGTTTTCAAGCCAGCTCTGAGGGTGAGGTTCGGTCGAAATGCAAATTTAGTAGTCCATCATGCTCGTGCCCGGGCTCATTTTAATTTGCCTCGTCGAATAGGCCTCTTGCTGTAAATCGGTGATAACGTAATTTTTGGTGTTGTCTCTGGTTGTGTTATGAGGATTTTTCGCTGAGAGAAAAGGGATTAAGATAGCTTAATAAGGGAAATCACTAAGGTCCTGGTCAAGGTTTGACCTTGAAGGAGTACCGTTTTATCTTTCCTCGGAACTTACAAATGCATTTCGCGCCAAACCTCCTTTAATGTAACTATAGAAAATAATGCATTTAATGGTCATTGCTCTTTGTCTGCTCAACTGTGGAAAATATTCAGAGCCGAAGCCGAAATGCACTTTTTAAATGCAGTATTGGATCTTACAAGGCGGCAAATCTGGCGAACGAAGCCTTATTTGTGCGAGTTCGCGGAAATTATTCTCTCCAGCACTCGGCCGTTATTTTCTGTCGTTCCATACGACTCATTTCTCGAACCTCAAGAATATCAGCCTTGACCGTAGGGTGCATGCAAATGTTGATTAATGGTTGCTGAAGAACGAATAAGACCACGTCAGATTTCGTCGGGTGCATTTTTTAAGTAGCTTAACTGTAAATAATTAGCGAAAAATTTGTTTATTCATTTTTGCAACGGTTCACCTTGTTATGGAATACGGAAGTAATTGTTTCTCTGCTATGCGTAGTAAATAATACGATTTCACATTTCTACCGAGTAAACGCAGTTTACATTTTTATTTAATGTTAAAGATCCCATTAAATTTTATTTATCAAGGTGGGAAATTTATTTCCGACCCCATGTTTCATTTCTTTCTTGTATAGGATTTCATACAATTTCTGACACTAATGTTTTAGTTCTCACTGGATCGGGGAGTCTGCTTTTCATGAAATCATAGGAATTTTATGTAAAATGATCACGTTACATTTACGTACCACCTCTTCTTTATCCGCAAAATGGTTGTTATTCCAAAATCAGCGGAATTAACACTATTAAGGCAAGGAAAGTCTGATATTCGAATCGGGGATGAAGATATAAAGTACGAACAGGTGTCGAAAGGATGATGGAGTTCAACTTTTCCCTATTGTACTCTAAAAAATGAATGTTCTCTTGAGGGAGAAGAGAAATAATAATGAGTCAGTGACTCTAATTTCGCTAGCTGTTGGAATTGGTTTGTTCTCTCTTTGTAATGAGTGTGACAAGGATTGTGTAAAGTAAATCAGAATTGATAATCTCTTCTATGATGTAGTGTTTGTAGTTATGCATGTTATACATTGCCTTTTGGTTCCATAATGCGATGTCGACTCCACTGTGGAAATAGCAAAATCAAATCGTTACTGGTAGTGTGCGATATAATAAAACTTTCAACGCCACAGAACCGAAAAAAAATTCTGAGAGCCTATCGTAATGAAATGTGACGTGAATCATTTTTATAGAGTTCGCAAAAAGTCAAAACACAGACTACGTAGGAATAAGAGCGGCTATGAGGAGGGTAGTACCCTTATGGCTGCGGCAATGATGGAGGATGAATTAAAAAGAAAGGTTAAAGGGAACGGAGAAGGAATAGAGTGCCAAAGGTTTCGTTGGAAGTGGGAATGGATGGAGTCATTCCAAGGTAATATACGACGGTGTTTATGGCGGAGAGGAGTCTCACTCTTAGAGAGGAGAGTCTGGCTCTTAGACATGCATGAGGGAGAAATGGCATCGTGAAAAGCCTGGAAGTCCTTAAAAATGTTCGTTCTTCACATTAAATTGCGCTGTCCCGGAATGGCAACATCGCGAATTTCCTCCTTTCCCCGTGACACTTTGCTCACTTTTGAATGTGTTAATATTTTTATGGTTTTATATGTATATTTTTACAATCAATTTTGAGCAATGCCTAAAACCTCCAAAATGTCTATTCCCCACCCTATCCCGCACCCACTTACCGGACAATCTCTCCTTTCCTCTGCCGTTTGGAACTACTCTTACCATCTCGTTATTTTTGCCTTATCCAAATTTCCTTCGGCTTTAATACGAGTATTTCCCTCATACCATCCACGAGATCGTCTTATGTAATGCTTGTTCTTTCCATCCAAGTTTTATGCTCCAAACCCCTCGCACTGCTGTTTATACTACCTACCATTCGAAGGGAAATACGAGTGTTATAATCGTTAGTTTTTGTAAAGAAATGGCTTCTCTGATGGTAGTTTATTGCGGCACCGATATTTAGGGGCCGTTTTCTCAATCGTCACTCCCAACCTCTACATAATTGGAGGCGCATAGCCCTTCAGAATTGGTATTTATTCTTCAGCGATGGAAACGTAATGGATTGACAGGGTGGCGAATGTATAAGTCTTCGAAGAGTGGGTGAAGACAACCCTATGGAGGACATTTACAAGAGAAGAGGCGAACTAATTGGACATCGTGAGGCATGACACTTCGCTGAAGGCCGTAAATGAAAGAACAATAGAAGGGAAGAGTAGAAAGGATCACAATGGATGAATTGCGCGAATTAGGTAATGGAAAATGTCAGTGGAAGGAACTGCAGATAGATTGAAGATATTGGTGGTTTAGATTACGGAACTGTCTCGAAACAATCCTTGGATTGATAGATATCTCGCAGTAATGATTTTTATCCTTGTTGTTGGACCCTTCGTCCCTTTCAACATAAGTTCTTTGTAGGGAATTTTGTGTTTAGCGACACCAAGAACATACTTACGGGGAATAGAGTGCATGGGACAATACGGCCTACAAATTACGTGAATTGTGAGAGTGGGGTTTTTGGGCGACGGTTTACCATTAGAATACGGGCCGAGGCGTGTGTCAAGGCAGGAGTCGCCAGACTGGTCGCCGTGAGACGAACGGAGGAAGACGTGAGAGTGTGCTGTGTGACGGTCCTAAAATACCTTTTTGTGTGAGAAACAAGGGTTTGGGGAGGAACTAGGGTTGAATTATAGGGCGGCTTGAGCGACTGCCGAGCCAGCTGCCTCGCGTGCAGTCTCATTAGGAGCTGCATCTACCATATGGCAGTATTTATCATGAGCGCGCCACGCAGCCGTCGGAGGCGACCCGTACTCCGACCCAACGCCAGGCCGCCTCCATGTTGGGGGTGGAACCATCACGAGGCTGTTCCAGAATGTTATATGCTAAGCACTTCGTATCATCGCGACAGAAGTTTGCGATTGGAATGACGTCTTCTTCATAATAGGTGCTTTGCAGTCGTAATTATGAATTATTCGCACATTTAACTTCTTCGTAGAATCATTTCTTGTTGTCTGCCCGGCCCAGCTGTGGGAGTCTCTTAGGAGAGTCCGCTAAATCTCAAATTACGTATGAATTTTTGACGGAGGGTATCCCTAATAGACTCCCAAAGCTTGGGGATAACTATGAGTAACGAAGGGTAGTGGCTTATACTTCCAGGAGGTTTAAAAACTAACCTGCAGCCTTTTTTCAGAGTGGTTTTCATCCGTAAATATATATTCACTAATCATCTACGCTGGAAAATATAAGAAGAGAGGAGGATTGAGGTTAATAGAAAGGCATATGCGACTTTTATAGACTTATGGAAAGCCTTAGATAAAAGTTGAGTGGGGACTGTTATTTCAAAAGTTGACGGAAATGGGTATTGATTGGAAAGTTAGAAGAATGGTGTTTATTTAATTCGAGACACAAAAGACCTAAATTGATATCGAAGGATGTAACAAAGAAGCAGTTAGGAGAAGTGGTATAAGACAAGGCCTTCCCCTTTCACCTTACATTTTGAATGTACTTATACAATACAATCATACCAGTGAAAGAAAATACCAAATGCGTTAAAGAAAACGAAGGAAATATTCTTGGTGCCCGCTTTGTAGGTGATATAGCAATAATCGCAGACAATGAAGAAGACCTGAATAGGATGCTCAAAATACTGCCCAAAAATCTTGGAAGGTTTTAAATTAAGGACTAACAAGAAGACGAGAACAATGGTAATAGGAAAGAGAAAAGAAAGTAACATAAAAATAGACTAAACAATCTTTGAGCAGGTTGAATATGTTTCCTACCTGAGGGGCATTATTAATAACGAATACAAATACAAGGCAGATATTAAAAGAAGAGTAGCTTTAGCGAAACAAGATTTTTAATGCAAAAAGAACATACTAATTAATAATCATAGGAACATTGGCACTCGGAAAAAGATTGCCAAAACGTTCCTTCCGTGTGTATCATTAAATAGATGTGAAATATCCATCCATCGGGAATGCGGAAAGAATCGAGTTTGAGGCATCGGAAATGTGAATCTAAAGGAAATTGATGAAATTAAACTGGATTGAGAGAAAAAGTAATGGGAAATATTTGTATGAAGTGAATGAAAGTAGATTAATTAAAAAAGTAATGTGGCAAAGGAGGGTAAAACTGATTGGACTCATGTTAAGGAATAATCAAATACTATTCACCCATATTCGAAAGTAAAGTGGTAGGAAAGAAACCAAGAAGACGTCTTCACAGCTGCATTCTTCAAAAACATTGAGTAAGAGATCAACTTGGCATCGTATGCCAAATGGAAAGAAAGAGCAATGAAAAGAGACGTGGCTATTACGACAAGGTATAGCATTTAAAAGATGATTATGAGAAAACCTAGTCATTCGCTTCTTGATGATGCTTTTTATTGTTGAGTACTTGTAATCAGAGTAGTTAAGGCAATTGTCCGCGGTGCTCATATACCTAGTTGTAGGCTGCAGCAGTGAGAGATAAATGAGTATGGTCATCACAGCCACCGTAGCGAATAATCTTGGGCAATCGGATGACGAATTAGCCTTCTATGTTATCGCATTTCTTCGTGAGCGCTGCCTCGGTACCCCAAGCCAAAGATCAGTAATTTGAGACAGTGGACGTCTTTTCACGTGCATGGAAACGTTACTCAAAATGGGACTGGTACATCTGTAGCCGTTTGCTAGGTATTTCTTTCTCTCCATCGTTATTTTTGTGTCTTACCATTAATTTGCCCTTCAGCACAACTATATCGATCACATTACGTACATAAGTGGAGTTAATAACATAAAAAGTTGTCCTGCTTCTCAACGTTCGACCTTAATTTTTTTATGATTATCCGCTGTTCCAAAGCCACTCTGTTTTTTAACTTCCGTGTTATTAGAAGTTGTTCAATTAATTAAAATTAT
Source organism: Hetaerina americana (assembly GCF_022747635.1). Taxonomy (NCBI): domain Eukaryota; kingdom Metazoa; phylum Arthropoda; class Insecta; order Odonata; family Calopterygidae; genus Hetaerina; species Hetaerina americana. The sequence goes on from NW_027286763.1 coordinate 82,822,233, forward strand.
ATTATATATATATATATATATATATGTATATTTCTATATACACACACAAACACATTCAAACACGAAATCCCGCCAAACGGCGAACAAATACTCATTTATATAGAAACAGATATATGGAAAAGGGATAGGAACACACATAAAGGTCGAACACACACACACACACATACTTCCCAGTTTCACCATCTTTCACTCACTTTCTCAAAGATATCTCCGGTTACCCATCCATCCGAAACACGGGAGGGGTGTGTATTTGTGCACGTTACCTATCTGATTTGAAGATTTTCCTGCGTTTGCATCTCTTTTTAAGAAGCGCAAAGAGAATTTACACTCCCACGGCCATCAGATTAATGCGTTTTGATTGTTTTTGTAAATCAATTGTAATTGTAGATCGTCCGTACTGAATGATTCTATTGTCTCGAGGTCAGGGACGCTATTTTTTTCGAACGTGCAAAGTTATGTTTTTTTTGAGATTGTCGAATACATCGCGAGACGAGGCTGCTGCCTTCTCCTGAGGTGGTGTATTGTTTTCTATTAATCAATCATTTTCTCTTTTCGGATGGTTGATTATTTTCCTTTCATTGCCATGTAGCTTTAGTATTGACCGTATGTATTAAGGTGTTTACATCAAGGCAATAGTTATTCTCCATTTGAACCGTACGACTGTGTAGTCTCCAAAATTACTCCAAAGTTTCGGAGACCGCAAAGAGTTAATTAGAGGTTGCATAGGTACGTAGTCGCTTTCCTTTTCATCGTTCTTGTCCATTGATTTATACGAGTATGAATAATGTACAAAAATATAAAATACTGCATGAAATGTGAATAATGTTCAAACAAATTAAACTTTAACAATTTTTATTTAAAATTACAAAATGCCTTGTTTCAGGAAAATGCATTTTGTATACCTACATATTTAAATTATCGATGAATATGAAATTAGACTTCTAAAAGCTTCGCAAAAATTCGGTTCCTTTGGTTCATCTATGGAATTAGAGCTGTTTCTCCATTGATTTAACCTTTTGGTGACTCGGCTGTAATTGCTCCCAGTTATACATACATGACAACAATGTCAACAAATATAGAATATATATATATGATAGAATGCCAAATAAACAAGATGGCGTGTTTCACAAGTGGCATTTACTGTATACTATTATCTCTTTTAACTCCGTTCGCTTTGCTTGGTTATACTCACTTCACTGGCTTTCATCCATCTCACCGCGAACTATAAATTTAATTTACTTTGTAAAATTCACAGCACGAAACCAAATGTCTCCTGGGGTTCTGTACTTTTTATACAGAATTTCAGTTGATGATAAGTTCTCCTTTGATTTTGAAAGAGTTTTCCAAAATAAAGAGGATATTTGAGACTTGAATAGTAACTACTTCCAACATCATATCCCGAGACTATATTGTGTATCGTATCATAAGTAACCGAAGTTAAATTTTAGAGCACACAAACCTGTAAAAATATAAATGTTTTTTTTCCCCTCCTATTCCATAATTTTGCTTGATTCTTAAGAGCCGTTTTGAAAGAGTTTGGCCCTCATTCCTACGAGTCGTTTTCCGCGAGCTATATTCGTCTGAGGGATGAACGTAGATTCATGGGACTGAATGAATTACAGCTAATGGCACTGTCTTACCCTCGGAGCTTGGTGTGGTGGGGAAATCTTCGCCGGACAGCTTTTGGATCCGGACCTCCGGGGAGGATGGAACTTGGCATACCGTTCCGCCAGTCACCGCTAGTGTTCAGCACTGTGACGGTGAATATGCCGGAATGCTGTCTGGAATATCATATGAGCGCTTTTTTTCCGGAAAATGTTTCCATGCGTATTTTTTGCGATCGGGATATGGATATATTTGCTCCAAAAATGAGAGCGAATTCTATCGTCGTGCTCCACAATTGCCACAAAAAATGTCTTCGGTCATACTTATTAGTAACTACTACTTTTGTTTAATGCCACTTACCATGTATCTGAATTATTAATCGTAAGAGCGATATAATAGGGAAAGTATTAATGGACATAACTTGGTATGGCTAATCTCAGGTATTTAAAAGGAAGTGCATTGTCTTCGTTATTTTAAAGAAGAATGGCACTTTTTTTATACAATATTGATTTTATTTATTAAAAAGAATCTATAATATGATTCTTTATGTTTATGGACAAATATCCCTAGTGAGTTTTCAGGTATTTCTGAAAAGACCTTCCTATTTGGTGTTTTTTTACACCCTTGAAATTCCATGTGTGAACAAGATTCTTAATAGGTCGTCAACCGTTTAAGTTAAGGTTTGAATGGACACAGACTCTACCCTACTATATGTATTTGACTCGCCTAATAAGACAACTTGAAATCCCACATTACAATAAACCGTTCTTCAATTCCGGATGCATCCTTTTCTTACCCTTCTCTCGCTTGCCTAACGTCCTCCCATCTAACAAGCTTGATCATCCTCAAACCAAAAATGATTTTATTTATTTATTTATTTTAGAATTACGTTGCAATTAGGCGATTTTCCTGGTATCAACGGTAAAGTTTGGTCAAGGATAACTCTTACAACGAAAATTGCATACATACACGCACTAGAAAAACAGGTAAGAGACAAAATATTCTTACATACAATGACACTTCCACATCACATACAAAATGCCGTCCACATCACATACAAACAATATTTTAATAACTACAATGAAGTTTATTACCCAGTGGCTGCTTTACATTTATACTTAAAACTTCTGAAATTGGATGGAATTGGAAAAAATGGAATTGGAAGAAAATGGAATTTATGCCTTCCACTCCGAATTTCACTCCTAACTCCAGTCCCTCCCTTACCATTTGTACCATTTTCTTGACATATAACTTGAAAAGTACTCGTACTCCTACATGCATTGGTCGCTTGGATCATGCCTATAAAATTCGGGAAATAGATGCCAGAACTAGCCGACTCAAGGTCTCCTTCTTCCCACGGACAATACGGGATAGCAACTGCAGGGTTATAGACAGCAAAAATTCCACTTGCCACCCTCAGCGTCTAAAAAATAATTAGTTGTATTTAAATGCATGCTCTTCCACTAACCTTATGTGTTTTGCTATAATAACCCATTCTTTCCGAATGACCTCATTCGTGTTCTGTTCATCTGTTTTTAAGTTTCCCTTTCAATCCCTTGTCCCTCTCCGCGGGGGGAAATTCCTGCTACCTGCAACGTTGGGTCGCATTCCCTGCCTTTTACAGACTCTTTGGGGGTAGAGTGTTTCGTGGTGCATTTTCATGTGGTGTTTCAATTTCTTGCTTGTTTTGTCCTGGCTTCCGTGTTGTAGGATGGCTTTCGTGCTGCATCATGGGGTGCAGTTTTTTAGTTGTTTTGCGGTATATGTGTTTGCATGAGTATTAGATGAAGGGATTTTTGCATGAGTGTGTGCGCTGCTGTGGGTGTAATTTTCCGTGTTGTTTTTTTGCATGTGGTATTTTTCCTTTTTACGGTTGGTGACCTAACACCCCCCGCCACACGCCCTTGCGGCGGCTTGCGGGGTATTATGTAAATGTAGATGAAAAGCACGGATGAAAATGAATATCCTTATACTAAAGGCTTTCTGGCTCTACTTAGTAGAAAAGTCTGTGAACAGAATTCTGCGGGAAGTTAAAAAGTCATTTAAAATGCATATGGATATCCTTGTTTTTCTCTTCTTCCTGACACGGCCCATCCCAACTCCTTATTCGCTACACTCACCTGAGCAGTTTCCCTCATGCACAGGTTGCGGATGTCTTCTTGCCCTCCAATCTACTCCTAAATGTAATGCATTCATTAATTCTACCCAATTAACTTTATCAAATGCCTTCTCGAAATCTATAAAACAAACAAATACGTCCAGATTGTATTCTATGTTCTTCTCTATTAGTGACCTCATTACTGCATTTGCATCACGTGTACCTCTCCCCTTCTTGAACACAAACTGATAATCCCCTAAGCAATCATTTGCCGTGCTCTCTCCATCCTCCTATTGAAGATCATGAAAACCGCTGCAGCTGCGTGCGAAATAAAAAATATTCAATAGTCTTTAACTAAGGTTGCAGTTCCCTTAAATGGATGGGAACTATTACTGATCTGACGACATCTTCCGGTCAAGTTCCTTCCTCATTGATGCTACAATAAAAAAAATAATGAACGTCCATTAAAAATTCTTCTCTCAACTTTTTCCTGAACCCTTAAGTAGTTCTGCGGGAATATTTTCTATACCCAGGGTCTTATGTAATTTCAATGGAATAATAATGAATAAATATAATTACGATTTTGATAATTTTCTTGGCTTTATGATTTTGATTGGGTTTTAATGGAAAAAAAATGTCAAGACATGGCTATATATTTCGTAATATCAGTGATTGTTTTTTACCCGCGGGACATTGGTTTTGAAAAAGAAACGCGAAAATGTGTCAAAGCAATTTTCTTCATTTGTCATCCGTCATTAATTTTTTATATACGAGGGTCATCCGGAAAGTAGTACCCGTTCGTGAAATAAAGACACAAAAGTAAATATTAACAAACATAAAAAATTTTATTTGAAAGAGGATACTTTAAACTACTTCTCAACATAATCTCCAAGCAAATTAAGGCATTTGTCATAACGTGTGACAAGTTTCTGTATTCCTGCTGCATAGTCCTTCGCCGCCAGCTCATTGAGATACGCGAGGGACCCATCTTGCACAAATTTTTGCATAATGCAGATGGTGTTTAACAATTTCATGAACAATTGTTCGAGAAACATTGGGAAAATGCTCACAGATGTCATCAATTGTGACGCGCCGATCGTTCCTCACGAATTCGTCAACTGAGCTCACCAGTTGGTCTGTAATGACAGACGGTCTCCCCGAACGCTCATCGTCGTGTGTGTTCCCCCTCCCCATGTTGAAGTTGCGACACCACCGCCGAACAGACGACTCGTCCATTACATTGTCTCCATACACCTCCTTTAATTGGCGATGAATATCACATGGGCGAACGTTTCTTGCATTGAGGAATTTAATCACTGCCCTCACTTCACAACTGGCGGCGTTCTCAATTTTTTTAAACATTGTAAACAATCACAGAAACAACACAGGCAATGCTAGCGTCACGCAACTTGGCTCAGAGAAGGCAGACAAGCCACTGAAGCTATCTGACCTCGTCCAGCGGCTACTCGCGTCGTCAGCACTTCATGCGGCACGAACGGGTACTACTTTCCGGATGACCCTCGTAATTGAAGTCTTGACAAAAAAACGGTCGATAAAAGAGTTTCAAGAAGTGTAGCTCCTTTTAAATTTACAGCGAAAGATTCTTCCTTATTACGGTGCCAAGAAAGGGAGACGGCTGACGTGGTTTACATTAAGTTAGAAAAAGAAGGCGCCTTTTCGTGATTGAGAAAGATAAAGAGCCCGAAATGGGAACATCAATGCAATAGTATCTCCAAAGAGATAAATACTACCTTGATCTAAAATTTCCCGGAATTTATTCAGAAAATTAAAAATACAAGTTTATTCATCTAAATCTATATTGTCCCCTTCAAAGTAATCCCCATCGACTGCAACACACTTATGCCAGCGCTTGATCCAATCCTCGAAACATTTTTTTATATTCGGTTTTCGGTATTTTAGTACGTCTCCCTGCCTGCGCCAAGGTCGTGGGTGTTTACGTGTGTCGTGGTCTAATCCCGACAAAGGAAAAAAATTGATGCCAATAAGCCTGGTATTTGATAGTTTCCAAAAGTCAAAATCAAGAGAAATACGTCAGCAGTCTTGTAACCCATGATCGTGGATTTCTTCTTTTTAGGTAAAATGTTCCAGTAGATCACAAAAAAATGAACAAAAATGTTACATAAACATTTGAGTGCACTTATGCCCCTGATTCATGGATAAGATTCTCATTGAGAAATACGAGATAACCATTTTCAGTTGGGGCATTTGTGTGTGTGTAGCGAGCGTAAACAATTGCGCTCGTTATGGTAATCTTGAGTTACTGATGAAATGTTTGATAGCGCTTTAAAATTCCTTAGTTTATTTTCGGGTTATTAACACTGACACAGATGATACATAGGAAAAAGACTTAACGTAATAGCAGTGCACTTAATCATAGTACACCAAGATAGCATGGACAAAAAGAAACACCAAAAAGAAAACTCACGCGTACTCCGTGTTTTTGGTGGGGCTGCCACCTTTCTCAAGGGAGAGAAGGAACTCAATAGCTAGTGCTATCTTGGTGTGCAGTATTATTCACATCCGTGAGACTCCCACACAAGTTTTATACATGTAGGTATATATATGTATATATATACATACACACATACACACACACATATATATATATATATTTATTTATATATTTATATATGTGTATATATAATCTATATCTTCCGACGAAGACGGAGCAGAATTCCGTCTAAATGATAAAGAAATAACGCGGGAGTGATCTTTTTGCGTGTTTCTATATTGTTTCTTGCTGTCCAATTTATTATATATATATATATATATATATATATATATATATATATATATACCCACACACAAACATTCAAACACTAAAACCCGCCACGTGGCGGACAGGTCGAGGAAATATTTTTGCACTTGTGATCTGCTCGATTCCGCCATCCCCAGCTGTCCTGTGTTCCCCTTTTATGTGTGTTCCTATCCCTTTTCCTTATATTTAATATGTATATATATACATATATATATATTATATATTTTTTGCAGGTTCCCCTTACCTTTCCCCATCCATTTGAAAAACCCCAACCCCCTCATTCCTTACTCTTTCCTTCTGGTGCTGCACCCCCCTGCCACACACCTTTTTGGTGGCTTGTAGGGTATCGATGTAGATGTAGATATCTATTTCCATGTGAATGAATAAATACATATATTTGTTAAAATACATATATGCACATATGTATATGTTTATATGTGTTTATATATATATATATATATGTATTTATTTATTTATTAATTTAATTAACACTTAGAAGGACAATCACATTTCAGAAAGTTTAAGCTTTTGACCTGCCTTTGGGCCTTCTGCGGGTCAGACTGTCTGAGTATATATGCACACTCACGCCCTAAGGTGTAATTATCCGTTTAAGTGGATATTGCCCTTAAGATGCGCATAAATAAACTGAGATAATCACTTTGAATCACGTCTAAAAAGTTAATTTTCTGAGAAGAAGTATTTACGGGACCGGTAACTGTCGCACACACGTAATTCTACTTGCAGATTCGTCGTCTGGAAGTTTCGTAAGTTCATCAGACAGTTAAGTTCAAATGCCAACGCGGTTGAACCTTTCTCATAGAGATTAATTCGATTTTCTGCGAACGTACGTAGTCCGAAACTTGAACTGTGAACCTGTCATGAGTGGATAACGGTGCGAATAAGATTTTGTATGGTTCCGATGGAAAAAAGAAGAAATTCGAAAGAAATCAAAGGCTCATCGTATGCACGCGAGGAATGTATCGTGCATGTTGAAGTTGCCTTCTCACACGAAGGCAATTTCCCTAAGTACGTATCCGAAAAAGGGGGTAGAATTCCGGGTATAATTTTTCTCTTTGTGGCAATCAAATGATGAGCTTCATCGATGTATGCTTGTTTTTTAACCTTGCCTTTTTATTATCATTATTTTTTTATACCTCTCTCGCCCGTGGAGAATATGGCGTCGCCCAGTGTTGTTATGCGCTTCGCCCGGATGGAGGGAATGGAGACGCATATCTCGTGGTCTCGTCGTGAACTTAAGTTTCCATTGTGCCGTGGGATGAGTGTCGTGTATTTGTCCTCGCTGCGAGTCTCCCTCTTGTCGAGAGCGGTAGCCGGAGAGGAGGGTGGTTGTGCCCGCGAGGAGGACGGGGAGGAGGGCGGTGAGGACGGGAGGAAGAGATCGCGAGGCGTCTATGCGTGCTCGGGGAGCCTTCGACAGGGGGGGTGGGGGTGGTTCTAAATAAAGAGGGTGGGGGGAGGAGGAGAGGATATGCCCGTCTTGTGGGAAAGGGGGGTGATCTTCCTGTGCAGCAAGCTCCGCCGCTTCCTACCGCGATAAGGTCACGATCCGCGTCCAAACCCGTCGATACGTGCCGTGCCTCGAGATATCGTCCGAACCCTTTGGCCTCGGATCTCGTCTTCTTCTTAAATGTGCGCGTGGGTTTCTTTTAATCTCTTGATAAGTTTTCAAAGGTTTTTTTTCGGTTAACTGATCTACCCAATTCAATCTTCCCTGTTATTTAATATTCGACGGATACCTGTGCGTTAATCAGAAATCATTAATAAAAGATTAAAGAATCATTGATATTTTACCTCTTGGGTCGAACAATTTATAATCCATTCATGACTAAATGAAACAAATGCAACGCAAATTGATTGCTTAGAATAACTCAGAATTTAGGCTTTAATTCACTATAAATCGATTTCACGTACGCAAACCCGTGAATGGGTAATTTCATGGAATGAATGCGTGACACACAAACAAGGCAAGCCTTTACAAAAGTCATATTTAACGATTTGCACTCTGTTTTAAATACCCTGATCATAATCTTTTTAACATTTATCGACAGTCTCCCATGATAACTTTTACGGTCCGGCGTAGCACAAGCTATAGACATGATCGGAAATTTCGCTGGCTTGTTAATGACTCCCGTTTTGGCTTCGATGTTTTTAGAACCTGTCGTCATTATCGCGTGGTAGTGGTCACTTAAAATACCATTTTTAGTAGTGACTGTTATCTCCGTAATTACTTTGCACGTACCTTAAGTTTTTTTTAGTAGTTATTGCGATTTGGCTGACTCGAATCATAACCCTAATTGAATTGATTTTATAGATGTGTCCAGTTGCGCTAATTGATTTTACATTTTTTACGTCTTCCTCAACGGGAATTATCTACATCCCTTTGAATCATGTCACTTTAAAATGTGTGGTTGTTGGGCAGATAAACCGTTGTTTTTTTTTACTCGGGCACAAAAATGTTTATTAAGGATATTAATTTTTACCGCCATTTCATGATTTCTCATCTCATTGCGCTGTCGCCTGTTAAGCAAAAGATCAATTGTAAGAACCCCGTATTGTCTTTTCATAGAAAGCTTTATTCCTTTGTAAAGTTTTCGTTGCGATACGACCACTGACGTCGTGAAATGATAAAAATCCTGATTTTCAGCAACTCTTTCTAAAATAATAAGCCTGTCTTGTTTCTGTAAGACGGACGCTTCTTGTTGGAGCGAATTTGTTTGAGATACCTTATGGGAACATTGGCGTCCTGACGCATCATGGGACTTTAGCCGGAAGAGTCTTGAGAAAAGCGTTATAGGAGTGGATGGAAATAAATTGAGGATGCTGTTTTTGCTAGCAGTGAAAAGAATATAGCCCACGTGCTCTGTAATAGGCTCATTTCGCTTTAAGTGGTTAACGACATTGTGTTCACTTATTCTTTATCTCTCCACCTTTTTTTGCCTGCAGAAAATTGTTATTTTGCAGACTTATTTTCCTATCTCTTTTTTTTAAATGTATTTCAACCTGACACCAATACCCGCGTCGTGGTTATTATAGAATATATTTGTCAAAAAATGTTATTATTAATATTCGTAGTGGTGAGACAAAATGCTGATTTAGTAGAAGGAAGTTATCATTCAAAGCAATTTGTTTATGTTCATCCTCAGGATTTTGATTACTCTAGCGTTAATTGATTGTTATGCCACTTCCGATGAGGTTATTTCTGAACGTATTTTAGTTTTCGAGAAAGAAGACCAACTAAACTGTTTGCATTAACCTCACATTTATGAGCAAGAGACAAGGAAATCGGAACATTTTTGAGTATTTTTTTCCAAATTTTCAAAATTATGGCTAACATGTAGTCAAACCCGTAGCTTTCTTGTTGCGTGCGCAAATGGAATTAAATCTCTTGAACAAACGTATCTTTCGTGTGAATCTTTCGATTGGTATGGTTGTGAAAAATCTTCTCAGTAACTGCCGAAACCTCTTTATCGACCTTTTCTTTGCCGAAGTGAGGCCTCAGTTGTGAATTAATTCAACCTACTCTTCGATTGTGGTTATTATTTCCTGTGGGGTTAAGGCTAAGATTGTTAATGGTCAATGTTAATTGACCTTCCGTCTGTTTACGAAAGGAATGCCTGGGAACAAACGTTTGGTTTTGTATTGCCATATATAGAAAATGTAGATATTGAGCTCCAGTGTGCATTAATGGAAAATTAATTGCGTATACTCTTCGGGAGCCATTGAAGTTTCTGAAAGTGAATAGCTACATTGTGAAAATATTTGAATAAGGGTGAAAATTCGAGTTTCATTGAACACCTGCTTGACCCAAAGTCGTATTTCGGCGCGCTGTAATATTCTTCCACGTTTGCCCGGGGGAGGCCACGTGATTGTAAGGGAACCTTGAAAGAGGAGGTACTAACTGGAACGGAAGTCTCCTCTGGGTCAAGGGATAGGGTTTTTTCAAAATCTAGATTTGATCTCTTTTAATGATAACTCCGTTCCTTAGGCTCACCTGGTAGTTTCTCTTTCCTTTGCCCGCTAGAATCTGCATTCCGTGTCTTAAGATTATCAATTACCTAGCTGAGGGGGTAGGAGATTGTCGTAATCGTAAAATATTCTTTCTCGTAATAAGCTTTGAAGAATCGTATGAATGTTCATAGCAGCTAAAGTAAACTCCAGAGGTGGAGTTGTATCTAGTTTTCGAATATAGCAGTGGAGGCGCTATATCGATGCTCGTTTGTTGGGGCACAGGTTAACTTTGTGTTGCTTCATATTTATGGGAACTCAATTGTTGTATTGTGATGTCATAAGGTAAGATGTTACATCGGGACATATTTTAACTTGCCTTTTTCTGAATTAATAATATTCAATTTAGATTTTTCCACATAAATTGTCTTGTGATATTATAAGTTTTTTGTTTGAATTTCTTCTCTGACTGCATTACCGTAATGGAATGACGATGGCTTTCCTTTGGATGTATTTTTAGCTAAATTTGACACTTAATGCAGTTCAAATATTAATATTTCCAATGTTAGAAATCAGGGTACGGTAAATTATTTTCCAAGGGTAGGTTACTGACTTGATAACATTGGTATGTGAGTTGAAATGACCCTTCTGATCACCATCGACTTGCAGACAAAAGGTCACCAACGTATCACTTTCAAATTTAATTCGAACCCAATTTTAAATTCAGCATAAAATGACTCATTTTTTATGTCTTGCTCGTTCAAATAATTTTAATGTCATACCTACTACATCGTAAAGTATTCTATCTTTCTTCGAAATAGCAATTACTGTAGTCGCAATAACTTTTATCTCAAATAGGTACTGGAAATGTGCTTTGCATAATGTAAACAGGACATTACTAAGGCTAAAGTCAATCGCTTGAGCTGATACCCTTTGTCTTATGAATGTAGTCTTCCGTTGCCAACAAAGACCAAAGTTTAATAGCCATTATGAAGGGCACCGTTGGCACCGATAATGGTTAAGTCAGTTTTTCGCAGCGCAGACGCCATTGCCGAACGTTTCAATTACAATTGAGTAATAAAATTCATTATTCAGCTAATTTATTTTAAATGTTTATTAAGTTTACATAATCGTAAGACGAAAGATTATTTCTCTATGGCATGATGTTTGTGGAGAACACCGGAGTTGGACATGTGTGTCTGTATGAAATTGTCGGCACATTTGACTAAAATTGGAATTGATACAGTCAGAGTTATTTTTAGTCATATGGCCTTAGTTTTTTTCTGCTGTGAAAAATCTCTGTGTTAATATAATTTCTGAATGTAAAAGGGCGCATTTCCATGAAATTATTTTCTGATGCAGATTGCTGTTATATGTTGATGACCTATTATAATTTACAGTTACGAATCTAATTGCTGAGGTATAATGTGTGCTATCTTTCTCGATTTTCCTATCACGCTTAAGGGTCAAGTTTCCGAATTTTCAGAGATTTTCAACTTTCTGCCATTTTCAATTATTCCAGCTGGAATTGAAATGGCGCCTCTTGATTACCTCAAGCACTTCAGCAAAGCACCGGTCGATCGGAAGTAATTGTTCCATTCGTTAATATCAAAGGATTGTTAACCCTTAGATTACTTGCTGTAATATACTGTCTAATTAACTTTGTGTGTAACGTAATTGACCATTTAATTTTCTTTAATTTCAGGAAGTCCAGTACCCCAACGGAAATTGGAATCAAGAAGTAAGTGGCGTATATTTACGTATTAATGCGAGGATAGTTATTAGTTAATACTTGTAATGTGCTAGATAATTATTCGTAGGTACACGCACGGCTTGAAAGATACCCCCTGTGCACATACAGGTTGGAAATTATAATGCATTTACGACCGTCCGCGCCTGTCTTCAAAAGTCTATCACTCTTGGAAACGCAATTCCTGCGTGATAGAATGTTATTATAAAAAGGAAATATTTACTGCACAGGATTCGACTTGAATATTTGAATATGCAACACGCGCTTCTTCGGGTTTAAGAGAAACTCAGTGCAGTTCGCGGACTCTTTTCATCAATTAAAATTTTCAACGACACTCAACATAAAATACGAGTATAGTTGCATTGTTAGGCTATGCCTGAAATGTTCCTCTTTCATAAAGGTAGATTCAGAGGAATTTTCTGGCAATCCACGTTGCTGTTGTAGGTGAATTTTTAATGTCTTGGAATAGATTTTTCGCGCGATGATAGGTGCCTATCCTAGCGTCATCATTTGGTAGGCGGTCGTAGTCTCGTGGGAGGTCGCTGAGAAGACAAGCCTATGAAGAAATAGACGCGCAGTAGAAAAATAAGCCGTTACATAAGGTATCTTAAAAGGGAAAATACGGTTGGATAATGGGCTTAACAGTCATGCTCTCACGGAGCACACCCTTTGGTGTATGTAATTTAGCCTGCCGTTCGTGACCAGCTTCAAATGTTGCAGTCACAGGCTCCTTTTAAATCCGTGAACAATAAAATTAAACTCCTTAGTCACAGCTTTGAACCGTGCGTATGTCCACATCGTTGGGAGCCCTCCGCTCAGACTTGAAACTTTGCGTGTCGTTGAAAATTTTAATGAACCCAATGGAGAGGAGAAATTATGTCAAGGGGGTGATTTCAGCGCTCCCTGTACTTCACGCATGCTTTTTAGAAATCGCACATCCTCTATGCCAAAAATGTCATACGAACATGGCCGATTCCTACGGTGGAAATATTTTTTGTTCGCCGATATGCTGAACCACGGCGGTCCATGTGGAGATATCCTTAGGCTCACTTCGTCCTCCACACTCGGCTAGTCTTGAGCCTAAAATCGCGATAAGCATTCTTTTGCGAATAAGTTTCCCGCCGATCCGGGACTGTCTTTTTCCCGAGTGTTGCCCCAAATAAAAACAACAGAACGTTCCACCTTAGTGAGAATGTTCTTCCTCGCTGCTCTTTATTCGCCAATCTACTCGTCACTATTCATATAATATCATCGCCCAGCCTGTTTCAGTAGTATTTGTTCTTATTCACATGGTAATGTATTATACTCGCTTCAGAGACTTGTTCATAACGAGCTCTTCAAAGAAGGTCGTCAAATGCATTGTACACTTGTATATATGAATTGAAGAGGGCCTATTATAAGGTTGGATGTCCGGTTGTGTTTTGTTGATAGAGATAAGGGAGTTGTCGCTGTACTATTGGTAGCTTGTATCCATCAAAAAACCTACCTTACCGCTAATATAGAATTTCGTATGTGGTGACTCATGTGGTGACTTACGAACAAATTGAATGAGTAGTAGGAGTATTTTGGGGAGGCGACCGACAGCCGAAGTCATTTGCGCCATAGGGGATGGACAGGAAAGGATGAAGGGTGGAGAGAAACCCGGCGTCGGCATTAGCCTACTCTTTACGAAAGGCTCCAAGGGGTCCGTAAAGCTTAACGTCCCATCCGACGGACGGCGTGCTCACTCAAAGTGCCCATCACAAAACACCTAAAGTAGGGATCGAGATACCTCTGAAAAATATTCAACACCGGATTTGAACCCGGGCCCTCTGGGTGGGAAGCCAGTACGTTAGACCCCGCACCATCTCGATCCCCACAAATTGAATGAGCATGTAGTCTCTAGTTGATCTATTTTGTTTTCTTTGGACCCATTAAATGATCTAACAGACTGTAACTGCGCTAGTGAATAGATAAGACAGCTTAGTGCGGGTTGATTGATTTCTCTAGTTTGTTCGCCCTACCCTTGTCGATTAGAGGGGAAATAAGTGCAGGAGAAGGGGTACGTTTGTGGGGTAGTGGGACATTAGACGTCATGCACAGTGGCTGATTTTGGTTCTGATGACTCCACTAATTTAGATCCCTATCGAGAGAGTGTATTTATTATTCGCATAAGTATATGCAAACAAGCTCGGGAGAGGAAACCGACCTCCCTCACTTCTGACCTTTATTCATTGATTCCCTTCCGTCCCTTCATTCCTTCCCATTCCAACTTCTATTCGCGGATGTCTCCCCTCTGAATTAGAATCAACTCTCCTCTTATCCGAAATGGAGTGGATTGACATGCGAAATAGCTTATTAAATGTCGGCTGCTTTATCCTGAATGCACTATAAAAAATATTGGTTGATTTTGGAAAAAAAGGCGTTGTTCCGGGGTTCTCTATGACTAAATCCGCGATAAGTTATTTTTTTTAATCCAGGCTTTTTCTTCGAAGCTACTCGAGTTAGCTCGGTTACGATAAATGACAAACTAACGTTACTGTGTATAACTTACAGGATCAGGCTTCACTTTGTGGAAGACTTACTCGTATATATTCATCAAACGAAAGAGAGAACGGACTAAACCTAATGAAGTTTGTGAAAAAGTACGTTCGTTCTGCCTTTCATTTGATTGGCTAACGTTAGTAATCGTTGAAACTCTGTAATTTTTCCACCCATCCAATCCAGTTTTGTCATTGCGTTTTTGATGAGTGCATGAATCTTAGTATTTGTTTATCTCCGGGATAAAACTACGTGTGTTTTATCGAAAACAATTACATTAGCATTTATCCTTATTCACTAAAGATCGTTTCATTTTTTATGAATTGAATACGGAGGATTTGGTGAGATGAATTTGGTTTCAATGTTGGAACATTTATTGAATTCCTGGATTCGTTTCATCTCTCGGCATTACCATTTTCGTTGCTGTCTTCCACATCTGCGAGCTAACTGTTATTTACCTGTGCGACCGAATGAACTTCGGTGGATCAACCTTTGCTATATCTTATTACATCGTTATTTCATTCAGTTAAAACGGTGACTTCCTCGATTAATATACCAATGATACAGTTGCAGATAGCGTCTTCGCCCACTTACTTTTACGTGAATGATTTGCTCTATCATGATATAACTTTTGATTAAAGCCCAATGTAGGAACAAGGATCTTTTCATTATTCTTTCCGCTAGTGTTAGATGGCCCGACCGTCCTTGGGGATCCCGGTGAGCCACCGAAGCTTACAGACACCCATGCCTGAGGTTGGATAGTCACCACTCTCATGACTAACCCGGCCGGCTTGACCCATTACGTAGTCGTATTCATTTATTCTTTTAGTCCTACCGTGTTGAAATGTGTATGGAGAAAATGAAAACCGTCAAGATTAGCTTTGTCGGAGCAGGTTCATATCCTTATTTACTTGGAAGACGAATGAATTTTAATATTATATTTCTTTTGAACTCCGGGAAATGTAGTCATGTGCATAGACCGTTTTCTTTCGATGACTTATTAAAGAGAGATTGGTTTTGGGAGGGACGTAACGCCTGGATAATTTTATACGGAAAATAAATTCGCCACAGATATGAGGGACTTCAATAAGCAGCGTTAATTGAAAAAAAATCTGTTAAATATTATTGAAGAAATGTCATTATGCTTCCAATAGCACATGATTTTTGAAGATTTTGTTTTCTTCAGAATTCGGTCCGTCCATCTGTTCCCTTCCGCCTACGCCAGTGATATAACTTGGGAAAACCTCTGGTGACCTAAAGAGTCACATCAGAGTGGGCGGTAACCTATCGGCATTTCATTTTTAGTTTTATGAATAATTGGTTGATTATAGGTCAATTTTGATACCGAAAATATTTTTTTATGTCTATCGACCGTATTATTGAAAAAAATGAGATTATTTGTCATGTTCATTGTTTTCCATCTGGCTACTTGACCTCGAATGTTCACTAAAAGATTTCCCCTGTCCAACGATATTTCGGGTCGAATTTTTCATCCTCCAACTTCACGTAGGAGCACAAAATACCATAGACATATATATCAACATGCAACTACTTATTTTTTCCCTGTCAGTTTTAGTCCTCACGCCCGAAGAGGCTACGTACGGGTTTTGCAAGGTAGTTAATGTATTAAATAACATGTAACATGTTAATCCGATTCGCTTGGAAATGAATACCTTTAAAATGAAGGAAAAAATGAATAGCGATTCTAGGCATTCGTGTTGGTGAACGTTTACTACTGTTAAAAAAAAATCACAGAAGTCAAACCCGAAGGTTACGTTTTATAAGCGAGGGTAAGAGCTCACTCATCATATACCAAGTCCCATAGTCGCGTGCAAATTCATACTTCACGGTCGGGAAGCCAGTTCATTTCCACAGTGTTCATCTACCGAATGCGGTTTACACGGGAGATCTCGAACGAGAACATTGACAACAGGAAAAGTTGAGGTTTGGTATATTTAGACCCGGGACTCCTGTCTTTAGGCTTACGCATTTGTGTTTACAGAATTGAGTATTAAATGATGTGATATACTGCAAGGCCATATGATTTTTTTTCAAGGATAATTCGGGGCCTGCAGTGTAATTTATGCGAGAGATAACAGAAGAGCTTTCTAAGGGAGTTTTTATTTTCGCCGCATATCCCTTCCGCATGTTCAATCCCTGACCCACATGCCCGTCGGCCTACGTATATTTTAGCAAATAAGCTGAATCTCGTTGCGAGCGCGGAGTGCAAAAGAAGTGGGGGGTTTTCTCTCCGTGCTTTCCCGTGATCACTGGCCGGAACGATGTGAAATGAAGGGTGGAATTGAAGATTTTTAAAAGTCCTATCTCGTGGGGGAGAGTGTTTTTTTTCGGCTGGGGTAATTACCAGTAACACTCGAGAATTAGAAATAAGGCGGTGCAGGAGGTTGCGCAAACGCGTTTGTTAACCGTAATGCAGGTCACGCCATTACATTTGTCGGTAGCTCTCTGGAAACGGGTGTTTTTTTCCACGATTGTTTTTTTTTGATCTCCTAAAAAATTATCCCGAGCCAAATTTGTCCCGTTCTCTAGTGCTTTGCGCTTTTTTGAGGAAAGTCGAAAACGTTTTAATTCGAATTATTGAACTTTCACAGGATGAGGTGCATTATTTTTGTCGTGACCGGCCGTCTCGAAATAACTTCCCGCAGTGGGCACGCGAAAAAAGAAAACTTTTTGTTCGGTGTCGTACCTGCAGCGGTTTCCGTGTGAATCAAACATGGTGGGTGGGGGGGGGGGGGAGGGTAATTCCAGATGCGGATTCTCAGAAGTGGATTGCATGCCTCCCCGCTGAGTCCGAGCACCTTGACCGGACTAAATGAATGCATACTTTTTCTATGGTGGAATTAATACTTTTTAGCTTTCATCAGTGGTGACCACCCCTTTTACTTGCATTCCATCTGGCAGGAGCATTTTCCGGAGTTGGAAGTGATCGATCAGTGTATCGTTTAATATTTATGATTTTCCTCGATAATTTCTTCATTTAATAGATAATTTATATACGTGTAACTTATGGAAGAATTTCAGTCTAGTTGATAAAGCTTTAGGCTACTGACCGAAGGACCCGGTTTGAAATGTGGTAGAAAGTGGCCCATTCAATTTTTCCTGCATTCTATTTGGGTGACACGTCTTCCTGAGAAACCCCTGGCGGCACAGAGAAACTGTCCTTCCCTATTTCATAATAAGGATTTCACGGGCCTCTTGTGAGGTTAGCTCTACCCTCACCTATCGAATCAACCTTCGAGTTGATTGATTGCTATTGGAAAGTTGATGGTTTCCGGCGTGAATAATGGAACATGATATTATTTATTTTGAATAAAACTTCGTGCTTAGTTAATTCCAAAATTTCTTATGCTTTTACATGGTTTCTTATATATTTTTGCATGGTTTCGACGATTAACGTCATCAGCTCTGAAGATGGCGTTTATGGTCGAAACCATGGTCGTATAGAAGTATAAGAAATTTTGGAATACACAAAGTACGAAGTTTTATTCAAAATGAATTGAATGATATTGTTTCTTGCTAATTCTTTCAATGGCGCGAAAGCGAATTTTCGGACATTTTGATCAGTAATGACTTCAGGTTTAATATTTTTCCTTCGTGGTATCTTAGATAAAACTGCGTACTGTAGTTATTTTTTACGATTACACTCTCATCCCATTTTCTAATGGAATATCCTCTCGACTTCTTGTTTACTTGAACTGCTAAAAAGAAAGCTTATGTTTTTGGAATCCAGAAGTGTTCTGCGACTTGCAGCTATCGTATCCGTTCACCCGATACGGCGCAAGTCGCGATCGCTCTGCGTCTTGAGCGGCTATTTCCGTTTTGTTGGATAGTTTGTTAGCTTCTAATGCTCTCACGGAAAAAATCGATTGAGGAAGTATTTCCGACGATTTTATTGCCTAAGGAGAAAACTTATGCGATGTTATGTTAGGAAAACGAAGTAAAATATTGAATAAAGAGCATTTCTTTCGCCAGGATTTTAGGCGCCCGACAGCCCTTATCGCGTGATGGAATTCCTAGCCACAGCAATCGTTTAGGTACTTAGTTTAATATGCTAATGTAAACCTCACCTTCCACTGACAATAAAATGAATGTGAAATTCACATACCACTGTAAGGAGACCAATTCCTTTTCCTTTGTCGTCCTTATGGTGTCCCAGTAAGACCTAGTGCCCGAAATATCACACCTCTTGGGTAAAGCCAGGGGTAACAAGAGGAATCACCTGGAGTATACCCCTGGAGTAAACCGCAAGTTCTCGCGTTGGCAGCCGAAGTCTTGACCCACTAGGTCGTCACGCTGTGTGCTAAGCATCACCTTTGGAAAAATTGCAGTCAATAGGTACATTATTAATCATTAGTTATTAATTATTAGTCTCTATCATTTACAGGTATTATTAAATGTGATATTTTTGTTATGTTGTACATCGGTAGGTTCGTAATTAATTGTGTATTGTGGTACTTATTTCCATTTATGTGTAATTCCTGTGAGTCCATCTTTGAAGAAAAACTTTGGTGAGAACCTTTACCTTATTTTTTGCTGTCTACTCAAGGTAACAACAGTGAGCAGCTATATAAACCTAATTATTTCTTAGTGTGAGGGTAATCTGCGTGAGGCAAACCGTAGTCGCGTGACACAAAGATTCCCTAGAATATTCCTCGAATAGGTGTCGTTGTGGTTGGGCGAAACGATTACGATCGTGGGATCGAGATGGTGCGGTGGCTATAGTATTGGCTTCCCACCCAGACGGCCCAGGTTCGAATCCCGGCGGCGTCGAATATTTTTCTGTGGTGGAATCCCTACTTGAGCGATCTCTACTTGCGAGGAGCGATTGGTGGGATCTCTACTTGAGGTGCTTTCTGAGTGAGTTCGCCGTCCGTCGGATGGGACGTTAAGCTGCGGACCCCTTGGCGTATTTCGTTAAGAGTGTGCTAATACCATCCATCACTAATGGCGCAGATGACCTTAGCTGTCGGTCGCCTCCCCTTAATATTACTACTACTACGATGGTGATCGTGGCGCGCGTATGGGGCGAAACGGCCCACATTAGGGAATCACCATTTAGGCGGATGGGCGAAATGGGAGGAAGGGTGAGTGCTGCGAAGGTCGGTCCACTGCGCTCGCAATCAAGCCCCTCGTCCTCCTTAACTTGGAGCGAGTGCCACAAGTGGAAAATTGTCGGAATGCTCATTCGCGCGGAGTGACGGTGGAAGCGCGCGGAACGGGTGACGTGCGGGCAGGCAGGCATTCGGGTTTCCAGCGGCAAGAGGGGTAGTGGGGATTCGTACTCGAAGAGTCACGGGCCAGTGTGGTGTCGATCCCTCGGCCCTACTTCGAGTGCCTGCGTGGTAAAAACCGTCGACTGTCGTTCGTTCAAAACTCCTCTTCTTTCCCCTCTACCCCCGCATGCAAGCACGGGACCTACCACCGTAGCCATCACCCCAGAGGTCGGTTTTGATAGGGACAGGGTCGAGACCGTCTCGCGCCGTGGTCACCCGTGCGTGAAATCACGCGTTCAAGGAAGAAGAGTTCCCTCCCCGAATGCCGCATGAGATTCCCACTTCTAAGCGTGGTTCCCGGGGAGTTGTGACGTGTGCGTTTAGTCGAGGTGGATCAGCCAGATTAGAACCAGGGCTCTGCTGGGGTGCCTCCGTATGATGATAGTTAGCCCTATCAATCTGTATTCACGCTTCCAGTGCTGAAATGGCCAGTTGGTTGGCCATTAGGGGAAGGCATATGGTCAATATTATGCCTTCAGCATATTAACAGATTATATATGTATGTCCTCAGGGTATGTGTCGATCATTATATTAGGATGGAGGTTAATCCCTTGCATTAATATTTTCAATTCCGAGTGTACATCGTGAGGTATGACGTAGATTGGTGTTGTGGCATCCTCTCAAATTGTCAAGTCCTCGATCATACTCTTTTTTCCCTTACCTCAAAACTACAGTATGTTTCTAAAGCGCAACTTCATTATTTGGTTCCAGCCTTAATCTCATATCTTCTGTGTGTCTATGTTGCGAGAGTACATGTGTCCCACGGAGGGTCTGTGTTGGTTCCTTGCATCTTTCTTCTCCCCATCCAACCCCTTCCCAAAAGATTATCAGAGTAACAAAGGCGAGAGAGACTGCCAAAGTACATCGGCACTGCTAAATTGACTCTGAGGTGTTTACCCCATTATCTCAGTTATTGTAGCCCTTGTCCTGAGGTCCTTGAGGTCCCGAATTCTGATCCCGGATGCGTGTTACTTTTTCCGTGTAACATTACTTGCCCTTTGGGCTAGTCCGAATATGTGCTTGTTTTCCCTTAACCCTTATGTCCTTGTTTTCCGTTATCATGTCTCAGACTGCACGTGCGAATGTCGGATGGATAGTCGGGATTGGCAGTGTTAGGTAGAGGGGTGGGCATTCATAAAATCATACAGGTTTATGGATGATCAAGCTTTAATTCCAGTCAACCAAGGGGTTACAATCATTGCTGAACATAATTAAAGCTGTGTAAGGGGTATTGAATGAGAATAATTTAAACAAATGAAGGTTATGAGATTTTCGACAAAGAGGAAGGCTAAGTTAAAATTTTCAATATAAAATTAATTGCGATGATTACGTAAAGTAAGTTAATAATTAACGTATTTTGGTACATTATACCCCAAAAACAGGAATTTCTTTCTAAACCATGTGCACTACACCCCGCAAGCCGCCGGAAGGGTGTGTGTGTGTCTGGGGGTCGTTCGGGTACCAGCCATTCATTCAGAAATATTATTTCATTCATGCAATTGAATATATATTTGTTCACAAGCAAAAACTACCATGCACATACATGTCTATATGCAAAATGTAATAATAGTTATGTACGACATTTTCTTTATTTGAGTATTTAGGTTACCTTAATTTTTTCGGCATCTTTTATCCAATTTTATTATGATTGCGTATCGTGCAAGGAAAGAACGAGTACATCCAATCCGAATCCAATTAATTAAATTGGGGCTATAATAATT